>NW_028318515.1:12044735-12373813 GCF_062004578.1 Staurois parvus
GTGGAAAAAACAAACTGTGTGTCTCTGACTAAAGTTAAATAATGTGCTTGCTATAGGTGTAGGTCATTTATGTACCTCATGAAGCCTGACAGGAATACTCCTGGGATGTTGCTAAGTGAGGCCTAGTCTTTACTGCTCACCCCCACCATCACAGGAGTGAACTTTTTCTCTGATTCAAACCCTCTCACGTGCTCTTTCTCTACTCTGATGTAGTAGCTCTGAGCTCAGCATCTGAGAGCTCACTCCTGTGATGGAGGAGGTGATCAGTAATGACTAGGCCTCATTTAGCAATGTCCTGGGAGAATTATAGGAAGGCTTCATGAGGTAAATGGCCTACACCTATAGCAAGGGTATTATTAAACTTTTGCCAGCGCTGCACAGTTTATTATCTACAGACACCCGTTATCTACATAGGTTTTTTTTGGTAAAAATTAGCTATCCCTTTAAAAACCTTAAAGCCTTTAAGTCACACTCTTAAAAACCAACAAAACATATTAATTTTGCTCAGAGACTCTCAATTTATGTTGAAAATTCAAGGAATTTAAAACTGCTAATTTCACTCATCCTTACTCACATGTCTTCATTTTCCCAGGTCATGGTAAATCTACCATTCCTTACCAGTCTTTAGATGTTGTAGTTGCATTTCCTGTTTTCAGGGGGACATGCTCAGGTGTGCATGCTTGGCAACGTGTTCTATTGGATTTAGGTCAGGCGAGCGGGGGAAGGGAATTCATTGGTATCACTTCCTGCACCCTCCAGAAACTGCCTGCATACTCTTGACACATTAGGCCAGGTATTTCCATGCACCAGGAGGAACCCAGAACCCACTGCACCAGCGTAGGGTCTGACAATGGATCCAAGGAATTCATCCTGATATCTAATGGCAGACAGAGTGCCATTGTCTAGCCTGTAGAGGCCTGTATGTCTCTCCATGGATATGCCTCCCCAGACCATCACTGACCCACCACCAAAACGATTTTGCAGGCAGCAAAATGTTCTTCGTGGCTTCTCCAGACCTTTTCACATCTGTCACATGAGCTCAGGGTGAACCTGCTCTCATCTGTGAAAAGCACAGGGCACCAGTGGTGGATCTGCCAATTCTGGTGTTCAATGGCAAATGCCAATCGACCTCTATGGTGCCGGGCAGTGAGCACAGGGACCAATAGAGAATGTCGGGCCCTCAGGTCACCCTCATTGAGTCTCTTATTGATTGTTTGGTCAGAGACATTCACACCAGTGGCCTGCTGGAGGTCATTTTGTAGTGCTCTGTCAGTACTCATCCTGTTCCTCCTTCCACAAGGGAGCAGATACCAGTCCTGCTGATGGGTTAAGGACCTTCTACGGCCCTGTCCAGCTCTCCTACAGTAACTGCCTGTCTTCTGGAATCTCCTCCATGCTCTTGAGACTGTGCTGGGAGACACAGCAAACCTTCTGGCAATGGCATGTATTGATGTGCCATCCTGGAGGAGCTGGACTGCCTGTGCAAGCTCTGTAGGGCCAGGTATCACCTCATGCTACCAGTAGTGACACTGACCCTAGCCAAATGCAAAACTAGTGAAAAACAGTCAGAAAACATAAGTAGGGATAAAAATGTCAGTGGCCTCCACCTGTAAAATCATTCCTGTTTTGGGGTTTGTCTCTTTGTTACCCATCTAGTAATTTAATTAACACCAAAGCAGTTAAAACTGATTAATAATGCCCTCTACTACTTAACTGACCAGATCAATATCCCAGGAGTTTAATTGACTTGATGCTATACTGATTAAAAAGTGTTCCTTTAATTATTTTGAGCAGTGTATGTATTTAGGTGTTCTGTAGTCCTCAGAACTAGATTACCGAAAAGACTGCAGAACAGGAAGTGATCAGCTGAGAAGTTTCTGGAAAAATGAAGTTTTTTTGCACTTATATAACTTATATACCTGCTTTCAATGCTTTTTGAAATGCCAAAAAGGAGCAAGTAAGAGAAGTTGAGGTTAAATACCATTTACATTTAAATGAACCTGTCCTGTAATGCTGAACATCTTTCGCCACTCGTCCAAGTGGTTTCCTCGGTTCAAGTGGTCTTTAGTCTTACAAGACAAGTCCAGCTTAATGTGAGGAGCTACTACTAGCTGAACACGCTTGCTTGATTAGTGACAACTTCACCTTACTGTGGTATGCTACAGCACTGAGCTGCACAGAGCAGACATGCACATCAACAGCATTTGTCAATATAAATTATAAATAAACACTTTCCTGGCATCTTGGTCCATTGTGCAACAAACAAAGAGCATTGCAGCAATTTCTAAATGAACTTTTGTTTCTTAGATGTCCCACTGATAACATTTATGATGGTTACCTTTTTTTTCACACATAATTTTCAAAGAAACTGTAGCTCCCCAGCTCTTGTGGAACTTCATACTGACAACTGCTAATTTACTGTACTGTGCAGACTATTAGACATTTTGAAACTAAAATGAGATAGATGAGGAATTAGGGAGTGCAAAGATGTCAGCATGTGTTCAGACTGATGACAGATTTAAATGATTAAATGCTCACTGATACTGCTGTCAGAAGTTGTTATTTTTGTGCAATGTAAAATATTCCAGAGTAGTTTATTTGATAAGCGATATAGTCTTACATATAATAAGTGGAATGCACTCTGGACATTATTATTCTAATATCTGTCAAAGCTGATGTCTATTAATTACAGTGAAAAGCAGATATACATTTAGAGAACCTACAGTTATGTCAATGTTTTATTTCACCTCATCTCATTGCTGAAAAGAATTTTACTAAATTAATATAATTAAGTTATTGTTGCTCACGATGAAGTGTGACTATTCGTGCATCATATTATACATTCATTTTTATAATATTTTTTACTTTAGGGGTGGCTTGGATGGTAGGAATTCATAAATGCTAATGTGGTTCTAAAAAGATAAACATTCAAAAGAACTAAGCAGATAGAGTTATGGTAAAAGCAGCATTTTTTTTTAGGAAATTTCCATTTTCTGCAGAAATACATTTACCATTGCAGTACTGTGTTTTCAAATGTAAAATAATACACTTAGCCACTTGCACACAGATGTTAAAAATGGGGCATTTGACATGACTTCTTGGCCAGCCAAGTGCCCGGTTATACCTGAATCTGAATAGCTAAACACACATGTGCTTGAAGTCAAACTGTACGCTACTACATTTTTCATATGACTGGTATACCAAGGGCTTCAATCTCATTTCTTGACCCTTCTGTGTGCTTTTTTTCCTTTCTAGCTCCCCCTAGATATCTATAGGGATATTTCTGCCTCCCAAAAATTAGTGATAACAAAACTCAAATGGGTAAGGAGTAGAGGCTTTTCACTTAACAAAGAACATGTTGGTGAATAAGGCAAAAGCTTTGTTAGTGGTAATTACCCAATTATGTGCTAGCTAAAAATGTCTTTCTTACTTTCTCTTACACATGATTGGGTATTCAGTCTTAATTTAAAGTAGTTGTATAGGGTCAAGGTCTTTTACCTTCATACATTCTATGCATGGAGGTAAAGAGCCTTTTCTGTGCAGCATCCTTCCCAGTCCCCCCTCCAATAGTCACCTAAGCCCCCTCTTGATCCAGTGATGTGCACTGAAGTCTTAGCTATCCCAGAAGAGAGAGGAGGTGGGGCAGAGCCATGGCTCCATGTATGAATGGACACACAGAGCAGCGGGTGCCCCCCTAGCAAGCTGCTTGCTGTGGGGGCACCTGACAGGAGGGAGGGGCCAAGAGCACAGGCAGGGGACAAGAGAAGATAAGGATCTGGGTTGCTCTGTGTAAAACAGAGCAGGTAAGTAAAGATTTTTTTTTTTTTTAATGTAAGTCTTTAGAATCAACTTAACCTAATTTACTATCATTCATTCGAAAAATAAACACACATTTTGCAAAATTATCATTCAGTTAGATACTTTAACTGTCTGAACTTTTTTTGGGAAAGAAGCTGGCAACTATGAGCCAATGACGTTAACATGGTAGTAATAAAATTAATGGAATTACCCCTAAAAAAAGAATCATGGTCATTTAAAAACACACGACTTGCTGGACCCAAAGCAGCATGGCTTTACTGATGGCTAAACACATCAGACCAATTTGAATGAATTTTTTTATTATATCACCAAAAACTTGGGGACAAGGGTGGTGCTGGGGACTATCTTGAATTCAGCAAAGCATTTGATACTGTTCGACATAATCTCATAAAAGTTGTACAAGCTAGGACTTAACCCTTGGGTGGTTCATTGGATATGCACTTTTCCAGATATCAGACTGTGGTTGTAAATGGGGTTCAGTTGGAACAGAGATCAACCACAAGTAGTTTACCACAAGGCTCTGGACTAGGTCTTAGTTTCTTTAATCTGTTTGCAAGTGATATAACTAAAGGTTTGGTGGGAAAGAAGCTGGCAAATATGAGCCAATGAATGTAACATAGTAGTAATACAATGAAAGGAATTTTTTCTAAATATAAGATAAATGGCCATTTAAAACACACAACTTGCTGGCTTTAGGATTTAATTACACCAGTTGTGTTGGTTGGCTATTCCAGTGCAGTCCGAACACATGGATGAGGAAAAATTCCTTGTCTCATAGGTGCCAGTTCACACCACTGCGTTGCAGTAGTGTGTGGGCATGGTGTGCTGAGAAAAATTACTCCATACAGTACATTTTCTCAGCGCAGTGCAGTGAGAGGCAATCCACTGCCTTGTACCGTGTGGCCAGCATTTAACCTTATGAAATGTCTTTCTGATACCTCAGTAAAGTTCATATAAAAAAAATGAAACTGTATTAGCTGTATTGCCCTGCACACTAGTCGCTGCATTGCAGCAGCTGGCGTGAGCTAGACTTTACTGATGGTGAATCATATTAGACCAATCTGAATTATTTTTTTTACTATATCACAAAAGTTTTGGGACCAGAACATAGCCTATCTTGATTTCAGCAAAGCATTTGATACAGTTCTAGATAATAATCTCATGAAAGTTGTACAAGCTAGGACTTAACCCTTGGGTGTTTCAGAGGATATACAGTTGGATAGATTTCAGAGAGTGGTTGTAAAGGAGGTCAGTCAGAACAGAGAGATGCTTGCAACAGACCTGCCTTCCTGCAGAAGTAGCAAGTCAAACAAAAGTAAGTTCATTTAAACATACTTGGGACCAAAAGTAAAAAACAAAAACAAAGAACCCTTGCAAAAAACAAAAAAAACCCCAAAAAATCTAAAAACAAAATATTGTCCGCTTGGTCTTTTTCTGCTTCTTACTCTTCTAGGTTTCCACATGTCTATATTATTATGTCTTTCTAGTAAACAAACCCTATATCATGTCATTTGCACTTGAAGAGGAACTAAACCCTCCTATTCTTTACAGCAAAGTAAGCTGTTATCTTGACCTTCATTTGATTTGCAGTTGCTATGATGCTGTACATGTGATCACTTATGGCATTTGATGGCTTGACAGCTTGGTTGAGAGTGCAAGCGCACTCATGGCATACCTTGAATGTAACTGTTTTGGGAAACAACTACATAAATCTGTGGGTTTAGTTCCACTTTAATACTATATCATGTCACATTTTAGGCTCCTAGATGTGTACACATTGAGGTTCATTTACTAAATATGTGGAGAATCTTTAACCACTTCCCAACCACGCTATAGCCAAAGGATGGCTACAGCGCAGTTGTCTAGTTCTGGGAAGATGTCCATGGACGTCATCCCAGAACACGCCCCCTGCGTGTCCCCAGCGGTCCGCATCTGGCGCCGCCGGTGATCACGTGATACGGTAAAAGGCCAATTACAGCGGCCTTTTACCACGTGATTAGCTGTGTCCAATGCAAGTGTACAATCCAAACTCACACGGTCCTGCATTAAAAATGGCTCTGTGTATAAGTGGGTGCTGCAGCATCTATCGGCTGGAACCAAACAGAATCAGCAAGGGAGAATGTCACCAGCACACAGAGGATCACCAATATGGGTTGCTGGTTATTAGTTGCACTTTCCTCACGCTTTCACAGTACCGTTAGTGCCACCTATCAGTGCCCATCAGTGCAGCATCATTAGTGCCAGCTCATCAGTGCCACCTATCAATGCCACCTATCAGTACCACCTCATCAGTGCCCATCAGTGCTGGAAACTGAACAGAATCAGCAAGGAAGAATGTCACCAGCACACCAAGGATCACCAATATGGGTTGCCGGTTATTAGCTGCACTTTCCTCACGCTTTCACGGTACCGTTAGTGCCACCTATCAGTGCCCATCAGTGCAGCATCATCAGTGCCAGCTCATCAGTGCCACCTATCAATGCCGCCTATCGGTACCACCTCATCAGTGCCCATTAGTGCTGCCTATCCGTGCCACCTCATCAGTGCCCATCAGTGCTGCCCAGGGGCGGACTGACAACTCATGGGGCCCCTGGGCAATAGGGGATCATAGGGCCACTGTGTCCTTGCCCAAACTCAAAAAAGCCTATGAAAAAGGTACCAGGGGCATCTCATGGGGCCCCCTACTGACCCCGGGCCCTCGGGCAGTGCCCGAGTTTCCAAATGGTCAGTCCGCCCCTGGTGCTGCCTATCCAGGCCACCTCATCAGTGCTGCTTATCCGTGCCACCTCATCAGTGCCTATCAGTGTCCATCAGTGCTGCCTATCAGTGCAGCCTCATCAATGCACATCAGTGAAGGAGAAAAATTACCTGTTTACAAAATTTTATAATAGAAACAAAGAAACTTTTTTTTTCACATTTTTTGTTCTTTTTTTGTTTATAGCGCAAAAAATAAAACACCCAGCAGCGATTAAATACCAACAAAAGAAAACTCTATTTGTGTCAAAAATTGATAAAAATTTCATATGGGTACAGTGTCACTGGACTGCGCAATTGTCATTCAAAGTGCGACAGCTCTGAAAGCTGAAAATTGGCCTGGGTGTGAGATGGGGAAACAGCTCTCATTTTTTGAACACTGTTTGTGTGGAAGTAAATTATTGTGTGGAGTAAATTAAATGTTTTGACTGACATTCTGCGGTTTAGCCACAAGATGCCACTGTTTTTCTAACACAGCCTCAGACTGCATAGATATTTGTATATTCATGAAGAGGTGGGGGGAATCTGATGACATCCAGGTGTGAAAGCATCCCTCAGTAACCAGAGCTGCAGCTAAGTGAAGTTGATTGTGTCCAAGACCCTGATCCTGTTCAGAGAAAGGAAGATTGCTACCAGAAATGCTGATGAGAACAGAGGAACTAAGCAGCATATACTGCGATACCGCATGCTTGTTGGAGAGACATTTGTTCTGTTCAGATTCACCAGTGAATGAAAAATAGACCTGGGCTGGTAAGATCGTGCACGCACCTCATTTCATTGTTGGCGCCTAGAGACTGAGGCCAGGTCTATAGTTAGTGAGTTAGGGTCTATGTTTGTGTCATGCCACAAGTGTTGTTACTGATTATTGGAAGGACTCCACAACTTAAAGTGACATTTCACATTGGAGAGCTGATAAAATCCCACAAACTCAAGCCAGACTGGTGTTTTGCTCAGAAGGAATACTCAGGCACGTGCTACAGGACCAGTTATGGGAGGGGGAATACTGTAGATTTGTGTAAGATTGTAAGCTGTTGTGCTGCACCGCAGGCTAGCCCATACCGTACACCTATACACTGATTTCTGCTCTTTTAGGGTAATAACAGGTAAGGTGTGGCAGCTTAGTTGTGCCCCCCAGTAGGTAAATTACTTCCCTTTCTACCTTCGTCCATCAGAGGGCGCCGTGCTGTGCAGCACAAGGGTCTCAGCCTTTGGGCTGGGTGTATGTAAATTTACTGTATGTTTCCAGCTATTGTGGTTGTGTTTATTTGCCACATCTAAGTAAAATTCTGTTGTGGCAAAATCTGGTGTTGAGGTTGCTTTCCTCGTTCGTGACTTCACTGTATCCTGGGGAGCCCACCCCGGTACACGGCTTACATGGGCAGGAAGGGGGGGGGAGTGCCCAGTAGGTAAGTGGTTAATCAAAAAAATGTTTTTTTTTTAATTTGCTATATTCTGTTTACTTTAAATACCCAAATTCTGATGTGAAATTTGCCGGAGACCACGCCAAAGAAGCAGGGGGCAGGATTTTTAATTCACTCATAATTCATCAAAATTTACCATAAGGATTTATCTAGCTGGGCAGTCAACTGCACAAGATAAATGCCACAACAAAATAGATTTTGACAGATCCGTTAGTAAGAACGGTGCTAATTACAGTAAGATCCCTTCAATTGGTCTAAATATCTTTATATGTGTATTAGTTGGAAAGAACATCACAATCCATGCTTCCACTATAAACCTAATATGATTAATAGCTCGGGTTTGTGATGATGGAACATTGCAATGCATTGCTGCACACAGGTCAGAAGATCCTTTTGTCTACACCCTATGCAATCTGCATTCATACAATCTTAATTTAATCATCTAATAAATATATTATATCTTAACTTAGCAGGTAGATGTTAGGAAGCAACAAATGATACATTACAGAGTTCTATGTGTTTCCTCCTTATTGCATTTACAATACAGTTTTCTGAAATATAGGGAATCTTTCATTGATGAACTGGTCTGCAGAGCATTGTAAACCAATTACAAACTGAAAATTAAATTATGAATTGTAAAACTAATGTGCTGTACAGTTCTCACCTGTCCTTTCATGCGCTGAATGAGCTCACGTAATAGATGAAATCTACATCTTCATAAACTGCTTTAATTTATCTGCTCTTCTCTGACAAATCTTGCATATCATACACTAGTCTGACTCTATCTGTGGATTGTGGTAGTTGCAAATTGTTATTCAGTCATCTGAACTGTTTACAGGTTTGAGAAAAATGGAGTAACAGACATATTTAAGAAAAAAATTAATCATGTATTTTATTACTTTTAGAATGGTTGCAGACAGCATAAATCGGTTTTATGACTGGTCCTTGATGTCCTCTGTTCCATATATTATTTCTATGTGATCATCAACTGAAATAATCAGAGTCATTAATTACAGCAGAGCTAAAGTCTCCTATCCTTTACAGCCAAGGAAGCTGCCATCTTAGCCTCTGTTTTATCTGCAGTTGTCATTGTTCTGCATATATGATCAATTATGACACCAGCCTTTTGATGGCTTGGCAGAGAGCACAAGCAACTGTGAGAGTTATCATTCACAGCATGCCTTTCAAGTAACTGTTTTGGGAAACCAATGAATTTAGTTCCACTTCCACGTAACAAATTATTCATATACAGACACAGTCAGTAAAGGCATTTTCAGTAGTTCATTTAAATATCTCCTATTGCCTGCACCAATTGTACTTCTGTATTCTGTTGACATTTGGTCAGTTGATTTTGTGCGATCTCCTACCACCAAATTTATCACCTTTACAATCTATCATTAATTACGAATTTCTGGCATATGTTCCCAAATTCAATAGAACTTAAGAATGTTTAAAAAAAAAAAAAGAACAACCCCATTTATTGTTACTGCATAGCGACTGTTTCACTTTAATACCCATAAGCTAAAGCTATAACATATGATTTATAAGATAAAGCACCAAGTATCACTTATGCACCAAGGAACTTGGGCTTGAAGAATAGTGTACAGAAAGCAGCAGATTTGAGGATTCTCCAGACACCAAAGCAGAGCTTTAGCCACCTCCCGCCCGATATACAAAGGAAATGGCAGACGGGCAGGAGTTCTCTTGTTCATATGGCATCCTCCAACCTCCCCCTTGGTGCGCTGTGTCCCTAGGACACAGAGGATCACTGATTTGCAGTAAAGAGCCGATGACGTAGGCTCTACCATGTGATCAGCTGTGTCCAATCACAGCTGTTCACATGTAAACAGGAAATGCCATTTATCGAGGAGAACCAGTAAGTGCCATTCCTCAGATTGGACATCTACACTAATCAGGGCACCCATTAAAAAGGTTGGGAGAACCACAATCGGGCTCAGGGTAGGATTTCTGCTGCTGCTCCTAATTTTGAGATATGGATTGCGTGCACGCCGGAAAATAATTACACGGACAACTGTCCAGTACAACCACCTTCACATCATCTCTGTTTATTGCAGGGCGGTGCTTAACCTTTTATACATAGAAAACAATAGAGTACACGTCACTATTACGTATATACAGTCACATTCTAAAAGGCACATTTTGCTTGGTTGAAATATAGGAGAAATGTAGAAACTTGATGCTTGCTTTTCATCCTGTTATCTCTTTTCACTCCCCTTCACATTCCCAAAGTCTAAGTAAAGGGTCCTTTCAGTGCGAAGGGAGGGGTTGAGAGCATCGCTCTGAGCAAAACAAGTTAAGGAGGACTGCAAAGCCCAGCAGACAAAATATATATATATATACTCACAACACATATATTTAGAAATATAAAAAAGTATAAAAGTAAATATGTATAAAATGTATATTTTAAACAGAAAACAGAATAGGCATTTTACCAAATCCATCATAGTCCCCCCTTAAAATGACTATTTTCCTCTGTCCCTATAAAGCCTAGCTCATCTGTCCTTATGTACCTTGGAACTCTTTTATGCTGTACGTTAGACAAGTGATGACTATTTCATCACCTCCCTTGCCACAGACTTTGTACATACGGAAGTCAGATGCTATCCCTACAAAATTGTGAAATTTCTGTTGACAGGGAGGGACTGTAGAGGAGTGAAAAGTTTATCCTCTTCCATCGCAAGGGGGTCCTCCTCTTCTTGATGGAGAAATATAGGTGTGCTGTTGTCTACAACCTTGCTTATTAACTTCTTTACAAATGGTAGAATACAACATACAATCAGAGCTAAAAGAACTAGAATTATTAATACCGTTACCCCTATTTGGGCGAGCACTTTTTGCCACCCACTCATCCAACTAAAATATTGATCCCACGGGTCTGAGATACCTGAGTTCTTCTTCAGCTCCACTGACAGATCTTCTAATTTCTTTATAGCCAGAGTAACCTTACCATTCGGGCCAGTATTGTCAGGAATATATGTACAACATGTTCCGGTTCCTTCTATCATTTTACAGACACCTCCTTTTTCCGCTAAAATCATGTCCAGAGCCATCCTATTCTGGAATGTCATGTAGGATGTAGGGGCTAGCTGGTCAACGATTCCTTGAAGGGCATCCCTGGTGTAATTCACAAACCTCTGTTGGTTGTAGTATATGTAATTTATCCAATCTACATTTTTATTAACAGTTATCATGGGAATCAGGGATTCAAAACCTGCTTTTACCTGGTCTCTGGCTTTGAATTCATTAGGCACCCCCCTTGGGACTCCAATGGCGTCTATATACACATGTGGGTCAAAACTTCCGGAGGGAGCTGTCCGCTTCCTCCTATGCCTAGATGCTGAGTCAGTGTATGTGTCAGGGGTATCTTCTGTTAGGATGTGGAGAGGCATAATGACCTTTGCAAGGGCACACTCACCAGTCCAACTCCCTTCCAATCTGGTTCTAATCTTTTGGTCCCCACAAATCCAGTATATGTCACCGAGAGACTGAGTCTGATTCTGCACCTTAACCCCTGGAATGTTGCTGTAGGTGGAACAATAACCTTCTGTAAAATTACCCAGAAACCTCCCTTTGCCTTTGTGTTTAGAGTAACAGGTGTAATTCCCTGGATATATAGTAATACCCTCTCCAGGTTTTGCGCTTTTAGTAACCATCGGATATTCCTTCTTCCATTTCTCACATGCGGAATGGTTAGTGGATGTGTTGGTGAACAGGCTGAGGAAACATTCCTCACTGTCTTGCGGGATCTGGAGAGGGACTGTACCTAAATGTGGCCTGGCGCTACCACAGACATAACAATTACTTTTGTTATGCTGGCTGGCACTGAACCTCATCCACTCAAGCCACAAGTTGGTATCAGAAAAAACAGTTTCTGCAGCCATAGTGTCCTCAAAGGTGGGATTTGCTATTGCCACCATGTCACCTATGGTATGAATGGTGGGTCTAAGGGGATTCACCACTGGTTCTGATGAGCGATACATGTCTTTTAGTTGAAACCTTTCCAAAGAACCAGTTCCAGAAAAGCTGGTCCTGCCTAACCAATAGATACCTGCATCACCAGGGCCAGGGTTCTCTATATTTATGGTGAGCCTTTCCCCCTTGGTATTACACCCCGACCTCAGAAACTTCATACGGTCAATAAGGGACCTCCCCTTTCCATCTTTCTTGTTTAGAGCACTCTGTGGTCTATATCCCCAGGCTGTTCCCGTATTCCATCCTACCGATCCCCAATAGTCACAATTCTGTCCCCAATAATCATCCGTGACACATATGTATATTTGGTCACCACCTTTTTCACATACCCGCTGTGCCCAGTTAGGATCTGGAATGCCTTGGCACCAAGCAGGAAGTACACTACAAAAATCAAAGGTAAAGGTGGCTACATGAGTGTTGGATGAGTTGTACCAAAATGTGGTAGTGCCATTTACCTTAGTGATGGCTACATGTTGAGCACCTGTTTTGGTGATAACCACCTGCTGGGCTTTTATCAAACTTATTAAAAAAAGGATATACAACAGAATCATCATGGTGTAGAAGACACCTATTCTTCAGGGGTTGGGACTTTTTTGCAATGGGAGGCGTGTATCCAGGTGTTTTTCCCTTCTAGCTTGACTGATGTAGCTGTGGTCAGCAGAACTTGGAATGGTCCTTCGAATCGGGGATCAAGTGAATTTTTCCTTGTAAATTTCTTCACCAACACCCAGTCTCCTGGCTGAAGACTATGAGTTCCCGAGTCTGCCTCTGGATCTGGAATGGAGGAAAACACTCGAGAATGGATATTGGTTAATTCTCTAGACAGACGTGTGACATAGCTAGTTAACACATCAGATTGTAACTGCAACTGTTGTGGAAAGTAACAGCCAAGTCTGGGGGCTGAACCAAACAAAATTTCATAAGGGGACAGGGCATGTTTCCCCCGGGGGGTGTGTCTGACACTAAACAGAGCAATAGGCAAACTGTCTGGCCAACTCATGTTAGTCTCTTGGGCCATCTTTAGCATCCTGTTTTTTAGAGTCCCATTCATCCTTTCTACCTTCCCACTGCTTTGAGGGTGATAGGGGGTGTGTAAGGCCAACTCGACCCCCAGTGCTGTCCAAATCTCTTTTGTAAGGGTTGCTGTGAAGGCTGGACCCTGATCACTCTCTATCACCTCTGGGACCCCAAATCTACAGACTACCTCACTCAGTAATTTCTTAACCGTGGTCTTGGCTGTCATGTTTGTAACAGCATAGGCTTCTGGCCAACCAGAGAACATGTCCACCACCACTAGAGCATATTCATATCGGCCACTTTTCGGCATTTGTATATGATCAATCTGTATTCTCTGGAATGGATAGAGGGGTTTTGCAAGATGTTTCTGCGGTGTCTTTTCCGTCCTCCCCGGGTTGCATTTTGCACATACTACACACGAGGCGCAATAATTTCTGGTTAAAGTAGTTATCCCTGGAGCCCAGTAATACTTGCTGATCAGTGAGTTCATTAAGTTCTTAGAGAGATGTGCATGTCCATGCGCCCATTGGACAACTGCTGGATACATATGTTTTGGTAAACAAGTTTTTCCTTTCATCGAATACAATTCTCCATCGTAGTCTGCTCCTTTATCAATCCATTCCAGCCTTTCTTCTGTATAAGCAGCCATTTGCATTGAAATCAGGTATTGCTTGTCTGATGGCACATGCACCACCAAAAATATCTGTGCTGAGGTCTCACTCTCCTCTTTGGCCACCTCAGACATTTTTCGTTGGTTTTTCGCTGCTTCTTTGGCAGCTATATCCGCCAAGTGATTCCCTCTGGCCTCTTGAGAATTCAGTTTACCATGTGCTTTAACCTTCAAGACAGCCACTTGGTCAGGCAGGAGCAGTGCTTCCATTAAATCCTTGATGGCTGGGCCGTGTTTTACCGGTGTTCCAGCCGCTGTCAGAAAACCTCTGGCTTTCCAGATGATACCGAAGTCATGAGCTACTCCAAAGGCGTACCTTGAATCTGTGTAAATATTGGCTCTTTTACCTTCTGCCATCTTACACGCTGTAGTGAGGGCTTGAAGCTCTGCTTCCTGGGCAGAGAAAGTTGGTGATAATGCTCCTGCTTGTAGAATTTCAAATTCCGAGGTCACAGCATAACCTGTGTGGTACTTGCCTCCTTCATCTGCATATCTGGAACCATCCACAAAAAGTGTGTAGTCAGGGTTTTCCAGAGGAATTTCACTCACTGTAGGAAGATGTGTGGTTTCCATGCGCATCATTTCAAGGCAGTCATGTGGAGTAGTGCAGGGGTCTCCTTCTTCACCTTCACCTTCTTCCCCCTCGAAAAATGGCAGAAGAGTGGCTGGGTTGAGGGCAAGACACCTTTGGAGGGTCACATTGTCAGGAATGAGGATGGAGATTTGCAACCGTAGATGTCTGGCTGTGGACAGGTGTCGGGGTTGTACCTGATTCAGGATGGCGGCAATGTCATGCGGTGCCAGAAGAAGTAGGGGGTGTGCTAAAACGAGGTCTGAAGTTTTGTCCAACAGTGCTTGAGCAGCGAAGACAGCTCTTAAACATGAAGGACCACCTCTAGCTACGGGGTCCAAATGGCAAGAATAGTACCCAATGGGTCTGGTTTGACCTCCATGTTCTTGAGCTAGGACCCCCGTGGCGTGACCTTCCTTTTCTGACACAAACAGTTTGAAAGGTTTCTCATAATCTGGAAGTCCCAAGGCAGGAGCAGTGGATATTGCTTGCTTCAGCAGAATAAAATTGTCTAGGGCCTCGCTGGACAAGGTAAATGGCACAGACTTGAGAGCATTGTAAAGTGGGTGCATAAGGATCGATGCATCAGGGATCCATGCCCTGCAGTAGGATATGAGTCCAAGAAAGGCATGCAGTTGTTTAGCTGCTTTAGGTTGGGGAATATCCTGAATTACAGCTACACGGTCCGGTGTAATATGTCTTGTGCCCTTGGAAATGCAGTGGCCCAAAAAGGTGACTTTCTTGGAACACCATTGTAGTTTGTCTTTGGAGGCCTTGCAGCCTTGTTCGGCCAAGTACCGGAGCAGCTTTTCAGATGCTTCTGTTGCTAAGGGCAGGGTATCGGCACATAACAAGAGGTCATCAACATATTGGAGCAGGGTCACAGTAGGATTCTCTGCCTGCCACGTGCTCAAGATCCCTGCCATTGCTTGAGCAAATTGGCTGGGTGAATTCTGAGCTCCTTGTGGCACAACTGTCCAGGTGTACTGCCGGCCCTCATGGGTGAAGGCGAAAAGGTACTGGCTCTCTTGGGCTAGAGGCACACTGAAGAAGGCATTGGCCAGGTCCACCACTGTAAATTACTCAGCCTCTGGAGGTACACCTGATAATAAGGTATGTGGATTTGGCACAATTGGGGTATCCAACACCGTGGCTTCATTAACTGCTCGCAGATCCTGCACCATTCTGTACCTGTCTGGTTCCCCCTTTGGTGTTTTCTTCTTGACAGGAAAAAGGGGTGTGTTACACGGTGAGGTGCAGGGGACCAAGGCTCCATTCTGGACTAGAGCAACTACATGTTTTGATATAGCTTCTGACTGCGCCATTTTGAGTGGATATTGTGGTTTCCGGGGCAATGTTGCGCCCTCTTTGAGCTTGACTGAAACCGGTGGCACTTTCAAATTACCGATGTCTTTGGGTCCTGTAGACCATAAACATATAGGGATCCTATCAAGTACTTCCTGTGGTATTACACCTGGGGTTATTGCTTCATGTAATGTCATCATGAGGGGTAAAGAGCACAAGGCAGAGGAGTCCTCCAAGGATAGGGGAGTGTGTAATTTCACTCCTCCTTCAGGTGTGAAAATAATTGAGGCCTGCAATCTGGACAGCACATCAGCTCCTAGCAGATTTAAGGGACATGTAGAGGACACCACAAATCTGGCAAGCAAATCAGGAAATGTCCCCACTTGGAGTGGCTCTGTAAGTGGGCTGGAGCGGGGCACCCCATCCACACCCACGCAGGAAACATCAATAGTGGAAAGGAAAGAATCAGCGGGCAGATCCTCAACCCTCAGCACGCTCCTGGCTGCACCCGTGTCAACAAGAAAAGTAGTAGGTTTTCCCTGTATGGGTAACGTAACCTTTGCAAGGGGTCCCCCAGTCTTGTTCGAGGACACTGCCATAAGGGGTGACACGGGTTTGCCCATTTCCTAACGAGAGTTGGGGCGTGGTGGTTGATATTCACGCTGCCCTTCTCGGGGGTCCCTGTCTTGTCTGGGATATCTTGGGGCTCTGCATTCTCTTCTAAAGTGTCCCCGTTTCCCACAGTCAGGTGATCCTTTCCCTAATATTGGGCAATGGTGGTGGACGAGTGTAGGTGGGATCTTCGTCATTGACCACCATGAGGGGCGCTGGTTTTTTCCCTTTTTGATTTTCTATGCCTCTGGCCACCAACAGTAAATCAGACATCTTCATAGAGCGGTATTCAGGGCGGGCCACTATCAGACCTTTCCTGATATCTTCTTTGAGCCCTGAGACAAAAGCAGTTGAGAGCATGTTTGTATGTGCCTTTTCATATTGAGAGAAGCCCAGATCATCAAAGGCCTGTATGAGTCTGGCATAATACTTCTCCACAGACTCCCCTTTATCTTGGGTGATGTCTTGAATCGTGGTAGTCTGATCTGCCAATTTCTCCTTTGCCCAGTCATGGAGCTGGGCACAGAACTCCACGCCTGAAGAATAGGAAATAACACTTGTCAGGCAGGCATCAGTGAAGGCCGTCTGCATAACTGGCCAGAAAACATGTCCTGCTTTAATTTGGCATAGACTGAGCAGGTCTTTCCAAGCAGCTGAGTAAGTTTCTTGTATCTGCACTACCCTGCGGTAAAAGGGCATTGGCTGTTTCTCTGGGTCAGGCAGACTCGTCACTAAGGCCGCTGCTTGTGATGGGGTAAAAGCGACATACATTACCGGTGCCCCTTCCGGTAATCTTGAATGTCGGGGCTGTTTTGTACACCATTCCTGTTTAGTTTGTACTCCACTGTGCGTGGGTTTGGGAGTCAAATCTATTGGCGCCCTTGTTGCTTGCAGCTGTCGATCACTCCATTCAGATGCATCGTCATTCAATTGGACATCTGGCATAGGTTTGGGAGTCATACCTATCGGCATCCTTCCTACTTGCGGTTGTTGATCATTCAGCTCGAATACATTGTCATTCATGTATCCGGCTTGTGAAGGTGAAGCTTCCATATTGGGGAAAACGGGAGTGTGGTAGGAACCATCCTGGTTTAGAACAGGGAGAACTGGATAAACTCCTTGTTTAGGCTTTCCGGGTGTA
The DNA here is from genome assembly GCF_062004578.1 of Staurois parvus. Taxonomy (NCBI): domain Eukaryota; kingdom Metazoa; phylum Chordata; class Amphibia; order Anura; family Ranidae; genus Staurois; species Staurois parvus. The sequence continues at coordinate 12,062,039 of NW_028318515.1, forward strand.
CCAAGATGGCTGCCGGATGGAAGTGCACTGGGCTGGGCAGAAAGTGACAACACAGGTGTAGCAAGATGGCTGCTAGCAGGAAGTGTACTGGGCTGGGCAGGAAGTGACAACACAGGTATAGCAAGATGGCTGCTAGCAGGAAGTGTACTGGGCAGGGCTGGGGTGGTGGGCATAAAGTGGGCGTTAGATGAAGGGCAGGGCTGTTCCTGGCCTCCTTTGTTCTGAATTCTATCATCATAGGGCGGTGGTTTTAACACACTTCCATTTTCAATTTTGTGATACAAATACATTATACAATCGCCATTTTCTTGAATTTCTTCCAACCATCCTTCTTTATGCAACGCTTTTGCAGTTCTGTACCAAGCTTCTGCTACGTTCAGCAAACCGTTATCACATAACATTCCTCTCTGTTCCTGTAATAATTTACGCCAGTCCTCTGGCTGAAGTCGGGCAATGTTGACCTTCAGCTTACAAACTTTCGCTACTTTAGATAACTTTTTAACTGCTTCACTTCCTTCTCTCCTCTTCACTATATCACTTGCTAACAATCCTTGCTGTGGCTTGGCTGTCTTCTGACCCATCTTCCCCCTCTCTCTGGGTCACCCAACTTCTCACTCTGTTCTGTTCTTTCACCTTAGTCTCAGCTAACGGTTTCAGAGGCAGTGAGGGCAACTATTAAATTAATATCCCTATTCCGCTGCTTCAGAGGCAGCGCGGGCAACTATTAAAGTAATATCCCTATTCCGCTGCTCTCTGTCTTATCTCAGAACAAACAGTGATTCACAAATACACTCAGAACAGGACATTACACCTGCCGCCCCTCGCTCCGTGAAGCCTCAGCAGCTGAGCTAAACCCTCAGGGGTCTCACACCGTCAACCCCGAGTCACCGTCCGTAGACGCTTGTTGCAAGGTTCCGTCTTCCAGGGGCCAACAGCTCACCTGGTCAGAAATCTCATTGCAACATATTGCAAGGTTCCGTCTTCCAGGGGCCAACAGCTCACCTGGTCAGGACACTCATTGCAACTTATCTTTCAGTCTACTGAGTTATTACAGTCGCACAGGACGACAGACATTGAACAAATACACAGTCAGCAGAGATCCAGTGGCAGGTTCGTTAAACAGCCCCAGGCGAGGAATAAAAATTACCTGCCTCTAGAGGACCTCCGGAAGCCGACAAGACTGGCGCCAGACTGGTCAGAAACAAATCGCACAGTGGTAAGTATAAAAAGTACCTACCGTACTTAGGGTTGCGCAGGCCCTTTTGTTCTGTCCCAGCCAGCCGCTCAGTCCCTCGCGCGGTCTTCCGTCAGTCAGAACCTGGGGCCCCACGTGGGCGCCAGCTAAAAAGGTTGGGAGAACCACAATCGGGCTCAGGGTAGGATTTCTGCTGCTGCTCCTAATTTTGAGATATGGATTGCGTGCACGCCGGAAAATAATTACACGGACAACTGTCCAGTACAACCACCTTCACATCATCTCTGTTTATTGCAGGGCGGTGCTTAACCTTTTATACATAGAAAACAATAGAGTACACGTCACTATTACGTATATACAGTCACATTCTAAAAGGCACATTTTGATTGGTTGAAATATAGGAGAAATGTAGAAACTTGATGCTTGCTTTTCATCCTGTTATCTCTTTTCACTCCCCTTCACATTCCCAAAGTCTAAGTAAAGGGTCCTTTCAGTGCGAAGGGAGGGGTTGAGAGCATCGCTCTGAGCAAAACAAGTTAAGGAGGACTGCAAAGCCCAGCAGACAAAATATATATATATATACTCACAACACATATATTTAGAAATATAAAAAAGTATAAAAGTAAATATGTATAAATGTATATTTTAAACAGAAAACAGAATAGGCATTTTACCAAATCCATCACACCATTAGTGCTGCCCTTCAGTGCCCATCATTGTAGCTGATCAGTGGCAATTAATGCCACATATCGGTGCTCATTAGTGATGCCTGTCAATGCCCATCAGTGAGCCTATTCGTGCAAATCAGTCCACATATCAGTGCCAATCACTGCTGCCTTTCAGTGCCCATCAGAGATGCCTGTAAATGCCCATCAGTGCCTCCTCATTAGTGCAGTCTATCAGTGCCACCTATCAGTGCCAATCAGTGCCACCTATCAGTGCAAGTCAGTGCCACCTATCAGTACCAGTCAGTGCTGCCTATCAGTGCCATATATCAGTGCCCATTAGTGCTGCCTTTCAGTGCCCATCAATGATGCCTGCTATTAGTGCCACCTATCAGTGCATGTCAGTGCCACCTATCAGTACCAGTCAGTGGTGCCTATCAGTGCCATATGTCAGTGCCCATTAGTGCTGCCTTTCAGTGCCCATCAATGATGCCTGCTATCTATCAGTGCCACCTATCAGTGCAAGTCAGTCCCACCTATCAGTACCAGTCAGTGGTGCCTATCAGTGCCATATATCAGTGCCCATTAGTGCTGTCTTTCAGTGCCCATCAATGATGCCTGCTATCTATCAGTGTCACCTATCAGTGCCCATCAGAGCCACCTATCAGGATAGCCTCATCAGCACACATCAGTGAAGGAGAAAAATTGCTTATATACAAAATTGCATAACAGAAACTAAGAAAAACATTTTTTTTTTCAAAATTTGTAGTGTAGTTGTGTGGGAGACATAGAGTAAGACCAGATTTCTAGTGCATGCACATGGGAGTCCCGAGCCATGGCACAGTGCTCTGAAGGACTGGCATGGGTATGCCGTTCCTTCAGAGCGCATGCACCGGCTCTCAAAAAGAGCTAATATCCCCAAAACCGTGCACGTTTAGGAGATATTCATTTTACCTATAAGTAAGCTTTATTATAAGCTTACCTGCAGGTAAAAGTGTTACTACCAATTTAAAGCAATTTGGGCCACATTTGTACAGCATACAGCAAAGTGCCCTAACCACTTGCCTACTGTGCACTTTCACCCCCTTTCTGCCCAAGCCAATTTTCAGCTTTCAGTGCTGTCACACTTTGAATAATAATTGTGCGGTCATGTTACATTGTACACATATGAAATTGTTATAATGTTTTCCCCACAAATATAGCTTTAATTTGGTGGTATTTAATTACCACTGGGTGTTTTGTTTTTTTCCAAACAAACAAAAAAACATGAAAATTTTGTTTCTATTATAAAATTTTGCAAACAGGTAATTATTCTCCTGTGCATTGATAAGGCTGCACTGACAGACTTCACTCTTGAGGCGGCACTGGTGGGCATTGATGAGGAAGCACTGATGAGGCTGCACTGATACGTGGCAATGATGGGCACTGATAGGGAGCACTGACTGGTGGCACTAACTGGTTTGTCAGCATTGATGGGCACAGATTAGCAGCACTGTTGGGCACTGATGAGCGCACTTGGGGCTGCACTGATAACCTGGGCACTGATAATCAGTTTGGCACAGCTGATCACATTGTAAAAGGCTGCTGGTGCACGATGCTGAGAGTGCGTGTCTGACGCATTCTGGGAGGACGTCATGTTATGCCCTCCCAGAACTGGACGACTGTGCTGTAGTCGTCATTTGGCTATAGTGCAGTCAAGAAGTGGTTAAAGTGAGCCTGTGTTTAGCCTGCAACCAGTTCGGTGGATCTGAATGAAAACATACACCATACATTCTGAAGGTCATGCATTTATGGTAAGGTGCACATGAAATATTTGTGGTGGAGGTTGACTCCCTGGTATGGGATACACTATATTGCATTCACGTGGACTTTGTAACCTGTTGTGGACAGCTTATACATTAAGATCTTTGTGATTTGTTACATGGACTTTCTTTACACTGGTATCTAGCATTGTGGTGTTTTCTATAATCATTAAGTGCAGCACATTTTTTACTGATTTGTATGCTATGATAACTATTACCTAGTGTGCTTGCATCTAATGTTCACATAATATTTATTTTGCCATTAGCGCAGTTATTGCTTGCTTACAAAGCCCACATTTTCCAGTTCTTCCTTTTCAAGCAACAAGAGATTGAAATAGTGGAGTTTGGGTTTCTGCTTTTTAGGAAGTTGCATTACATTTATCTTTTTTTATCATGGTAGGTTTACTTTAACTTTCCAAGCCTAAAAGCAGAACACATATGGTATATAGTTAAAGCTGACTGGAAAAGTCAAATGATATAGATAAGAAAGAGAAAAAAACAGTGAGCCTTTGCCAATATAGATAATGCTGCATTTCATACTGTGACAATGTAGATAATGTTGCATTTCAAATTTCTGAAATAGTGGAATAGGAATGACAAGCCTAGCAACTTCTTGTTGGTGTCTCTGTCATTAGGCTTGTTTTATGGAAACGTTATGTCATTTTTGTGTATCATTAAAATATTTTAGGGGTTAGCAGGCTGCCCTCCTTTTATTTTTTTAATGTAGCCCTCCAAAGATAAGACAATAGAACTTATTATTTTAATCATTTATAATTTAGACTCTTTTAAGTGCATGGGACTGTCCAGCATGGAAATCTATAAAGCACAATAAATGTGTCCTAAGTAGTACACAATCAGAATCTGGCACTTACACTACAGTTTCCAACAGCAAATGACATAGGAATTATACAGTAAGGCAAAGAGCAATTCAAAAAGTTAGTAAACTTTAGCAATCAATCAAAAAACACCTCACTTAGATCTCAGTCCAGTAAAGTGAGATCATTGGTTACTGTACTTTGCCCTGCTTTACTCAGTAGCTTATCAGTATTACTATCTAGTGGCCTATTGCTCCTCTTGTTGTGGAGCTAAAGGTGTTCCAGTAACTCCCCTGACCTTGTTGTGTCCATGCATATGTTTCCAAGACCCGTGATTTTATGATCATGCTAGTTGAAATCTCGTTAGATGGATTTTATTCCAAGAATATATGGGCAGTGAAATTCCGCCAACATCGTGCTACTGATCCTTTTGATTTTCTGCAACGTTAACATTAAATAATAAAAGACTATAGAACATTTTCTTCTAGAACTATGAGCATTTTGCTGACAAAAAAAAAGAAAAAAGTAGTTCACAGGTTATTTTCACTTCTGCATTAACTAAGGCCAGACTGTCTGCCAACCATTCAGAACTTTCAGTAAAAAAATACAGAAATATAGTCTGATTGAGACTATCTGTAAAGTCCATGAAAAAAACAGATGTCCACAAAAAGGTATTGATTTTTTTCCCTGCATATAAGCATAAGCCAAAACATTTTGGATTATATATATTCTAATGTTCTCCAAAATGCTTTTAGTTCTCGGTATTTTGAGCACATCGCTGCAGTGTGATGACAAACTGGGCACTGCTTTTGTGCCACAAAAGAAAAATCGCTAGAAATTTTACTATTAGTGCATTGCTGATGAACGTGAGATGAATACAGAAATTACAATATGGACAGTCCAACATTGTAAAGGAGTGTCTGTAAATAGTGTGAGCTGTCTGTAATTTTTTGGAAAGCTTTTTAAAAAAACAGACAATTTTGATTTACAGGGTAATGAACTCTGTATGAAGTATTACTGAGCTGCCTCTCCCAAAATGTCTTCTGAGATAAACTACCATATTGATCACTCCCCCATAGCAGGCATCCCAGTGCAGATATACGTCTCATTTTAGATGGATATAAATATATGTATTTTCCTAGGTTAGGAAGAGAAATATAAAGGGAGAGATTTACAACTGATACGGCATGAAACAAAAATTCTTATTAACAGATAATGTATTAAATGATTGAGTGCTTTAATCTCAATGTATAAAAGTGTGCTGTACCCAGACACCATTGGGACATTCCGATAAGTCAAAACATAAAACATCTGTGGATGTGTCCTCTTTATCCACTGCTTCAGAAAATTCAAATTACTTTGATAAGAAACAAGTCTTGGAAAAAGTATTTCCAATTACAAAACTGTTCTGCGGGATATGATAAGACTCTGAAGCTTAACATCTGCGTTTTCCCACTTACAGCCATTAGCAGGAAATAAAATAAAAAGTATAAAATACTTTGCTTAATATTTTTCTCCAGTTTTATACACAGATATAGAAAATCAACAAGGTGGCACAGTCATGATACAGAAATTGACATGATGCCACAGAAATTATTTTTTCTAAGCTTCTCTTCTTGTTTTCTATACTTTTATTTAATTATTATTTAATTTAGCAATAAAAGGATTTCCTTAGACATTTGTTGTAACCAAAGAAACCTGTTTTGCTTTCATTCTTCTTATCTGAAAAGGAAGTCTAAGGCAGGCCATAGACAGAGCACATTTCTTTCCAGCAACCACGGGTCAGTGCTGACCGGTGCATCTTGACAGGTACATTTTGTTCTCCTGGTGGGGGTGGGGGGAACCATCCCTGCAGGAGGAACAGAGTGATTATTGCTATTCGGCAGGCTTGTTGTACCCAAGTTGATTGATCGATTGGCTTGGGTACATTCAGCCTGCCCATACATGGTTCAAATCTCGTCCGGTATCTGCTGAATCGGCTGAGGTTTGAACTATCTATGACCAGCATAAGTGGTTGCTGTGGGGCAGCACAGATTATCTGGCACATTTCTTTCCTAAGACACTTTAAAGTAAAACTAAAGGCAAAAAGTTTTTTCTTCATTTTGTATAGAGTAAATTTGGTCTTACACTATACAATTTTCCTGTACAATATTCCTTTAGATTTACCAAAAACCATACAATATAATGTCAAACCTAAACAACACTTTCAATGTGTATCAAATCAGGCAGACCCTTGCACTACAATCTAAAGGAGATTGTACAGAAATTGTACAATGTGTGTCCAGCTTAGATGAGAGTTGTAGCCTATGCCAGTTTTTTGCCATTTTTGTAGCAATGAGAAGATTTTCTTGTAACCAAAACAGGAAGTGAGAAGAAATCCCATCACCAGAACAAGTGTCTCCATTGGATGACTTCCCCTCTATTTATGGTGACAACATTTTGGATTTTCATTCATCCTTGGTGATAATGGTACAGATAGAGAGATATTGGTATGGAAAGGGAGATTGAATCTTCATAATAGGAGCACAGACATCAGTAAAAACCCGATAAGTCTTCCAATCCCTCTCCACTTGATCCAAAACTAAAAAATAACTTTTACCTTTAGTTATACTTTGATAATGAAGCCAAGTGAGAGGCCTAGTAAGCATGGGTACTTTCTTTGAATCTGTGAGGTGGATTTACTAAAGTAGGATTTAACAAAATGAATGTTTTAACCAAACATATACTTAAAGTGGTTGTAAAGGCTCAAGGTTTTTTACCCTCATGCAAGGTGATTTGGGGGGGTGCAGGCGGAGGCACAGGGGGCCCCATTATCTATTATTTTCCAGGGGCCCCATGAGTTGTCAGTCTGCCCCTGCTTCAGACCGATAGTGAGGAGAGGGGAAATCTTTCAACAGAGATACTTGTTCTGGGGATAACTATCTAAAATGTAATTACTCTTTCCTTTTGTGTCTATATACAGATATATCAGGACTGTATATAGGAGATCTCAGCGGGGCACAGATGGTAAAATCTTACAGGTGTTTTAGCCATTCTTTGCTCTAAAATGGAAAAAAGTTTGGAGGCTAGATCTACTTTTAAACTGAACTGCAGGCACACAGCTGAATGTAATGTTAAAATATAGTTATCTGAGCTGCTTTACCTGCAAAAGATTTGTATTTCTGATAGTGACCTGATTTTTCTGTACTGCAGTTAAGGAACAGTCTGTGAAAGAAGAGGATGCACACTGAAAACTCTGTCATCCTCCTCTCTCCTCCTATCAGCATGCTTCTTGCACTGCAGCACACCTGATTGGCTGATTGTGCTGCACCTTCCTCCCCTTTCCCTTTTCTGAGCTCAGCTGATATCTAGCTAAATTAAGATTACACTGCCTGCATAAAAATACATATAATGATTTGTGTTTTTTTATATTTGCCGGGAATTCAGCTTTAACAGTACATTGCCATAACTTAGTAAACTGTTCTATATCTGCTGAAATCATTTGCCTCTTTACATGGAACTTGATGCTGAAGAACAAGAATGAAAAGAAAGTAGCCTCTAGAGCTGGCTGAACACTATTAGACTTTCAAACAAAAATTTTTAGGAAAGTTCATACAAAAATTTGGATGAAAATTCTCAGTACATTCAACAGTTTGACGAATGTAGTTTGAAAGTAGTTCAAAATGTTGTTTGCTTTTAATATTTGATTTTAGAATGAATGTAATTGCCCAAATTAAAATTGCGTTTACTGTTAGAAATTCATTTGAGAAAAGTTTTGCCTCCTGCTCCTTTGAATGTTCTCATTATTGTGGTCGAAAAAGATTGTTGATTTCACTACACCAACACTTAGAAAATCAAGTGAACATTCTTACAATGAAAATTTTTTAACAAAATTATTTTTGTAATCTCTACTAGTGTATACCTAGTAGACTACAGTGTATTGGAAATTCTACTAGTGTATACCTAGCTTAATTTTTTTGTGTGGAAATATCCCCACCAGAACTACTGAGATGATTCAGCCTGGTCTCTTGTTCCACCCTTGAGTTCTCTATAGCAGGGGTATCCAAACATTCTAAACAAAGGGCCAGTTTACTGTCCTTCAAACTTTAGGGGGGACGGACTGTTGCTAGTGGGAGAAGAAAATGTCCTGGCATCAGTGGGAGTAAACAATGCCTCATCATTGGTATTAGGGGGAGGAATAGTGCCCCATCATTTGTATTAGGGGGAGGAATAGTGCTCAATCATTGGTATTAGGGGGAGGAATAGTGCCCCATCATTAATATCAATGGGAGCAATCGTGCCCCATCATTGGTGTCAATAGGAGAAATAGTGCCCCATCGTTAGTATCAATGGGTGAAATAGTGCCCCATCGTTAGTATCAATGGGTGAAATAGTGCCCCATCATTAGCATCAACGGGGGAAATAGTGCCCTATCATTAGTATTAATTAAAGAAATAGTGCCCTATCATTGGTGTCAATGGGAGAAATGGTGCCCCATCATTAGTATTAATGGGAGAAATAGTGCCCCATCATTAGTATTAATGAATTGAATAGTGCCTCATCATTTGTATCAATGGGAGGAATAGTTCTCCATCATTGGTGTAAATGGAAGAAATAGTGCCCCATCATTAGTATTAATGAAAAGAATAGTTCCCCATCGTTAGTATCAATGGAAGAAATAGTGCCCCATCATTGCTATCAATGGGATAAATAGTGCCCCATCATTGATATCAATGGGAAAAATAGTGCCCCATCATTGGTATCAATGGGAGGAATAGTGACCCATCATACGTATTAATGAATTGAATAGTGCCCCATCATTAGTATCAATGGGAGGAATAGTGCCCCATCATTGGTATCAATGGGAGAAACAGTGCCTCATCATTAGTATTAATGAAAGGAATAGTTCCCCATCGTTAGTATCAATGGAAGAAATAGTGCCCCATCATTGATATCAATGGGAAAAATAGTGCCCCATCATTGGTATCAATGGGAGGAATAGTGCCCCATCATACGTATTAATGAATTGAATAGTGCCCCATCATTAGTATCAATGGGAGGAATAGTGCCCCATCATTGGTATCAATGGGAGAAACAGTGCCCCATCATTAGTGTCAATGGGAGTAATGGTGCCCCAACATTAGTATCAATGGGAGGAATAGGGCCCCATCATTGGTATCAATAGGAGAAATAGTGCCCCATCGTTAATTTCATTGGGAGGAATAGTGCCCCATCATTAGTATCAATGGGAGGACTAGTGCCCTATCGTTAGTATCAATGGGGGAAATAGTGCCCCATCATTAGTATTAATGAAAGGAATAGTGCCCCATCGTTAGTATCAATGGGAGAAATAGTGGCCCATCATTAATATCAATGGGAGGAATAGGGCCCCATTATTGGTATCAATGGGTGCATGAGTGCGCCATTATTGGTATCAATGGGAGCAATAGTGCCCCATTATTGGTATCAATGGGAGAAATAGTGACCCATCATTAGTATCAATGAAAGGAATAGTATCCTATCATTGGTTTCAATAGGAGAAGAATAGTACCTCATTCTCAATATCAGTGGGAGAAACTATGCCACACTGCTTGCTTTTATCCAGCCCTCGAGGAATAAGCAGCAAAGGCCTGCATCTGGCCACAGTTTGGAGACCATTGCTCTATAGTAAAAAAAAATCAAATATTTTTGAAATGCAACAGCAGAACAGAAACATAGAGGAGTAATGGCAGAAAAGACCAAGTGTTTCATTGAGTCTGCTAAAAGAGCTACATCTTTATTTTTGACTGATGGATGTGAGTAAGGTCCACAACAGCTTGAAGGAAATCAGATGGAGTGTCTGAGAAATGGTATATCGGGGTACAGGTGATTCAACCGAACAGTGGCTTCTATTCAGTGGGTTACCACGAAAAGGAGTTGTCAAGGGTCTATGACGTTTAAAAGTGGAAGTGAACAGCATGTGTGCTTGGATTACAATAGTCTGCTCCATTACTTGCAGTATTATCTAAATACTAGTTATGAAATTCTGCACTTAGTTTGTTATTGGTTATAACTAGATAGAACAAATACACTCACCAGCCACTTTATTAGGTACACCTGTTCAATTGCTTGGTAACAGAAATCGATATCCGGCCAATCACATGGCAGCAACTTGATGCATTTTGGCATCTAGATATTTTGCGGAGACGATTTGATGAAGTTCAAGCCAAGCATCAGAATGGGGATGAAAGGGGATTTAAGTTACTTTGAACGTGAAATGGTTGTTGGTGCCAGACGGTCTGGTCTGAGTATTTCAAAAACTGCTGATCTACTGGAATTTTCATGCACAACCATTTTACAGAGACTGGTCCGAAAAAGAGAAAATATCCTGTGAGCAGCAGTTGTGTGTATGGAAATGCCTTGTTGATGTCAGAGGTCAGAGGAGAATGGGCAGAATGGTTCGAGATGATAGAAAGGCAACATTAACTCATGTCAATGTGGACCAAAATCTCTGAGGAATGTTTCCAACACCTTGTTGAATGAACGCCATGAAGAATTTAATGCAGTTCTGAAGGCAAAAGGGAGTCCAACCCAATACTAGAAAGGTGTACCTAATAAAGTGGCCAGTGAGTGTAGGTATTGCAAGCAAACTTCAGTGTAAACTCACAACTTGATTTTTAATATAACACCCATTTTGAATATCAATGATGAGTGCCAGATCCCAGTAGAATATAATTTTCTATAGATTACCCTGATTATGGAGACTGCCATTGCCTGGCTGTTGTGCTAACTAACACTCTACGGTCAATCATCTGAGCTTCTGACATTAATTAAGTATATGCATAAGGACTTGCCTCTGAATTTTCTGATCTGCATACTTATCTAGGTCAGCTACTTACAAAGTAATAAAACTTAAAAGCCAAACTATCATCTTTAAAAGGACATCAGCAAAAGTAGATTTCCATGTGCATGTACATGTTGAGTGAATTTAATGCCCTTTTTAACTTTTTTCATTTCTACTTGGCAATGACTTTTCCCATTTCAAGCTTTAACATTCTGTGTCTACCTTTTCTATTGAATGATAAAGACATCGGGTACTCAGAATCTAGACAATGGCACTTATAAATGAAAAGAAGTTGAACAGTTAAACAAAATTCCTTTCTAACTTTTTTTTTTTTTTTTTTTTCTGTTTGTCATAAGATGTTGTTAAAGGTATTTATATAGAATTTAAATTAAACTGCAGGCAGTATTGGCCTTGTCACAGATAACCTGTACTTGTTTATGTCATAAACTCTGCAGCAGTTTTCTTTTTATTTTGTAAGCAAAATTTATATATGTTTATTTTAAACACTAGTTGCTGCTGACTATACAGTCTATCTAAAGTTTATTTTACATTGAAAAATACATTCTTGACATATAGAAATGAATTTTACATATTGTACTATTTATTGAAAGAAATTTATAATGGCTTGGGGTCAGTTTTATTCTATTTTACTATTATGTTTATAAGTTTAAAAATGATCTTTGGCCCTAAACTGAGGAAGAGGGGAATAAATGAATGTGTTCTCATATGTGTAGAAGATATTAAAAGATGGTGGCCATCTTGTATAAATAAATAGATACTTTATACTAAATTCAGTGAAAGGTCAATAGAAGGAGCTCAAGAGCACTCTTTGAAATTGGAGGAAAAGAGGTTTACCTCCACAAATTAAAATGGATCTGAATATGTGTAATAGGCTTACATGGGAGCTGGTATTAGCTAACTCCAAAGATTGCTTCAAAATAGAGCTGAATGTGTTTTTTAAATGCACAAAATATAACAGGCTACTAATATTTACAGGATAAAACATTCTAAAATGTTGCTCTAGAACGTTATTACATTATCTTTGGCAATCAAAAAGGTTTAGGGATCTAAAAGAACAAATGTGTGTGTGTGTTTTTAACTTGATGGAATGTCTCTTTTCAGCCAGAGTAACTATAGCATATATTGTTTTCACTGTTATCACTGATTGTATTGTTTTTTTTATTATTTAAAAAACTCATTTAAAACAGGCTGCATTTGCTATACTAATGTCACAAAGCATTTAATGATCTTGAATGTTGCTTTCTTTGATTGTCTTTCTCTACCTGAAACTACATTCAGCTCTTAAAACAGAGCAGACAGAAAGAGAAAAGATAGAGGATGAGTCACTCCTCTGACTCATTAGAGTAGACTGTAAGTTAGATTTGAAAGTCTTTGCAACTGTAATTTAAGTATTTCACTGCACAAATGTGCTATTACATTATGATATAATATCTTATAAAGATGAACCATGGCCATCTTTCTAACATGGACATTGGAATAAAAACTCAACAAAGTTCCAACCCTTCCCTACACTATAAAAAAAAATTTACTAGACTTCAACACTAAAGTTTTCACTGTAAAAACACCATAAGGTATATGTGGTTTGGTCAAAACAAGCACTTAGACTGTGTTGAGCAGAACATGTTACAAATAGGCTTTGTTGAGTTGCCATAATGATAATGCACATGTTTTTCAAGCAGGTAAAATCTCTTTGTCACTGATAGCCATTTGTCCCCTTTTCAATTGAAATCTCAGTGCACTGTATTTTTTCCGTTAGATAAACTGGAAAGACAATAACAGCAAGTCCAAGTAGGAGAATTGTTTCTGGATAATCAAACTTCCCATTTCCTGTTATTCCTAGGATATCTTCCTTTCTATGGCCAACCAAAGTCATTCCTCTCTGTTTAGTAAAAAGAGAAAATCTACAATTTCTTTTAAATACAGTGTTCACTTGGCATACTAAAAGAGACTTTTGTAGTAAATTAATCAATTCTAATAAGCTAGAAATAATCTTTCATTGATCTGACAAAAGCTGTTAAGTAATCCTTTGGGGAAAATTGCTGTTAACCATTTCTCAATTTTTCATCAACCCAAAAAGGGTTGTTTATTTAAATGCATGCACCACCCAGAGGGATAATATTTTACATGATCATTTCAGAATTGTGTTGCATTATTAAATAAGCTGACTTGCCATATATAAGGTGTAGACTCTAGTAACATTCAAAGTCTCTAGTAGAGGACTCTTCAGAGTATCCTAGTTGTGGCCATATTATTTAAGTATTGTTGTGAGGTCAAGTTTTGCTGATTTACACTTAGCTAGAGTCAGGCTGTGAGGGACTGCCTGAAACCCCAACCGGGTATCTCCGCCAAACTACAGTTTCTTCCACTCTGGAACCAGAATATAACAAATATACCCCAAGTATCAGAGAGAACCAATGTTGAAGTGAAACAGGACTGACTTTATTAACAAACAGCACAGCAATTACATAAACAAATAAACAATCAAACACAAGTAAACAATGGAATCCTTCCTGGCAGCTAGCAGTCTGGACTCTGGAGGTGATTAAAAAGTGAGAGCTTATAGTTGATGCCAGGAAACTTGTAACAAAAAATACAGCTTATTAACCCCACAAATGTTGGAATTTACCCCCTGCACATGACACATTATTCCAGGATAATAGTTCCACTATGCACAGTATACCAATGGCTCCCAGAAACAGTCCCTCCAGCCCTAATTACATGGAAAGGGTAGCTGGTATAATTCACAGCCTAGGTACCTAGGGAAGTGATATAAGCATCCTGGGGAATAGGTTCCTTGTAACCCCAAGAGAGGAGTCTCCTTAGTCCTTTGCCCATCTTCAGTGGGAAAGATTCTAGCCCACAGGCCCCTCCAGGAGCCCAGGTCAGGTGGTTTCTATGACATAGGCCTTTCCTCAAGACTACATTTTTTTAACATATGGTATGAGCTTGGCTGCATTCTGGGAACTTAAAAGCTGTTTATTGCAGGAAACTGATGGGTTATCGAGCATCTCAGTATTGACCTGAATACGACGTTGTGTGAAGCTGAAAAAGAATCTAGCAGTTTTTACTATTGTTTATTATTAAAGCTTGTTTGTACTCTTGGAAGAGAAAGCATATTTAAAATATATGTTCTCTTATGTAAAAAAAATAAAAAATATCTGATAACATTCAAAAAATATCCACTTACAAGCAAACAGCATGCAGTATCCCATGATGTATGTATACTTGATGTACAGATCATCTATTTCAGGGGGCCTTATCAAAGGCGTCCTACAAGTTTCAGTAAATGGATTACTAACAGGAATCCATTTGGGGATAAAATCTCCCTTAGAATCAAACATTCATTGTTCATTTTAATATAATCCATTTCCCATGCTATGGCTACTAAATGTAAGCTTTAGCATATACATTACATTTTAAAAGCTTTTTCAAATATACTTTTTTAGTTGTAATGCTGCTGAAACAATTTTGAATCAATAAAGTTTTTATGTACTGAGTGCTGGGCAGAGTGCTTATCAAACTTTTTTTTTTTTATTTGTCTTAGCTTTAAATAACAGCTAACATAGAATAAATGGGCTGTGTGGCAAAGTCACATACATGCTAAATATCTCATTCTTCGAGTAGGTATATTGGCATTTTATATTCGTTTTTGTGGGTGTCATTAGCAGATTTTCACATAAAGTAGTTCTTTTTCATTTAGGTTTACTGGTCTTTTAAGTTCTGAAGGGCACAGACACAGTGCAGGAATTAGAGTCTGCTCACATACTTGTTACAAGGCTATGCTCATTTAGTTACTATGTCACCAAGCTTAGGAGGGGCTAGAAGCAATAAATAATAGCCTCAGTTGTTAGCTATGGTCTTTTCATGCCCAAACTGTTAAAAGGACAGGTTTTCTGTCTCATTGTTTCTTACATCTAAGTGCTCTGCTATGTGAGCTTTTATACTGTTGCTAATAGTAAGTCACTGCATTTCCCTACACTTGTCACCCGGGACAGATTGATGTCTTTGGCCATAGGTTGTATCATCCTTTGTATCACTTTATTTAGGAGAAAATTCTGGTCTGTGAAGGAAGTTTTAATGAGAGTTCCTACTGGTTGGTGACATGTGACAGAAGATCCCTGAGATTTCAAAGTCCTTTTAAATTCTAATAATGTGTGCAAAATCCTTTTAGACTGTGCTATAGCTAGTTTTAATATATATTCAGAAATATTGTTTTGCCTGCCAGAATGGCAGAAGTTGATTACATTTGTGTGTGGTCTTCTTGGTAAATACGCAATTTATTACCTTCAAGGAAGATTTAGTGCTAGATGAAGTGACCTTTTGTGTGTGTTGTTGCTGTGGAATTCCTACTGCAGGGATATTACCGCTACTAGGCAAATGCCACTGGAAGCATATACTGATAATATATTAATGCTTCTGTTACTGCCCATGGCAAAGAAGTTCTTCCTAAAGTACTTTACATAAACTCAAGTGTCAAAAAATATATATTTTCAGTAAAGCAATATCACTCTTCCCTTGAAAGCTGGAAAGCAATGAACATGCAGCAATCTGAAAAATGGATGCTACATTTTCTAAAGTAATGAGAAATCTGAAAAGTCATGTCTTTTACCCTTTTTTTTTTTCTTCAAGGATAATGTTACTTTCCTTGGACATCCCATAATCTGTCTATTGCCACTGAAAAGAGGGTCAAGTCTACATCATAAGTTTGCAATTATATTTCAGAAAAAACTCTGGAGGCGGTAGGAGTAGGCAGATCATGGACTCAGAAAGGTACTACTAGTCTTGCCCGAAGAAGTTCACCTCAGAGCTCTATTGCTATCTTATAATGGCAGCTTTACCTGAGTTGTCTTCACTTGAAGCAGAAGTGGAGAATTGATATCCCTGAGATGGATGATAAAGACTGGTCAGAGTTATGGGAATTCTCCTTCACTTATATGGAGTCTGTTAAGGATAAACTGATTCAGTTTAAAATTAGCTACAAAGCCTAATATACTCTGCACAGGTTTCATAAGATAGATTCCAATATTTGCCATCTTGCTGGAGATGCTCTTACCCAGTGGGAGATTTCATGCATATATTTTGGTCATGCTCTGTAATAGCTTCATATTGGCAGCAAGTTCTTGATGTTATTGTCTCTATGGTTCATATCCCTATAGCCTTAACACCCAGGTTTTGTCTGCTTGGTCTGGTCAAAGAATTAGCCCCTAACGTGGCACCTATTAAGCCTACTACTCTTGTATGCCAGGAAAGCCATTACCTTTCATTGGAAGAAGCCTTCCCCTCAGTCAGTTCACTTTTGGATGAAGTTGGTTAATTCCAATTTGTTCTTTGTATCGAGATACAAGGACAGAGTCATGCTGGGTAGATAACTCATCAACTACCACACCATTAGATTCCTAAATGTTCACAAAAAATGATCTTGGTGAAGTGGGATTCTAGATGGGTAAAGATCTTCCTGCATACTTCATCATGTGCTTAAGCCTTGTACCACTGGTATTTTCTTTTTTGTGTTTTACTCATTAGTTGTTATGTTATTTTTCTTTTTAGTTATGTGGTACTGGATATACACCACTGTGTTTGGTATCCTAAGGTGTCATAGGGCAGCAGCTACTGCGTGGGCTATACTGTGTTATTCTGCCCATACTGTATGTCTTATGTACTGTTTATTGTAAAACTAATAAAACAGATTTAAAAAAATATATACTACTAGCCTAACTTCTCTGTATTGGGCAAGGCAGGGGTGTGGGTTATGAGGTTTCTAAAGCACCACTGCTCTTCAAACTATAGCCATGGTGCAAATCTTCCTAGAACTTCTTGAAGGACCTAAGTGGGATAGTATGGTAGTAAATGCAATTATGGTAAGGTGGGCTAGAGTTCCACTTTAATTCAGGGGATTTCACCTAAAACTGACTTTTTTGGAGTAGAATTAGGCTTTCATATTGTTACATACTAATACATATTAATGCAGTTTTAATAGACATGTTGGGTTCTCAACTACACTCCCCGAAGTTCTACAACTCTTAAATCTCAATCACCCAGGCATTGTGTTCCAAGTGGGTCCAATGTAGAAAGATGACATTGTGAATATAAACAAGCAATAGTATGTCAGTTACATTACAACCATGGCTGGAAATCATGTCATAAAGTACAGAAATTAATAAGTATATGACAATGTTGTTTATGTTGTCCACTTAAACCACATTGTACGTGATTTGCTTATTGGAACTCATTTTCAAGTGTTGGGAGTTGGAACTTATGAATTATTCAGATTTCTGTATTAGCTTAGACTGTCATAAGATTCCTGCATCCACAACACGAGTACGAGCAATAAAAGAGGTACAATATGGTAAAAACAATTTAAGGGCAAGCGCTTTCATTTAGAAATATGTGCATTGTATTTACATATATAAACATGATTTTTTTTTTCTTTACAAGGTATTCTTTTAAGGCTGAAAACTAAATTGCCTATCAGCATGTCTACCACAGACTAAATTGTATTTTCTTATTGTCGCTGCTGTATGTTATTTTCAAATGAGCCAGACTGTTATAAGAGCATTTGGATTGTTCGAATGATCTTTCTTTCTTAGAAGATGTTACTTGAAAAATTTTGATGTACTCTTGATAGGTAGCGGAGGCTATTATCTTTTAAAGCTATGGATAGCTGAATCTCATTAACTCCATCTGTGACACTGTTCTATATTGCTGAGAGACAACTTCACATAGAAAGGATTCTGTTAATGGTAGTGAGCCACGCACAAGTTGAATTATATAGCAAGCTTTTTGACTGGTCTAAAGTTCTATCTTTAACAACTATATTGAAATGCTTTCTCTTACAATGAAACTATTTATACGTATTGGCAATAAAAGAGCATTATTTAAAAACTGCTTAAAGTAAAAATGCAAATCACATCTTAAATGATGCTATTGGCTAGTTATTTATCTAGAATCCTTAGCTGATAGAAAATATAGTACAGTATGCACAGCCTTACATTTAACATATATACAATTGCTGAAAGCCTATTACCTCATGCACATATGCTATTACAATGTTATTTCAACGCATGGAGCTCATCTATAAAAACTATTGTACATTCATGACAACTAGAGCATAGATATGTGCAAGGGATTTTCAACCAGTCAGCTTGCAGGGTATTTTTCTAGTTCCTTTCACATAAAGCTGTCTGATAACTGGCTGCTAAGGACACTGCTCCTGCTCATTCTTTCCTAAAATAATTTTTGGATCTTGTAGAAAACATACAATGACTACATATACTTAGATTATGTAGAAAAGGAAATATAATCCTGTTGGTCGACATCTGAAATTACAGGATATGCAGCTTTTCCTGGACTTTACTGGGTTAATCAAACCAGAGGGAGACTTAAAGTGTTTGTAAACACAAAAATCAAATGTATTCTATACGTCTATGTATTTCAGCACTGCATTTTATAATAATATATTATTGTGTGCATTTATTCTTCTGGATTACATGGTTGATTCTGGCAGTTTCCCATCTTCAGCATGAAAACTGACCACGCTAGCAAGTCTGTGCTAGCATGGTCAGATTGCATCCTCTGTCATGCCGTACTCAAACACAGGCAGCCTGTATCTCTGTAGTGTGTGTGTGCCCCATCCCTCCAAGTTTCGGAGCCACCCTTGCTGTCAATGGCTGCAAGTCCTCTGGTGGAAGTGATATTATACCGCTGTGTATTTGTTTGCATTTTAATATGCATGGAAATGCTGATACTTGGCTGTATGCAGCACTGCTTGGAAATTATTATTATTATACAGGATTTATATAGCGCCAACAATTTACGCAGCACTCTACAACATGAGAACAGACAGTACAGTTACAATACAATTAAATACAGGAGGAATCAGAAGACCCTGCTCATTAGCACTTACAAGCTAAGAGGGATGGTCAAGTGATACAAAAGCTTTGGGGATGAGCTGATGGAGAAAATAAGGGTACAGTTGTTAGGTGGGGGCAGAATAGGCTATTCTGAAAAGAAGGGATTTTAGGGATAAACTAAAAGCAAACAGAGTAGGAGATTGTTAAACAGATCGGGGTAGGGAGTTCCATAGGTATGGAGAGGCTCGAGAAAAGTCCTGGAGGCAAGCATAGGAGGAGGTGACGAGGGAGCTAGAGAGCAGGAGGTCTTGGGAGGAATGAAGAGAACAATTAGGTTGGTATTTTGAGACTAGGTTAGTGATTTAGCTTCTGATTTGGAAATACCCAGGTCTGTGTTCTGCTAAGCATGGGAAAGTGATTGCATGACCTGCACAATAAAGCACTGATTAAGGTAAAAAAAAACCCCATTTTTTTCATAATTACAAATAGCAATTGTGTATGTCAACACATTTAATAAAGTATTTATGAAAACCTGACACTTGCCTTTGCAACCACTAAGTATTACCTCTAATGACTATTGTCCCTGCCAAAGAAGTGAGACCAGTAAGCCAACCATACTTGGATTCAAATTAACCTGGTTTAGCAGGGACCAGCTGAATTTTCAATCCATGTATGGGCAGGGAGGTTGTACAGAAGACAGTCTACCAATAAACTTGTGTACAACCACCCTGTTCAGTGAATTCCGATGGTGTGGAATTCTACCCACTGTCAGAATACAATGACACAATGGAGAGGCTTCCTCCATCCACCACAAATGTGTGGATGGTGGAAATGAGTCTCCATGGTTGAACAAAAAAAAATTAATTTATTTATGGGCTGCCTTACTGCTATAAAATGCAATCAGTCAAAAATAAAGGCTGGATCAGAGTCAGAACTGTTTCTTGGGATTTGGATTTTTTTCCAGTATTTAATGACCTAAAAACAATGTTTTATCTGTACAACTGCCTCCTGTTTTCTTCTTTGCATTGGGTCAGGTGTATAAAAAAAAACCTGTCTGACTACCTGGAAAACTAGTAGTCAAAACTTCTCTGAGGTTACCAGAAAGCATTTGGTTTCATTACTGTGACCATAATCACCCTTAGGGTCATGGCACACTGGCAATCATGTCGCTAATAAGAACTTGCCAGCAGGATTGCTTTGTAGGACACAGCAGGGGTGAAAACACTCAAAAACCTAAAAGTCTGCATGTGTTGTGCCCTCACTGACTGGAAGAGTGAGTTATCTCTCTCTTGCTAGCAATTTACGTTTTGCAACAATTTTGGCAGTGAGGAGGCACCAACAGGGCAGCACAATGGCTAAATGGTTAGCACTTCTGCCTGGAAGTACTAGGGTCATTGGTTTGAATGCAAACCATGGCACCACCTGCCTGGAGTTTGCATGTTCTCCCTGTGCCTGCGTGGATTTCTTCTAAAGTACTACGATTTCCTAACACACTCCAAAGACATGCTGCTAGGTGAATTGGCTCCTGTCTAAATGGCCCTAATATGTGTATGTATGAATGTAAGTTAGGGACCTTATATTGTACGCCCCTTGAGGGTTAGGGACTGATGTGAATGTACAATATATATGTAAAGTGCTGCGTAAATTGATGGTGCTATGTAAGTAGCTGTAATAAATAAATAAACTTGCTGGCAAAGCAGTGACACATGCAAAGCAGGTTTGCATCTTTCCTGTATTTTCTTGCAATCCTGTCACTGGTGAATGTTCACTAGCGTCAGGATTGCTAGTGTTAAATGGCCATATGGGGTTGTGTTGGTGAGCAGTTTGTTTATACAGTAGGTGAATTTAGCTTTCTGATCAGTTTTAACCCTTTAAAGACCAAGGGATGTATTTGTCCCATGTTTTTAATTGCGTGTATCATCTGATTAAGAACTTAAAATACTTTTTTTTTTTTTTTGGTTTGAGTCAAAATATTAGTTGTTATCAACAAATGGATCTAGCTTTTTGACAATTATTTCATGAAATGGCTTAGTTACAGCAACTGAAGTGTACAAACTTTAAAAACACAAAATTGATTCTTTTGGCGTTCCGTAATCTTATGGTCCTCAAACGGTTAAATGCATCTGAGCTCATAGTTCATTCACAGGTTTAGATGACCTGCACCTTCTGACATGAATGTGATCTCCATCTAAGCAACATCAACCTGCTACAAGCTGTTTTGTATTCCCATTGACTTATATAAGTAGAGAAGTAGTTCTTCCACAGACATAAACATATGTTTACAGATGTTAAAGCCTGGTACACACAGGCCAAATATCTTTCTCTGTTGAACCAGTCGACATTCGACCTGTGTGTACAGCAGCCTGTCCAACAGAAGCTGGCCAAACATCCGGCATCTCTCAAATAGGTTCACTGGAAAAACAGCAGCTGATCGACATCCGAGAGACAAGGAGAGTGGAGACGGGCAGGATTTGCACGAGCTGGTAGGTTGCTGTATGTGAGTAAACATACTCCAGCATAAGACTGGCACAGACCCCGCCCCTGTCCCCACCCCCTTCCCGGCTTCTTGTCTCCACAGCTGCTTGCAGGTCTGGGCTTGTGGGCACCGCTGGACATGGGTTGCCTCTGCCCCAGGTATGTGTCTTGGTATGTTTCCACTAGAGGGGCAGTCTTCTATCACACTCTGCCTGATGTCATTGTAGAAGTGAGTCCAGTGTGCTGGATGAGGACACATAACTAAAGAGTCGCTAGCTGTATTTGTAGCAGAAGAGGGATATTTTACAGATAGGGTAACAGTGTTTGGAGGGTTTCTGAGTTGTATACAGGAAAGTGACAAAGGGGGGTGGATTGAAGTGTTCCAAGTGCTGGGGCTATTAGAGGTGTAGAGGGGCCACAATGCTATATGTATCAGGTGTATAAAGAGAGGTCGCAATGCTGGGGAATTTAGGAGGTAGAGGGGCAACAGAGTTGGAGGGGAGGGGGGTCACAGTGCTGGGGGCATCAGGGATGTATAGAGTATCACTAATACTGGGAGTATCAGGTGTGTATAGGGGTCACAGTGATAGAAGTATCAGGGGGTAGAGCGGCAACAGAGCTGGAGTGGGGTCACAGTGCTGGGGGCATCAGGGGTGTATAGAGTATCACTAATACTGGGAGTATCAGGTGTGTATAGAAATTTTATTTCCCCAAAGTTAGGACTGTACATGGGTAACCTAAAGTGAGCAGTTCTGGTTCTCAGTGTAGAGAAATGGTCTCTCAGAGTGTATGGAGAGCTATGTTTTGCTTGTCAGCTGGCAGAGGAGGATGGAGGGAGTTCTGGACCAGCAGCAGGTCCTGTCTGCAGGTACCACAGAGTCTGGGCCAGGCTCACTGACCTAATATGGAGAACTGTTACTGCAGGTCTCTTCTACTGAAAATGTCACTTACCTGGCTGCCAAGCTAAGTCAACCTGAGTGCTGATTTCAATGGCCAGGCCAGAGACTGCTTTACATCAGAGTTCCCCCTTACCCCAGAGTCTGCAGCATTCCCCTTTACATCAGGGTCTGCAGAGTTCCCCTTTACATCAGGGTTCCTCAGAGTTCCCCTTTACATCAGGGTTCCTCAGAGTTCCCCTTTACATCAGGGTTCCTCAGAGTTCCCCTTTACATCAGGGTTCCTCAGAGTTTCCCTTTACGTCAGGGTTCCTCAGAGTTCCCCTTTACATCAGGGTCCGCAGCATTCCCTTTTACATCAGGGTCCGCAGTGTTCCCCTTCACATCAGGGTCCACAGCGTTCCCCTTCACATCAGGGTACACTGTAAGGGGGAATCCTGTAGACTTTAATGTAAAGTGAAACTCTGGGCCAGGGGCGGACTGACAACTCATGGGGCCCCCTGGCAATAGGGGATCATGGGGCCCCTGTGTCCTTACCCAAACTCAAAAAATCCTATGAAAAAGGTACCATGGGCATCTCATGGGGTCCCCTACTGACTCCGGGCCCACGGGGAGAACCTGTGTTTCCAAATGGTCAGTCCGCCCCTGCTCTGGGCATTCTGATGTAAAGGAGAACCATGAGGGCTCTGATGCAAGGAAGAACTCTAGGGACGCTTGTGTTGAGAGGAGGGTTTTGGTGACCAGAGACCCCCTTACATCAGAGTTTCCTTTACACCAAAGTCAACAGCGTCCCCCCTTATATCACAGTCCTAAGAGTTTTCCTTAATATCAGACTCCGCAGAGTTCTCCTTTACATCAGAGTCCACATTGATCTCTTTTATATAATGGTCTGCAGAGCTCCCCCTTGCCCTGTAAAGGGGAACCCTGTAGATTATGATGTAAGGGGAAATCTGTGGACTCTGATGTAAGGGAGAACCCTGTGGAGTCTGGTGTAAGGGGGAACCCTGTAGATTGTGATGTGAGAGGGAACCCTGTGGACTTTGATGTACCGGGGAACCCTGTAGACTGTGATGCAAGGGGGAACTCTGTGGATGCTTATGTAAGTAGGAAGTCTGCTGACTTTGATGTAAAGGGCAAATTCTGATGTAAGGGGGACTCTGATGTAAGAGGATACTCATGGAACCATGATCTATAGGGAAATGCTGGGGACTTTGATAGAAGGGGACTCTTACATGAACACAGGGTTAATCCTGACTGTTGCACTCTTGTTTTGTATGTTACTTACTCCTGACCCTGTGTGGTATACATTATGTTGCAATTTTACATAGTCTTGACCAAGGTGTTCATTGTCCGAACAGTTGCTGGTTTTAATGAAGTTCATTAAGGTAGGCTCAGTCAGTCCTTTTTGTGTGCATGGAAGCATATGCAATGGAAATGTTATATTTAAAAAAGTGACTAGGCACAGATTCTGTTAAGTGATGACTCTTTAAGCCCCTCCCACTTTTAGCCAAAATTTGGCCATGTATACTGTAGCAGAATTTCTGTTTCATTCCCGAGTGCCTCAGGACTTTCATTATCCTAGTCATGGTCACAGTTTGTCACTCTGTTTGAATTTTTTTATTATAAAGCTGGCAGATTTCTTGTTCTGAGTATTGTTAGTGTTTACATATTGTTTATACTGCTTTAAAAATTGATTGTCTGAGTTTATAGAGTGCATAGGGTAACCATGCTAGGGTTATCTGGGAGAGCAGTCACAGTGCTGGGAGTATCTGGTGTGTAGAGGGGTAACCGTGCTATGGGGTATAGAGGGGGTGATAATGTAGGGGTGTATGGGAGGTAACAGTGCTGTGGATATCTGGGATGTATATAGAATAGTTACAATGCTGTGGATATTTGGGGCCCTTTTAGACTCTACAGAGTCCTATTATTTTTTAATGGTGACTCTGTGTGTACTTGTTGTTACTGTCTAGACCTGATGAAGGGCTCATACAGCAGGTTGACTATTGTGTAGCTAAAGTCTGGTGTCCCCCTTAAAACTTTGGGATTAGTGTTTGTTTCTACCAGTGTCTTGTTAATAATGTGAAATGTGTCAAGGTTTTTTCTTTGATGTCTGTTGACCAGTGCATGTCTCTACATCTTCACCATATATCCTTTGATCAAGTAGGAGAAATAAGTGAATTAATTTAATTTTATTACAATTTTGCTGAATATACTAGAACAAGGCAAGGTCCAGGCAAGGACCAGCCACAATCCTCAAAGCAGGGGTATTTAAAGCTGGCTCAGTTTTTGCAGCAAAGTATCCACTGTTGCTTTGCTTATCTTTTCTAGACCTGATCACTACAGGTCTAAATTTCTCATATATGTTGATTTAAAGTGACTGTAAAGTCATATTTTATTTTTTAAATAACAAACATGTCATATTTGCCTGCTCTGTTCAATGGAATTGCACAGAATGGCCCGATCCTCCTCTTCTGGGGTTCCCCTACCTGTGCTTTTGACTTCTCCTCTTCTCAGGTCCCCCACCAGTGCTCTTGGGAAGCCGTTTGTTATAAGGGCAGTCATGCGGGCTCGATCCCAAGCCACACCGAGTGTGTCATAGACACAAAAAGCATAGCTTGGCCCCACTCCCTGCGCTCATGTAACAGGATATGACCATGGGTGGACTGACAACTTATGGGGCCCCCGGGCAATAGGGGATCATGGGGCCCCTGTGTTCTTGCCCAAACTCAAAAAAGCCTATGAAAAAGGGGCATCTCATGGGGCCCCCTACTGACCCCGGGCCTTCGGGCAGTGCCCGAGTTTCCAAATGGTCAGTCCGCCCCTGGATATGACTGACATCAGTGAGAGCCATTGGCTCCTGCAGCCCCAGCAAAGCCTATCAGAGCGTGGAGAGGGGAGAGAGCTGCTACAAACGAGCATTGAACTGGATTGAGTATAGGAGGGGATGGTAATGGTACCTAAAAATTTTTACCTTAATGCATTCCCTGCAAAAAATGTTTAGGCTTTAGAACCACTTTAAAATAAGGCATTAGGATGATATGTCACTTATGGAACCATGGCCATTTAAATGAATGCCCCACCCCTAATTTCAGCACATTCTCCACCTACAATAGCTTGCTGGCTGCACAGTAAAAAAAAAAAATGTTGAGGTGAGTGAACATTGTCACTCTATCACTAGAAGTGTGCTAGTGGCAGAATCACAAGGCAAAAATAAAGGAAAAAAACATTGATAAATAAAAACGAATGCAGCAGCCACACATCTAAAGGCTAGTAATCTGCAATGTATTTTCTTTTGGAGGTTTAGTTCTTAAGCTTCTAGTAATTGTATTGTTGGTACAAATAAGCTAGTTATCTTTATCACTTACCTATACATTCTATATTTTAATTTTACAAGTGAGTGGACACATTTTCTACAAGCCTGACAGTATCTGTTCACAGTAAAGTTTTGCTTTATTACGGGAGCTTTAACAGTATGAACGCTATTACCTTTGCACAGTAAAGTTTACAGACCTTTAAGCTTGTCCTAGGTCAGTGTCGTCTGCTCTGGGATATAAAGCAGAGACCTTAGCAAACCTCTTGTTATCCTTATATTACTTTGTACTTGTAGTGATTAACCTCTAAGCCAATTCAGCCACAGCACAACTCTCTCAGGAACAACTTTGTTTAATAAATCTGGCTGTGATTCTGCATAACATTTACATGAATTCGCATTTGGAGATTTTATGTCAGCCTTTTTCTTGTATACAAAATGCAAACAGGCAATTGTCTTCTATTAGTAACTGTGTCAACATTGCCTCTTTTTCTACTTTCTGTAATGAAACAAACCATTAATTTCCTCCCATTTATGCTGGTGATTAACATGGTCTTGGCTGCTACTATGGTCCATAACAGCCTGGCATGGTTTACAGGACATCGATAATTCATGCAGTAACTAGCCAATAAATAAACAAAAACAATGGATGGGCTCTTCTTTAAAATGCACCTTTTGTTTATTGGAGAAGAACTGTTCTGTTTGCATCTAAACTGTCCACTTACAAAGCTAATATAATCTTTAACATAAAAAAAGCCTTTCTGTAAAAGAAACACCATAAAAGATATAAACACAAACAGAGCACACTGAATTATAATATACAGACAAAACACCTTTTAATAACTGAAAATGGTAAAATTGAACGTGCAATAAAGTGACTTGATCAAAGCATATTACAAGGGAAAATTCTCTCCAATTAAATTTTAAGTCTCCCAACAGATAATGAGACTAGTCTCAATAGGTAGTTGGAAACAAGAGAGACGTAAACAAGGATGGAACCTCTGGAGGAAACCTCTCTTTAGGAACCATGGAGTAGAAAAGTACAAAAATATCCCCATAAGTATGATGGAAGAAGACCAAACTTGTATCCTGCCTAAGCATGAGTGTCTTCACCCATTGAAGTGCAAAAAAATTGAACGTGCAATAAAGTGGCTTGATCAAAGCATATTACAGGGGAAAATTCTCTCCAAATAAATATTAAGTCTTCCAACAGACACTGAGACCACTCACAATAGGTAGCTGGAAACAAGAGAGATGTAAACAGGGATGAAACCTCTAGAGGAAACCTCTCTTTAGGAACACTGGAGTAGAAAAGTACAAGAATATCCCCATAAGTATGGTGGAAGAGGACCACACTTGTATCCTGACTAAGCATGAGTGTCTTCACCCACTGAAGCATGGCACATTTGATGATTTAGAGCAGGTGTGCTCAACCTTTCAAAGAGCTAGAGAGTGATTTGGTAACCAGTCACAGATTGCAAGGAATTGGTTCAGAATTTTGAATCTTTTATTTTGAATAGAATAATGAACATTTTCCTCCTGTAGCCGCTGAATTCCGGGTGGGATGGAGAGGAGGAGAAGTAGTTGCATGAAGAAAATGGAGAGGATTGGTTCCTGTATGTGCCGCCCATCCCGTCCAAGTGTAAAACAGAATGTGACAGGGAAGCAGCATGGGCATGTGACAAGGAGCCATTGCAAACCCTGTTGCTACACCAGAGGTTGCGTGGGTGTGATAAAAACACATCTGAACTATGGGGTTTTATCGCCCCCTCAATCTGCAAATGTAAACAAGCTCTTGTGTCATGCGCCCCCTATAAGGCTGCTTTCACAATGATGCGATGTGATTTACTTGCAGTGCAGGTGCACCTGCGGCTTTCCTGTGGGTTACCTGTGCTTTGCCATAGACTCCTGCATTCAGGAGTTTTAGTGCATTTCAGAAAGTGCACCACACCCACTGGATATAATAGAAGTCTATCTGGTTGATATACTAAAACTGGAGAGTGCAAAATCTGGTGCATCTGTGCATGGTAGCCAGTAAGCTTCCAATTTCAGCTTGTTCAGTTAAGCTTTAGTAAAACAACCCCTATGGCTCACTGCAGCTAACCCACAGGAAAGCCTTAGATGCACTGCTTTGCACCCATGGATCAGTGTGAAGGCAACCTAATAACTAGGAATATACCGATACTGGTATCAGTGCCGATACCGAGTATTTTCACTCGTACTCCTGAAAATGCTTCCGATACACAAACCAATACTTTGCAGTGTGATTTGCATCAATACAAAATGTATGGATGCAAATTGCACCACAAAGAATAGCAAAGAATAGCATGCAATTTGAACAGGAATGTGATTCCTATCCAAATTACGTGCAGTTTCCTTACTGCTCATGTGTGAACCCAGGCTTGTCATAGCTTGAGTTCACAGTGGAGCAGTGCGGGAAACCTCCCTGCACTGATCCCATGCTGAGTGGAGAGTGGGAAAGAAGGGCATGTGGGATGTATACGCTGGTGTCGGCTATCAGTCGGAGGATGGAGGCAGATGCTATGGATTCTCAGCTGTAGAAAAGGGGAGAAATTCATGGGGATTTGAAATTCCTTTGGCTTTCTCTCTTCTCCTTGCAGGGATGACACTACAGAATAGACTGCTTCTGATTGGTCAGCACTGTGACGGTGCTGACCTATGGAATAAACTGCTTCTGATTGGTCAGCACTGTGACGTTGCTGACCAACCAAAAGTCATGCAGCCTGTACTATCATTCCTGCAAGGAGAGGAGAGAAAGCCACAGGGATTTTAAATCCCCACGGCACCACTAGGCTTATAGCCTGCATAATGGAAATTCACATGATAATGCATATCACCAGAAACTACAGCAATGCAAATGTTTGATACAGGTTTAATGGATCATTCACACATTGCTTTTCTGATGCATTGAATTAACACACACTAGTCAATACATGTTGTGTCACACATTAATGTGTGCTGTGTTAAGGCAGCTTATTTAAATGAATGGGTTGCCAATGCACCAAAACAGACAAAAACCTAGACATGTAGCAATTTTAGATGCAATGCACAGTAGTGTGTTGCTGTGTGTGTTGTAGTGCTTTGCATCACTTGTACATTGGAACTGTGTTGCATTGCTTTGTTGGGGTGCCATTTAAAATGAATTACATTGCAATTCACTAATGCAAATCACTGATATTTTCCAGTAGGCCCATTCAAAAGAAGCTGGGCAGGCTGCTGTTCACACTGGCCAAATGTTGGCTGATTTCTGTTGATTAATGTCCCCACTTCACCTTCTCAATATTTAATCTACTGGATGTTACAAACAGTGAAGCACTATCAGTGCAAAGACCCCAAAACAGTAAACACTTTCTAGATAAATGTATAATATATATACTGTAAGTCTGTTAAGATATGAAAAATCAATGAGTGGATCAAACCTCAATACAAAAATGTGCAAAGAATGTGCACTGAATCATGTAAATGTTTAAATAAATAACATAATCAATCCATTTGTCACAGTGATTTTAAATATATTCATTACAAAGTCAATATAAAGTGCAACAGTGGTAAAAAAAAACAAATCAATAAATAAAGTAAGTCACATCTACACCATTCGATTTTCGTGCAATATCCTATTGCAATTAAGTTGATCTTCAGACAGTGCAAAGAAACTCTAATTTCCACACCAATCATACCTGAATGCCCTTCACCCCATCAGCTCACCTTAATTGTTGGACCCCCACTGATAAAAGGACAACTGCACTTTATTTACATGTTTACAAACATAACTTCTCTCCAGTCTTCCTTTTTCCTCACAGACCGTCTCACAATGGCAAAATAATAAGTGGGAAGCAAAAAGACACTTGTAGTGCAGATCATTCTTACAATTTTTACTGAAAATGGTACAAAAAAAAACATTCATATTTCAGCAGATAAAACAAGGCATGTCACATCCATATTCCAATATATGGCATCCAGACTTCGCTCACCATGATGACCTTACCTCTAGAATTACGCATTGCTCCACCAAGGCTTTCTCAAAGGCTTTCAGATTAGTGGCAATATATCAAGTTTTCCAAGATTTCAGGCTCATCCCCAGTATTCTAGCCATGACTTCATTATTCTAGCAGAAGAACCCATGGGGGCTTGATTTAGTAAATGTCAAAATTCCATAGCTTGTGATAAAAACGGTTTATACGAAAAAGTAGCATTATACACATGACAGGAAGAATGAATGAACTACCACGGTGCTCCACAGTACCATGGTAGTTCATTGAAGACAAGATGACAGCCGCCAAGGACGACAGCCACCAAGAACATTCACAGAACACTGTGATAGAGTGATGCGGCTGGAGCCCTGCATGGCCACGCTTTTTAACCTCCTTAGCGGTTATCCCGAGTGTAGCTCGGGGTAAAATTTCTATACCAAGAGCGGTAACCCCGAGCTACACTCGGGCTTACCATGCGGCGTTGCTCTGGGGGTCCCTGCAGCACTTACCTTGTCCTTCGCTCCCGCGATGTGTCCCCTGCAGCGTCCCCGGCCATCTCCTCCGGCCGATGCCGGCATCCGGCTTCTGTGTTCTGGTCCCTGTGACGTCGGGATGTACGGGCGCCGGAACCGGCGGGAAATTTGAAATTTTTAAAAAATGTCATTTTTGCTGTCATTGCTGTTTCAATGCATTTCACATATATTTTGTCCCTACTGCTTTGTCCTGTGCCCTGCCTGCATTTTGACTGTTCTTTCTGCCTGGAAACTTAGAAAAGTCCATGGCGTCCAAAAAGCGTCCCTTTACATCAAAAGCGGTTTTAGAACAGCGATAGTAAATCAGAACCACTTGCAGAATTGAGTGATAATTCGTGGGGAAATTC
The DNA here is from genome assembly GCF_062004578.1 of Staurois parvus. Lineage (NCBI taxonomy): Eukaryota > Metazoa > Chordata > Amphibia > Anura > Ranidae > Staurois > Staurois parvus. The sequence continues at coordinate 12,092,742 of NW_028318515.1, forward strand.
ATCATCAGACACTGAAAACGATTTTGCGACTTTGCTCAGCGATGTGCGAATTTGCCTCTGTATTTCAAATTTCAGTGTTTTTGGTTTGATTATATTATTGAATTAAATTTATTATTATATTAATATTTTTTATGATTATTTATTAAATTATAATTTATGATTTCGTGTTTCAAATTTTATCCTACCCGGGATGTTTAATAGACTCTTGTTCGTAAAGATTTCAGTGAGTTATTCCTAAAAATTACAGCCTACAATAAAAAACTACATATTTCCATGTAAAAAAATGGTACCGCTTTCAGCACAAAAAATCGGAAAGAATCATACCGCCAAGGAGGTTAAAAATTTGACAGCTAGCGAGGGGGGAAAAGATCCCCCGATAGCTGTCAAAGCGGGGAATCTGATCATAACATGTTACATGTTACACCCTGAATGTGGGTGTAACATGTAACATGTTATGAAAGGTGAACTTATTCTTTGAAAAGCTGTTAAAGTTACACTAAACTTTGGTTTAAAAAAATAAAGTCTGAGTATGTATTTTAACATAAAAAAGTGTACCTTCTACTGCTCTCAGCCTCCTCCAAATCACAAAGTTACATTTTTGCTGCTGTGATCTGACTTCCTGTTACAGGGTGGCTACATTTTATCTCCATGGTCTCTATGTCTGAACATAGCAACCCTCTCTTGCCCACTCCCAAGAAGGAATAGTATTATGATGAATGGACTGTGGACTATGAAATTTGTAGTGTGCATAGAGCAGTGCAGTGCACATGACCGCAACTAATGTGCACTGCTCATTCCAAATAATGAGGGAGAATGACAGATACAGCAGCTCACAGAGGACATTATAAAGGAGGCTGAAAAACTCAGTAAGCAATAATTTCTTGAAAAACAGATTACAAGAAATAATAAGCAGTGGATGTGTATGGATTATTTTTGGAGAAATAATATTGTTTAGTGTTACTTTAAATGTATTTTCAGAATAATAGTCTAGCACTTTTAATGTCATTTTATGGCGAATTCAGTCTGTTACATTTGTTTTTCAGACCAACAATAGTGCCAAATAGGTAAGAACTGGAAACATGATAATTACTAGATATCACAAAGCAGGTGGCAAGTGTTCCAGTGCCCTATGTAGAGATGGATTGGGTAAATTGGCTGTTGAAGCTGTAATGAGCTGTTTGGCTGTGCTCAGCAGTAGGCTGGTGATTGAAGCAGTTGTAGAAAGGTTCACAAGTTAGTTTTCAGAGTTTTTACTTTTCTGTACTTTTCTGCTGGGATCTCAGAGGGAGCCATAATACCCAATAATAAACAACAGGGATAAAGGACTGGATCAGAGTCTGAACGCTGGTGGGCTTGGGGTGGATTAATATTACTTTGAGCTTTCAGCTATAATCATACTTGTCCTTGTCTACTGACTAATCCAGCAGCTACTCCAAAATTACTGTTAACCCTGATATGCTATGTTTTGGTAGAAATGTTCAGACTCCAAAAAATGTGTATACATCTAAGTACATATATTTTGTGACGGATGCTGCTAATGCTGCAGCAGTGAGATGCAGTTCTTTTACCATGTTTAATTTAAAGTGCCTAGATGACAAACACCCGCATAGTTATATACAGTCATGGCCGAAATTGTTGGCACCCTTGATATTTCTCCAGGAAATCATGTATTTCTCACGAAACGTATTGCATTAACACATGTTTTGCTATACACATGTTTATTCCCTTTGTGTGTATTGGGACAAAACAAAAAAAGGGAGGAAAGAAAGCAAATTCGACATAATGTCACACAAACCTCCAAAAATGGGCTGGACAAAAGTATTGGCACCCTTTCACAACTGCGGATAAATAAGAATGTTACAAGCATGTGATGCTCCTGTAAACTCACCTGGGGCAAGTAACAGGTGTGGGCAATATAGAAATCACACCTGAAAGCAGATAAAAAGGAGAGACGTTCACTTAACCTTTGCATTGTGTGTCTGTCTGTGCCACACTAAGCATGGACAACAGAAAGAGGAGACGAGAACTGTCTGAGGACCTGAGAACCAAAATTGTGGCAAAATATCAACAATCTCAAGGTTACAAGTCCATCTCCAGAGAACTAGATTTGCCTTTGTCCACAGTGCGCAACATTATCAAGAAGTTTGCAACCCATGGCACTGTAGCTAATCTCCCTGGTCGTGGACGGATGAGGAAAATTGATGAAAGATTGCAACGCAGAATAGTCCGGATGGTGGATAAGCAGCCCCAAACATGTTCCAAAGACATTCAAGCTGTCCTGCAGGCTCAGGGAGCATCAGTGTCAGCGCGAACTATCCGTCGACATTTAAATGAAATGAAACGCTATGGCAGGAGACCCAGGAGGACCCCACTGCTGACACAGAGACATAAAAAAGCAAGACTACAGTTTGCCAAAATGTACTTGAGTAAGCCAAAAGCCTTCTGGGAAAACGTCTTGTGGACAGATGAGACCAAGATAGAGCTTTTCGGTAAAGCACATCATTCTACTGTTTACCGAAAACGGAATGAGGCCTACAAAGAACAAAACACAGTACCTACGGTAAAATATGGTGGAGGTTCAATGATGTTTTGGGGTTGTTTTGCTGCCTCTGGCACTGGGTGCCTTGACTGTGTGCAAGGCATCATGAAATCTGAGGATTACCAAAGGATTTTGGGTCGCACTGTAGGGCCCAGTGTCAGAAAGCTGGGTTTGCGTCCAAGATCCTGGGTCTTCCAGCAGGACAATGACCCCAAACATACGTCAAAAAGCACTCAGAAATGGATGGCAAAGAAGCGCTGGAGAGTTCTGAAGTGGCCAGCAATGAGCCCAGATCTAAATCCCATTGAACACCTGTGGAGAGATCTTAAAATTGCTGTTGGGAAAAGGTGTCCTTCCAATAAGAGAGACCTGGAGCTGTTTGCAAAGGAAGAGTGGTCCAAAATTCCGGGTGAGAGGTGTCAGAAGCTTATTGATGGTTATAGGAAGCGACTGATTTCAGTTATGTTTTCCAAAGGGTGTGCAACCAAATATTAAGTTAAGGGTGCCAATACTTTTGTCCAGCCCATTTTTGGGGTTTTGTGTGACATTATGTCATATTTGCTTTTCTGCCTCTGTTTTATATTTGTTCCAATACATACAAAGGGAATAAACATGTGTATAGCAAAACATGTGTTAATGCAATACCTTTTTTGTGTGAAATACTTGATTTTCAGGAAAAATATCAAGGGTGCCAACAATTTCGGCCATGACTGTAGTTAGTCTGGCTGAAAAAAGACAAACGTCATCCAGTTCAACCATTACAAAAAAAGTTATAATCCTACACCCACAGTTGATCCAGAGGAAGGCAAAAAAAAAAAACAAACACCCAGCAAAGCATGATCAAATTTGCTCCTGCAGGGAAAAAATTCCTTCCTGATCCCCTGAGAGGCAATCCGATATTCCCTGGATCAACTTTACTTATAAATGTTAGTATCCAGTTATATTCTGTGTATCCAAGAAAGAATTCAGGCCTTTTTTAAAGCAATCCTCGGAGCTGGCCAGAACCAACTCTCCAGGGAGTCTATTCCACATTTTCACAGCTCTCACTGTGAAAAAATCTTTTAGTGTTTGGAGATTTAAATTTCTTTTCCTCCAGACGTAAAGAGTCCCCCCTTGTCCTCTGTGATGACATCAGGGTGAATAATTCTACACCAAGTTTAATATATAACCCACTGATGTATTTATACATTTTGATCATATCCCCCCAATTTCCTCTTCTCAAGAGAGAATAAATTCAGTTCCTCTAATTTTTCCTCATAGCTGATCTACTCCATGGCTCTTATCAGTTTGGTTGCCCTTCTCTGTACTTTCTCCAGTTCTCCAATATTCTTTTTGTGAATTGGTGTCCAAAACTGAACTGCATATTCCAGATGAGGTATTACGAATGATTTATACAGGGGTAGAATGATATATCTCTATACCTCTTTTAATACAAGAGAGGATTTTGCTGCTTTAGAAAACGCAGCTTGGCATTGCATGCAATTATTAAGCTTGTGATCTACCAGAACTCCCAGATCCTTCTCCACCATTGATTCCCCCAGTTGTACTCCCCCTAGTATGTATGATGCATGCATATTCTTAGCCCCCAAGTGCATAACCTTACATTTATCAACATTAAACCTCATTTGCCACAAAGTTGCCCAATTAAGCAGTGCATTGAGGTCGGCTTGTAAGTTGGAGACATCCTGTAAGGACGTTATTCTACTGCACAGTTTGGTGTCATCTGCAAAGACTGAAATGGCATGTTTTAACATTTGCATAATTTTCAAATATATGTCATGTAGCAGACTTGCAGCACCGCTAAAAGCCAGGCGCATTGAATTACCCTGCCGCCGGAGAGTAAGAGCTGGTGTCTCAACACAATACAGGAGTGTAAATATGCAAAGAGAGTAAACGCCACTCAGACTAAACCAATGAAGTTGGTATGAATGTTTCTGATGCTTAGTGACGTACTTCCGTTCATGTGGTTTCTGGGTGGTGGAACACATTCAAATTTCCAGTTTCGGACATGGATAGGGGCCATCTTACACTGCACACACGAGCTGACTATATTGGGTGCTAGTCCATAGGGCACCATTTTATGTGAGTGTAATTTTTTTATCTAATTAATAAAAATTATCATACGGTTTTACGCTTTGGGATCCTCTCTTTTTTGAGACAATTCGCCTTTCCATCTTGTACAGATTTGGAAGTTCTGTGGAGCGGAGGACAAAAGGGTTGCCCCACAAGCATTCTTGACCATACTAGAGATAGTTGGTCATTCATACAGGTGAGTGTGAGTCCATGTGGGGCACAGGAGCACTGTTAAGTAGAGCACTTTAATATTATTAGAGCATCGGCACTTTTGCACCAATTGGGACATTGTATAACAATTTTTTGAGACTGAGTGTTCATAAAAGTTGTATATTTATGATGTGCACAGCACAAGGTTTTATACACTGTGGTATATTTATATTAATTTATTAGCATTGGTTTCATATTTGCTAGTTATAGGTGACATGCACAGTTAAAGTTTTTTGTATTGAATTGGTATGAGTGTTGGCCTCAGTCGCCACTCCAGCCACATTCCCTGATGCGCTTCGCCCCAACCAACGGAAGCTTGGTCACAGGAGCGACCTCTGTGACCAAGCCCCAGTGGGCAGGGCAAAAAACATCAGGGGATGTGGCTGGAGCAGCTGTCCAACACTGATACCAACACTGATACCAACTTAATTGGTTGGTCTAAGTGGAGTTTACTCTCTTTTGCACTTTCATATATATGGTTTTCATGGGCAAGATATCACATGCAATCATAAATAGGGGGTATCCAGAAGGATATATGAAAGTGACATCGTTGCTGTCTATAGATTAAACAAAACAAAAATGTCTACCTTTCTCTTCAACTATACAGATTTACTTGAAAGAGGTAGGAATAACGCTCACCACTGCAGTGTATAAAATTTAGATTGTTCCCTCCAATTGTATTGTCGGAGTCTGCTAGGTAAAAAAGTTTGGGTGGTGTTGGATGATGAGTTTGAGCCCTGAGCATAAGACTGGCAAGCAGAAGGATTCAGCCGCATTAATTCTGAACATACATAGGTCTTTGGTGTGGAAGTCTTAATTAAAGTTCAACTCTGGCCAAAATGTTTTTAGTTTTGAAAAAACTATGAGAGGGACAGAACCCCTGTTTGATTTATATTGAGGTCTGTGACCCCATTGCAAAGATTACTATTCACTTCTGGACAAACTCTTAAAACTTTAGTTATGAATAGAGTGGGGAAAGTTTATATCCTGTGTCAAATGCTATGGCTGATTGCAACCCCAGGGAGGAAATATTTCTTCATTATCTGTATGGTAACCAAAAATGAGGTTGTAAGGAAAATCTAATCAGTGGGGGCACTGACTACAGCAAACCATTTTTTCTGTGAAAAATTGGGAAGGGTTAAATCACAGTCTTCCTATCCCAGTGACAACTACTTTCAGGACAGGAAATTAGGCGGAATCTTTCCAACTGGGCCATAAACAGTTATAAAACCTTGAAATATTTAAACTTACCCAGTCAATGCAGAAAATTTAGTGGATTTGGGATTTACTTTTAATATAGTTTAATATATCAAGTGATTTACCACTTATTGTGTGTCCACACACATTGCCATTATATTGAATGAAATTGCAAATACTTAAGCACAACCAGAAATTAGGCTTCTTTCGAAGGTTACTTCATGTTAAATCAAAGGTCATTTGATCATTTTTTAAATATAGACTTTTTTTGCTTTGTCAATTAAGAACATTTACTTGAAATGGGTAAGGACCCTATGTAATTAGCTTGATGTTTGTCCACTGGGGGAAGAACCAATAGCAGATATAGAATCTTCTGGATTCATATGTAGTGTGTACACAGACAAATAGAAGACTGCTTTGCTTTCATAAGTGCACCATCTTTGCAGACTCCACCAGTGGGACAAGTCAGTGGGACCTCTACCAGTTTGTACAGTTTGGAGGAAAGAAGAGAAAGGGGGGACACGATTGAAACTGTTAAATACATTAAGGGGGGAGGTGATTAAGGATCAGGAGGGCAGTATTTTCAATATGAAGCTAAGATCAAGAACAAGGGGACATGACCTTGAATTAGGATGAGGAACGTTTAAAACTAATCTTAGAAAGCATTAATTTACCAAAAGAGTAGTTGAGGCTTTGAACAGACTTGAGGTAGTGAGTCAGTCAACAGTAAGGATTCAGACATGATGGGGACAAAAATAAATCTATACCCAGACAGAAATATTATGGAATAAAAATAAAAATGGGTCAGTTTTCTGCCATTACTCATCTATATTACTATGATAAAATACAATTGTCTTTCTTGAGGTTTTGGGTGCCACATTATTATATTATAGCACTAATGGGACTCTTGCCTTTCCAGAGTCATTGGAGTAGGGACCAATGGAACTTCAGTTTTGCTGGCTGGTCATTTTACATGTATCTGCTAGCTTTTATGAGTATAATGGTTTGTTTGTAGAATATCACCCACAAATACTTCAATGAACTTTTAAAAGGTGGGTACACAACATATGGGGACACTGTAACAATCCAGATATAGAATATGCCAGCATAGTTGGAAAAAATTCACAAAGAGAAACTCTGATATGAGTTGATTCCTCATGGGGAACATAACTGTCTGGATATAAACCATTTCCTGGTACAAGCTAGAAACTTGAAATTAAATATGCACAGCAGATTATATCCAGTGTTGTTTTGTTCTGCCTACACTAATCTAAAATTAGCCAGTGATGGGTGCAGCAGGAGATAGCAAATAATACAAGCTTTGTCAGAAAAAACACAACTCAAAAATCTGTGAGACAGACCAAAGTATATGAACCTGTATGAAATTGTAACGAGCCAGATCATTTAATACATATCTCTGATTTGGAAAGACTTCCTAAATAAAAGGGAATGACCAAACCTTGCATAGAAATATTAGATGCACAAAAGATGAGAATAAATATGGTTCTATTATTTTGGCAGTTATGGCCTTGTATGATTATTCTCTGCTTATGCAAAGTTGCACTGACATTTCCCAGTCATCTTTGTAAAGTTCAGTGCAAACATTTTTCTTTTTTTCTTTGCCTGGGCTCACCTACATTATCTTCTAGAATATGCAGCTTTTCCCTTGCCTCCACTATTGTTTTCTGTATGTCAGATCACAAAGAGAGCACAAAAACTCAGTCAACAGAGTATAGTAGATTTACTTGTCAACTTTCTACTTAATGTGTCACCTTAAGAATGAGGGATCAGAATGTAGAGGCAGTTGGCATTGCAGGTAACAAGAAATTACCTGATTTATCATTGTTGAGCATTACTGTTTGACAGCTCTCTATTGGCCATGATTGAGAACTAAAATAATACATAAATCAATGTCCCATCACTGGCTCATAGTGACTCTGGATCTGCGGTATACTATGCATTACATTTTGGATGGAAATACTTCCTATTCCAAAAAATAAAATAAAAATAGTCACAAAACAAGTATTTCAGAAAGTTTGGCACTGTTGATTCATAAATGTGTTTGCTTTCAATCACTTATTATTATCTCTGGTGTTGCATTGAAAACTTCCAGGGACAGAACTAACAATGCTGTTAGTGAGACTGTGTAGGTAAGCCATCTGTAATCTGAGCCCCTTGGGAATTTACTGTTGGCCCACTAACTTCATTAAGAAAACCTTTGATTTCCATTTAGGGAATAGAACAAGAAGAAAACAAATCAACATCATTGCATTGATTTTGATAGAAGTAATTAACAAGTATGTATTATTTTACACACATCGTCACCTTCCAACCAAAAAAAAAATAAAAGATTCCATTGTTTGTTAGAGTAATAAACCATTTTCTTTTTGCATAAACTGAAAAACATGCAGGCCAAAGAATTCATTTTCTGCAATGTGACTCATATTTTCCTGACTTGCGCTGACTACTCATACATCTAATTTTATTAGGAAACTTCTGTAAATAGGACATTTACTAGACTCTATAGGTTAGATTTACTAAAACTGGACAGTGCAAAATCTAGTGCAGCTGTGCATGGTAGCCAATCAGCTTCTAACTTCATCATGTTCAGTTAAGCTTTGACAAAAAACATTGAAGCTGATTTGTTTCTATGCAGATTCTACGCTAGATTTTGCACTCTCCAGTTTTAGTAAATGAACCCCTCTGCATCATGCTTTTCCCAGACCAAAATTAAAGATTGCACTACTTTGCCCAGATTCCTCTTTTCATGAACTTCTCCTTCCTGAACTTTTATTCTTGATAATATGGATGGACAGAGGAGTTGTGGAATCAAAGAGTGCAACTACACTGCATCTGAGCACAGCAAACCAAAAGTGTTAGTTAATTCATTTTTAACCAACTCCCGTCCGGCCGTTGTATATAAACGGCCGGATGGTGGCAGTGCAGGGTCGGGTGACCGTTTATGAACAGCCTCCCCACACTCTGCTTGTGCGCGCTCCCTGGGAGGGCGCAGCACCGCGATCCGGTGCCCGCAGTGTCCTCCGGACACAGTGGAACACCGATCGTTGGACGGGGCGGGGATTTAGTTTGGATTTCAAGGTAATACAGAGATGTGGAAATGTTTTAAAAAACTACTTGTCCAAGGACTCAATCGGGGTCCCAAACTACTTGCCCCTCATGAAAATCTACTTATCCTGATAAAAAAATTATAATTTTAACCAAAACCGTATTTTTGACCACTTGCCTACCGGGAACTTATATCTCGTTCCTGCCCAGGCCAATTTTCAGCTTTCAGCGCTGTCGCACTTTGAATGACAATTGCGCGGTCATGCAACATTGTACCTATGTGAAATTTTTATCATGTTCTTCACAAAAATAGAGCTTTCTTTTGGTGGTATTTAATCGCTGCTGGGGGTTTTATTTTTTGCTCTATAACCAAAAAAAAGCAAAATATTTGGAAAAAGATTTTTCTTTGTTTCTATTATAAAATTTAGCAAACAGGTAATTTTTCTCCATCACTGATGTGTGTTGATGAGGCTGCACTGATGGTGGGACAGATAAGCAGCACTGATGGGCAGGTGGCACGGATAGGCAGCACTGATGGGCATTGATAGTTGGCACTGATGAGCTGGCACTGATGATGCTGCACTGATGGGTGGCACTGACTGACGGCACTGCTGGGCACTGACTGGCAGCAGTGCTGAATGGCACTGCTGTGCACAGGTGGGTGGCACTGATGGGTACAGGTGGGCAGCACTGATGGGCACAGGTGGGTGACACAGGTGGTCAGCACTGCTGGGCACTGATGATCAGTGCCCTGATGATCAGTGCTGATCCCTCCACTGACAATTGCCGGTTCTTGGCAGTACTTTCCTCACGCTGTGACAGCATGAGGAAAGTACTGGCAATAACCGGAAACTGTATTTACCTGGTGATCTGCTTTGTCATTGGACACAGATGAGCATGTGGTAAAAGGCCGCCGTGATTGGCCTTTTACTGTATCGCATGATCAGCTGTGTCCGTAGGACACAGCGATCACCGGTGGATCTTCAAATTTCCCGCCCACGTGGCAGTCACAGAGGAGTGGGGTGGGAAGAGGTGGAGCAAAACGTAATCTCTCTCCTCTCCCGTCCATGCGGGGAGGGGGGAAGTGTACTATGTGAATGAGTGTCATAGACACTGAGCGTGCACAGCTGCAGCCTGTGCGCCCCGGAGTTTACCATTTGCTTTCTAAAGCAAGTCCTGCTGCTTGCCAATAGCAGGGCTAAATGTAAGGAAAAACAACCTGCCTGGTGCCTGGAACTACATAACCCGGGCGTTGGGCGATAGGATTTGCACATCCCTGTAATATAGGCAGCACCAACCTACATTAAGCTGTATTTGCTGTCCTTTGTGTGTTTTTGTTATTTGTCTGATCATTATTTCATAATGCCAGCAGAAGAACCTAAATGGGATTGGTTTAGCAATAGTCATATAACAAAGCAGGTGACAAAAGCAGTTTATATGAAAAACTGGCATCATACATGTTTGGCTATGGCATCATGATCTTTAAACTCAACTCTATGGGTGGACCAGCTACATAATTACTTTTCATTATACACTATATTGCAAAACGTATTGGGACACCCTTCCAAATCATTGGATTCAGGTGTTCCTAGGCATTCACACTGCTTCTACAAACATTTGTGAAGGAATGGGTCGCTCTCAGGAGCTCAGTGAATTGAAGCAGGTAGCCACCTGTGCAATAAATCCATCCGTGAAATTTCCTTGCTACTAAATATTCCACAGTCAACTGTTACTGGTATTATAACAAAGAGTAAGCAACTGGGAACAACAGCAACTCAGCCACCAAGTGGTAGGCCACGTAAAATGACAGCGTGGGTACAGCGCACGTTACAGAGCACAGTGCACAGAAGTCACCAACTGTCTTCAGAGTCAATAGCTAAATACCTCCAAACTTCATGTGGCCTTCAAATTAGCACACCAACAGTGTGTAGAGAGCTTCATGGAATGGGTTTCCATGGTCGAGCAGCTGCATCCAAGCCTTATATCACCAAGTGCAATTCAAAGCGTTAAATGCAGTGGTGTAAAGCACGCCACCACTGGACTCTAAAGCAGTGGAGCCGTGTTCTCTGGAGTGACGAATCATGCTTCTCTGTCTGTAAATCCGATGGACGTTTCTGGGTTTGGCAGTTGCCAGGAGAACAGTACTTGCCTGACTGTATTGTACCAAGTGTAATAGCAACTTGACTGGCCTGCACAGAGTCCTGACCTCAACCAGATAGAACACCTTTGGGATGAATTAGAACAGAGACTGTGAGCCAGGCCTTCTTGTCTGACATCGATGCCTGACCTCACAAATGTGCTTTAGTTAGAATGGTCAAACATTCCCATAGACACACTCCTAAACCTTGTGGACAGCATTCCCAGAAGAGTTGAAGCTGTTATAGCTGCAAAGTTACGGCCAACTCAATATTAAACCCTATGGACTAAGAATGGAATGCCGTTAAAGTTCATGTGCGTGTAAAGGCAGGAGTCCCAATACTTTTGGCAATATAGTGTATCAGTGAATACAACCCTATGTGCGCACTTTATAGTCACGTTTCCTCAATTAGATCTTGGGGGTTGGGGGAGTTGTTATAAAAACACAATTAGGCATTTCATATAATAAAACTATTCTTTATTATTCAAAAACCATTTTTTTCTTTTTGCATAAACTGCAAGCAATGCTATCCAAACATTACATTTTATATAATGTGACAACTTATATTTTCTTGACTTGCTTTAAACTTCTACACCTACTAACATTGTTAAGTCTGCATGAATGGTTCATCACTTTACAAGATTTTAGACCAGGAAGGCACACATTTCTTTTAGACCTTCACACACATTACAGCAAATTCCTAGGATAGGGTCAAACAGGCATGTGACATTAGCAAATGGCACCTAATTCGTCTCCTGTAAAAACTATGTAAAAAACAAAATAGAATATGAAGTCACCACTGCTAACTGGTGTAAAGTTAAAGTAATACTCCAACCAGGACTTTTTTTACTTTTTACTTTAGATAGAGCGGGGTAGAATTAGAACCTCTGTCATCTTTTTATTGCTGTCTGTGTTTATATTGAAGATATTTTCCTTTGATTAATATTATGTCACAAGATTACGAAAAACAGAAATACTGACCCTTTCCCATTCTGTCCAAACCAAGAAAGTAAAGTTTGCCTGTAGTTCAACTGTACCTGAGGACACTGTTGAAAAAAAGAGTATGAAAAGTAATGAAATGTATAAGATGAGCAGTGTTCTGACCGCCCCACACAATGTAATTAAATGGGAACACAGGTGCATGACTTTGGCTTCTACATGTCAATAAAATATAGACATTGTCGCAAAGGGGGTCAGCACTTTGGAAATAAACATCATTTATTTCAGGTACTTATATAGCGCTGTCAATTTACACAGCCCTTTACATATATATTGTACATTTACATCAGTCCCTAACCCTCAAGGGGTGTACAATCTAAGGTCCCTAACTCATATTCATACATACACATACTAGGGCCAATTTGGACAGGAATCAATTCACATACCAGCATGTCTTTGGAGTATGGGAGGAAACCCACGAAAGCACAGGGAGAACATGCAAACTCCATGCAGGAGGTGCTATGGTTGGGAATTGAAGCCATGACCCATTTACTGCAAGGCAGACATGCTAACCATTAAGCCACTGTGCCGCCCAAGTTAAATCATATGTAGTTTATTGTTTTAGATGACTAAAATGAAGCCCAACAAAGATGCTAGTGCATTCCAGTCATACAATCCTTCATTATAGTTACCTTCCGCATTGACATCTGTGTTGGGTTGGATTTTATCCATTTATGTCAATAAACTAACTATGATGATTATTACAAAAGTGCGAACTCATTTGCAACAGTGTAATGAAGAAACTGTTTGCTAAAAGAGCACACTAAACACAAGTTTGAAAACACAGGAACAACTATATCCTTGTTTTTGGCTTTTCCTGTATGTACTATCTATAGTCTTTATTGACATACTAGACATTACTCAAATATTTTAGTTGCAGGTTTTCTCATTTAAAATTGGTACCATTATGTCTGTTTCCACAAGAAAATTGTGCTTGTCTCTTTCTGTGATTTCTGGTATCTTGGAGTGTTTTTAAGATCAACTCACCTTGACAGTCCCAACCTTGGCATCTAAATGGTTAATATTCTCTTTACATTTGGAATGACATATGAGTTGCAATAACTGAGCAATCTGCCTCCGTCTTTGTTTATTTCCCCCGAGCTACAGTCAGAACAGTTTGATTTGGCTGAACAAGCAGACCCCGTGTGACTGCCAGAATCTAAAACATCCCCATACTCCAACTATACCATCAAGCCGCCAGATCGGTTTAGGAATCCATAACTAGCATGTGATTTACAGACTCCTTTAAGTACTGTATGGGATCTCTCGGCCATTTCATAGTAACCTGAGTGTTTTCTGACCTTAAGGAATGGAAGGCAACACTTGTAACATGAAGGTGATGTCATCTCTAACAGCACATAAGATGTTCTTTTTCTGAAAAAGCAAGTTTTATCTGATTGCTATATTTTAATAAGCTTGTGAACACCATGCTAATCGACATATTAAATAAATATAAAATATATGCCTAAGTTGAGAGAGACATAACACAGAGAAAGCAAACTTTTGCTGCATTGAAGTAATGGAACCCATTCCAACTGTGCTGTTCATAAAAGGGAAGTTAAATACAAATTGCTATTTGGTCAATGTAAAAGAGTTTGAAATGGCATTAACAAATGATTATTTCAATTATTAGTGTTTTTTACCATAACAGAGTAATGATAGCATGGCATACAGCCCTATTTTCTAGCATTCAAAAGATGCTTTAGGTGGTATAAGGGAAAAGTGTCATGTAAATGAGATAAAGTTGAGATCACTTAAGTTGTGTTTTATATACTGTAAGTTTGACACGTTTTTACCGTGTTTTTAAATTGACTTGTACAATGAAATATAATCAAGGCAACATGAAGCATGACAAAATGGCAATAAATGCTAGTGTACTGGTCCCAAGCAGATATCACATACATACATACTGCACTCTGCTTTATGCAACCTGATGAAAAATGCAAATGCAACTATGCAAATCCTTCAAAGCAAAAGTAAGAAGCAAAACCTAATTGTCAATGCCAACTTTAGCCATTTATTTTTCCTAACACAGAGTACGACTGCGCACAGAATTATATACTATGCCATATATCTGTTTTCCTGGACAAGCGTGCGTCATTTTACATTAATAATTGTGAAGTTGATTTGTAGTTTTTTTACACCAGTAGCTTTTTAGCTACATAGTCTATCCTATGCTCTCACTCACATGTTCAGTCTCTGCCTCTCTACTGGCACCTTCCCATCCACCCTAAAGCATGCACAGGTCACTCCCATACTTAAAAAGCCCTCACTGGACCCCACCAACCTGAACAAATTAAGTCCCTTTCCTTGCTCCCATTCACTTTTAAACTTCTAGAATGCTTAGTCTTCAACCATCTTAGCTCATACCTCACTGAAAAGAGTCTTCTTGATCCCTTACAGCCTGTCTTTCGCTCACAGCACTATACAGAAACAACCCCACTAAAACGATTTACTAACTGCTAAAACCAATGGCCACTATGCCATACTACTAGACTTTTCTGAAGCCTTTGATACTGTTGACCACCTGCTCCTTCTCAATAAACTCCACTGCCTTTGTCTCAGAGATTCATCTCTACCCTGGTTCTCCTCCTACTTGTCACAGCGTTCCTTCTGTGTTACCTATAACTCCCTCTCCTCCTCTCCACTTCCTCATTCTGTAGGCGTCCTCCAAGGCTCTGTTCTTGGACCCCTTCTCTTCTCTAACTACACCTCCTCTCTTGGTCACCTGATATCCTCCCATGGCTTCAAATACCACCTCTATGCCGATGAAACACAAACCTATCTCCTCACCTCACTCCTTCAGTCTCCTCTTGCATTACTAACTGACATGGATGTTGCACCACTTCCTTAAAATAAATCCCTCTAAAACTGAGCTGATTATATTCCCTCCCCCTCGTGCACTCCTACATGACTTTTCCATCAGGATCAATAGTATAACTATCAGTCCCTCCCCTCAAGCCAGGGAACTAGTTGTAATTCTAGTGTCAGCACCTGTGGTAGTGAGCTCTTAATCCACAGCTTGGGGTTCCCCAGGGCGCGGAGTCTAAGCCCCAGCCTGCTTGTTCACCAGAGCCCCTGATGGTGGGGATGGACTTGCAGCAGGGTGGGACCAGGTTGCGGCCCCCAAGTACACCCAGCTGAGGTAGAAGAGACCGCTAGCAGGAGTAGAGTACGATGGGAGTAGACTCAGGAGATCCAGTAGGCTAGCCGAGGTCAGGACAGGCGGAAGACAGGCAATGTCAGGAACGAAGCCGAGGTCGGTACACGGATAGACAATATAGGAGGAATGTAAGGGACAAGCCGGGGTCAGTACACAGATATACTTCAACGGCTTCTCAGAGAACCACAGGGGAGCTCAGACAACAAACGTTGCTCAGGCAAAGTGAGACAGACTGAGCATGTCTTAAATAGACAGGCCAGCTAGGAGGCGGGCCAGGAAGTGATGAAAGGGAAGCACATAAAACCCAGGGAATAGCAGATGACGCCCATAGGTGAGCACAGAGAAACACCCATGTGAAGGAACAGCAAGGAGGTAAGACAAACAAACAAGAGGCTGCAGGCTAACATGTGACATCTAGACTCTGACCTTTCCTTTTGGCCCCAAATCCAATCGCTGTCAAAAGCTTGTAGACTTCACCTCGGTAACACTTCTAAAATTTAACCCCTTCTAAGCAATGAAACCACCAAGCTACTCATTCACTTCCTTGTTATAGCTTGCCTTGACTATTGCAATTCCCTTCTCATAGGCCTACCTCTTCGTAGGATATCTCCTCTCCAGTCTATCATGAATCCTGTTGACAGGATCATCTACCTTACCAACCAGTCAGTGTCTGCCACCCCTCTCTGCCAATCCCTTCACTGGCTTCTGATTGCCCAGTGAATTAAATTAAAAATACTAACAACAACATAAAAAGCCATCCACAACTCTCCCCCAAGCTACATCACCAATCTTGTCTCCAAGTATCACCCAAACCGTCCTCTTTGCTCCTCTCATGATCTTCTGCTCTCAAGCTCCATTTTCTCTTCCTCTCATTCTCATCACCAGAACTTTCCCAGAGCCTCTCCCATTCTCTGGAACTTTCTACCTTCAATCTCTCTGGCTTTCCCCTATTCTGGCTACCTTTAGGCGATCCCTGAAAACTCATCTCTTCAGGGAACCCTATAACACCTCAGAATAGACATTTTAGCACTTCCATCAGCTCATTCCAACAGTTATAACCTTTTGTACCACTTGCCCCACCCTATTAGATTTTAAGCTCTTATGAGTAGGGCCCTCTTAATCCTCTTGTTTTTATTGTATTGTAGCTGTACTGTCTCCCTTTATATTGTAAAGTGCTGCGCAAACTGTTGACGCTATATAAGAACGGAATAATAATAATAATACCAATAATAAAAATAAGATACAGTATTTATGCAGATTATTATAAATCTTTCCTAAGTCTGCTTGTGCAATTATAGTACTTTATAGTATATATGAAGCCAAAGCTTTTTTTTTTTTTGCTTTATATAGAATAGGAATTTAAGTTCCAGGTTACAATTTTATTGCCAGTGTCTCTCTGATGAGATTTTCATTGACTTCCTGCCCTGAAAATGCAACAGGAAATGAGATGAGATTTCTCCAAAGTGAAAGGAATTCCTCTCTTAGAGAGGTGTCACAGGAACTGGTGTCCCAAAATGGAGGATTTTCCTTAGTTCTTGCTCTGCTGATAACTCTAAATTTTTGGATTTCCAATCACTTTCCGGCCTAGTGACAGTGGTGACCAGGACATACACTTTAAGGCAGAATAAGCAAATTCTTTCTCAATCCAAACTATGTCAGAGAGTAGCAAACCCCAGACCCATATAGACTCACCTTCACTACACTACCTCTGTTGTTCCTAGGCTACTTTGGAGCAGCTGCAAAATACAGGATGTTTTGGGGTATGGGGAGAATGTGACCTCTTCCCATTATGCACCACTCAGGCCTGAGTGCCCAATCTCCAAACAGTCACATGATCAACCCTGTGTTATCTTCAATATGGAGTTTACACAAGGTATACAAATATATCATCCAACTCAGCGCTACTGACATACAGTACCCCAAAAATATTAATACAATGTGCAAAATCGCTGCAGCCTTCAATTCAATATACCCAAAATATATAACACAGTACAACAATAAAAAAGACACTGCAAACATAGAATCAAATATCAATAACAAGTTAGCACCACTAAGAACCAAAGTGTACAGGTGCATGACAAATAAAGATTAGTCTATCCTGCCATAGCTCTAAATAAACGCGAACGTTCAGTCTTTCCACTATTAATAACTGCTCCAGTGCTCAAATATAGATTAGTTTACTTTCAGCTGTCGGCTGAATGGTAATGCGTCATCCATTGGTTGCACTACCAACAGTGTCCTAACAGGGGCTAAATATGCACTGAGGATGGAGTGTCTGTAATATGGATACTTCAACCTCAGTGCTGCCCCCTCCATGCAATAGATTCATCTTCCTGTTCCTGACAGGTAGATGAATCTGTTTGCCCTGAATGGGTAATCGGTTGTTGAATGAATCATGTTATTACAACAATTTCCTTATAATGAGTTGGGTCACTTTATTATTATTCCTCTATTTAGTGCTTAGTACACTAATCATGTGGCCAAGAACATAAAATGTATGGTCTCTCTGCATTAGACTACTCATACTTATATATACTCACTCCAGGGCTAATAAAGACAGTTAAAGTAAATCAATAGTATTTTAAGAATTTCTTTTAGATGTACACATAAATGTGATCTGCTTATTTCAGGAACAAAGCAGCAGTTATTTTTCAACACTATCAGATATTGCCCAAAGAAGAGGTCAGCATGCGTTGAAAACTTGCACTACAATTTGTTTAGTTAGACAATAAATGGCTTTATCCTAAATCCAAACTTCTACTTTTCAGCATTGAACTATTATTAACTTTTTATTTCAAACAAAAAGAATAGGGCACTCTATGGGTAGTAATAGTCAATAAATCTTTTATTTTCAAAGAAATATTTAGAACAAATCCAACAAGAAAAACTGAATAAAATAAATAGAGTGCAGTTCACATTCAATAACATCTTCAAACATATTCACTCAAATAAAATTACCCAGTATGTATTCAAGAACCTTTTCCTTTATAGAAAATAAAACATTCAAAACACTAGCATATATTTGAAAACTAAAAACACTGCAGGTTTTATGATTCTCAGAAATAAATGTATGCCCTGTCCAAACAAGGCATGTTCCTACATTCGGCCCAACTGCTGGTACACCGTTAAGACCGCTTATTACCCTAAAATATGTAAACAATATTTTTAGATAAATTGAAAGTGACCACGGCATATTATCAGGGTCGCCAATAAGGAGGTACCACAGGTCCTCCTATAAGGGACCGCAGGCCATATCAGTTCAACAGGGGGGCCTGGGAAGCAGGGGGAGGAGGATGTAGAAAGAGAGTGGGATCTTTGCAGCAGGTGGGGGGATTTGCTGGACCTAATCCCTCTGCAGCAACTGCAAGCTGGTGGGAGGAACTGTTCCTGCAGGCACACAGAGGTATCTTCAGGATGGCAAGTGGGGGTGGTAGCCAGTTAATATATCATATTTCTTTCCTAAATAAACACAGTGAATGATTGGTACCAATCACTCACTGTGTTCATTTATAACTGAAGCATAGTAAACTGTATCTACTATGCTTCAATTTTTGAATGAACAGGAGCCTCTGTATAGAGCGCTTCCTGTTCATTCATCTGCAGTGTAGCTGAGGCTGCAGAGAAGGTTTTGGGGATCTCTGTTCTCAATTCCTTTCTCTGTCCCAAAACTGAGACTGTCTGTTTTAGATCCCTGATATCTCACCAAAGATCCTCAACAGGACTGAGAAAAAAAATGTAAAACAATATAAAATGTTAAATAAAATTATACCAATTTTTAAAAAAATAAAAACATTAAGGGCTCATTCACACATGTTCTACTACAGTGTGAATGAGCACTTTTTTGTGCAGCTGGAGCCGCTTGTTACTCTAGAGGGATGCAGTGGCTGTACGAACACAGCCACAGGTCCTAATTTGACAGGTGTGTTTGGTGCCATACACATGCACCCATACGCCTGTCAATTTAAGACCTGTGACTGTATTCATACATCTGCTGTGTCCCCATAGTGTAACATAGCTTCCTGCACACAGCTCTCCAACCACATAAAAAAACACTAATTCACGCTGTAAAAGCCACGACACCCATGTGTATGATCTCCAAGACCTCATTCTCACACAGAGTGACATTCATTAACTCAGTACAGTTCTATCTTTTAGATTTAGAAGAAATTTGGTTATGTTGCGTTTGTGTCCACTAATAATGATTTCAGTGAATTTTTAGCAAAAATAATATTTTGTTATTTTCCTGGGGGGGGGGGGATGTGTCGGGTAGGCTGTATTGGGCCCCATGATTCCTAACAGCATCACTGCATCTTATGATATCTGTTTTGGTGAATCCTCAATATTGTTGCATTCTGTGGAGCTTCCAGTCCATCAGTATGTAGTATGCACTATGACTGGCTGTCAGCTGAATGCACATCAAGACCTCATTCTGCTACTAATTTCTAGTCCTAATTAGGGAGCAGAAGCCAGCAGAGGTTTGTCTCTTCAACCACCAGCTCTCTTAGGCTTCAAATGATCCTGCATTAAGGTTAACAACTAGTACGGCAAAATAAACATTAAAATTGTACCTATGGTTACAATATGGAAATGAACATATGATTTAACATTTTATTCCAAATATTTTTAGTCTACTCCTAAAAATCTTTGTGAAGGCTCCCCACCAGCAGAATATACAGTAATTGCCCAGCAGGAGTGAATCAGGGAATTGCTTCTTTTTTTTTTCCAGTAAATCCTCTTGTTGAACGAAAAAGAAAATATCCATACAGTGTATGGCCTGGTTAAGGTATTCTGTGTTAATCTGGACATTTACCAAAATTAGAGTAGGTATTATCTCAATTTGGCTGAAAAAGTGGAAATATACTTTAGGAAACAAGGCACACTTGAGAAGTCAGTTACTTCAATGACACTTGTAAACTGCTTCCTGTCAGTAAAGCCTAACCCTTTTTACAACGGTTTTTACCACTCACATGTCTCAAGGGAAAATAGTGTTTTTATATATATTTATATTTTTTGCTCTTCCTTGTATTTTTTGCTCTTCCTTGTAACTCTTTGTATACATGTATGGGTTGCAGAACCATTTTCAGAAATATTGTATACAAAGCCTGTAGAAGAAATCTAAATGTCCCCTAAAGTTTGTATCTTCAATAACTTAAGTTAGCCATTAAGGGTATTCCTTAACCACTTGCCTACAGGGCACTTATACCCCCTTCCTGCCCAGGCCAATTTTCAGCTTTCAGTGCTGTCACACTTTGAATGACAATTACATGGTTATGCAACACTGCACCCGCATGAAATATTTATAATTTTTTTGAGACAGAGCTTTCTTTAGGTGGTATTTAATCACCTCTGGGTTTTTTATTTTTTTTGCTAAACAAACCAAAAACAACTGAAAATTTTGAAAAAAAATATTTTTTCTTAGTTTCTGTTATAAAATTTTGTAAACAAGTGATTTTTTTCTCCTTCATTGATGTGTGCTAATGAGGCTGCACTGATGGGCACTGATAGGCGGCACTAATGGGCATTGATAGGCGGCACTGATGGGCACTGAAAGGCAGCACTCCTATATGGCACTGATAGGCGACACTGACTGGCACTGATAGGCAGCACTGATAGGCGGCAGTTTTAGGCATCACTGATAGGCGGCACTGACTGGCACTGATAGGTGGCACTCACTGGAACTGATAGGCTGCACTGACTGGCAGCACTGATAGGTGGCATTGACTGGCACTGATTGCTGGCAATGACTGGCACTGCTAGGTGGCACTGAAAGGCAGCTCAAATGGGCACTGATATGTGGCATTGATGTGCACTGGTATGCACTGATATGTGGCATTGATGTGGCATTGATGGGCACTGATAGGTGACGTTGATGGACACTGACAGGTGGCACTGCTGGGGCTACACTGATCATTAGGGCACTGATCATCAGTGCCCTGATGATCTGTGTACATATTTCCTCTGAGTAATGCCGATTACCGGCTCTCCTCTCCTCACGAGCTGTCAGCGTGACAGCTCATGAGGAAAGGAATGCCGATAACCGGCATTTCCTTATTTACCTGCGATCACCTGTGATGGGACACAGCTGATCACATGATAGAGCTGATGTCTTCGGCTCTTTCCTTTGATCGGTGATCCGCTGTGTCCCAAGGGCACACGGGGGTGCGCATGCGCGATTAGAGTGGGAGGACATCGTATGACGTCCTCCCAGAAGGAGAGAACCGCCTTGTGCCCGTCATTACCTTATATAGCGGGCAGGAGGTGATTAAACTCCAAACATTTTGCATGCAGATGGTTTAAAATATGTGAATATTCATACTGCGCAGGCACATCTCTCTGTGCCTTGATGCTCTGCTCTGATCCAGTGTATTACTGTAAGCTAAGAAGGCATGTTCTGTATGTGCATCTAATTACAGATCACTCTGACAAATCTGCAGTAATGTGTTGTTATCAAAATCATTTGTCATCAATGCACTGCCTGATTACTGCCTAAGCCAGACAATGGGAGCTTCGGCCAATTATTTCACTGTATCACACGGCCACCCGCCCCTGCACTGCCACCGTCCGGCCGTTTATATACAACGGCCAGATGGGAAGTGGTTAAATAGTCCATCTGGCACGAACATGTACTGTGCGCATATTCCTGTGCACTTTGCTGCGCGCATGCCCATGCCTGGTTACCACCTCATTGTATCCTTTGAAAACAAATGTAAAAACAATGT
Organism: Staurois parvus; assembly: GCF_062004578.1. Classification (NCBI taxonomy): domain Eukaryota; kingdom Metazoa; phylum Chordata; class Amphibia; order Anura; family Ranidae; genus Staurois; species Staurois parvus. The sequence goes on from NW_028318515.1 coordinate 12,114,845, forward strand.
GCAGCCAAAACACCACAACTCCTTGTCATATTCCAACATACCCAGCTTTTCAAAAATAAGACCTATAGCCTTTAGGCATGGTTTGGCAAAAATTGGCCAACAGCAGAACAGTATGTAAACATGAGCAGGTAGAATAGGCTAAAATATGGAAATTCAAACAGGACAGTAGTTTTGCTACACAAGAAATTAAAGTGTATCATCTCAGAGAACATATTTACCAGCAGCAGGGCGGTTTTATGAACAGACTGAACTGCGAAAACACGTGTTTTTTTTATACAAAAAAATACATTAAAAGTGAAAGTACTATCCCTGAGACCGTTCAGAAAAAACTGATCAGCAGTAAGGTGGTAGTCCAGGTAAAACAGTCCAAACTTTTCAGATACAAACACAGTAAGTGTAAGTTCGACAATAAAAATTACAATGTTCTATATCAAATACACTTGTTAAAAAAAAATCATAGACAGGACAGTACTTAAGCTGTTTGTAAAGGCTAAAATGTGTACCAGAGAGCTGCAACCTAGAAGCCATTGTGCTGCAAAGTCCACGACTTCTTATAGAGTGCACTGATGAATACTAGATGTATCCTTAAACTCTGCAACTGGGGCCATGGGCAGATTGCATACTGGTGTCAAATTTTTGGACAGCAAGCACATGCCTGAATGTAGAGATACAAGGTAATGAGAGCAGGGCCATATATTGAGATAGAAGGCACTGAGAATTTTCTTATAATAAAAAGGTTAGAGCTTCAGTTCTTTTTGAATTTGAGGGGCTCACATGATTTCCTGACTGTGGCAGAACCGTTCCGCCTGGGCTTCCTCGTGCGGAGCAGTGCGTCTCAACCAATGGTCCTCATTTCCGGCAAGTCTTCCAGCATTCTCCCAAGGCAGGTATTATAGCTAAAAACACGAGTCAGAACTTCGTGTAGGGTGAAACTGACAATCTTTATTAAACACAGCTCAGTATATACAACTTCACCCCACCCCCACCAGACAGACTGGCACCAGGTTTTCCCCACCCACAACAAACCATACAATACAACAATACCTAGGAACTCTATAGAAGGGAAAGACTACAAGGTCACATTTCCCTAAACAAACAGTGTAGAATGTCTGTGAAACATGTCCAGCTTTACAAAGGGGATAAAAACCAGAACAGAAAGGGCAAAATGGTAACACAAAGGGACAATTCGTCACAAGGCTCCCCCGTTGTGTAACACCCGCCAGACCCGGCGAGACCTTCAAACAGGTCCGCTTGGGGCTGGTCGGTTCAGAGGTTCACTTCTCCAACTCGGCTTGCCGGGACAACCCATCTGCATTGGCGTTTTGCTTCCCCGATCGGTACTGGTTGAGCTTCAGCAGGGGTCTCGGTGCCAAAAAGTGGAGACCAGGACTCCCAGATCATTTCCAAGGAGAACCTCAGCTGGCAAGTTCTGCATTACTCCAATTTCAACGTCCCTGACCCCGGCCCCCCAATCCAGATGAAGCCTTGCGGTAGGAATCCGGTAGACATGGCCTCCCGCTACCCGTAACGCCACAGATCGCCCGGTCTTGGCCCAGTCTGGTACCAGTTGAGGTTGGACTAGGGTGAGTGTGGCTTCAGTGTCTCGTAATCCTTGGGCCTGACGGCCGTTAACATGGGCAACCTGTTGGTGGTGTCGGCGATTGTCCGGGGTGGCAGCCTGGAGAGGGTTAGCCTCATGAAAGACCCCGATGTCCTCATCCTCGGTGGTAAAATTCCTCCATGAAGAGGCGGTGTCACTCGGGTGGTCCTGTAGAGAGTAGGCAGAGGCTCGGCCATAGGGAGTGGTAGGTCGGTTGGAAGTGCCCCGAGGGGGTTGGCTGCTCTGGAGCCTTGGTGGATTCCGTGGGCAATGAATGCGGATGTGCCCTGTTTGGTTGCAGCCATAACAGCGTGGGCCAGACCGCTTTGGGTCAGAAGGTGTGGGTGGTCTGAGGCATTCTCGGGTGACCAGAGTGGGCACCACTGGTTGTGGACGAGGTGCAGGGGGAATGGTGGGCTCTGTTAGCCTCCTGTTGTCCAGGTACTCATCTGCCCAGTGACTAGCGTCGGCTAAGGTTAGGGGGTGTTTGTCCCGGACCCAATGTCTAACATCCCCTGGAAGTCCATTGTAAAACTGCTCCAGTAACAGCAGTTGTAACGGTTCCTCTAGCTTGGTGATCTGACACCCTCGGACCCAGCTGCTGGCAGTGTGTTGTAACTGATGTCCCCATTCAGTGAAGGTGTCCTGGGGTTTCTTCTTGAGTGTCCGGAACTTTAAGCGATACGCCTCTGGGGTGAGAGCGTAGCGGGCCAACAAGTGTTCCTTAACAAAATCATAATCCAAGCAGTAGCTGTCGGGTACAGTCCTGAATGCGTCTGCAGCCCGACCGGTTAGCTTGCTGCTCAAAATGGGGACCCGGTCTTGGGTTGCCACACCATGGATGGTGCACAAACGTTCAAAGTCCTGAAGAAAGCTATCAATGTCCCCATCCACCTCTGAGAAAGTTTTAAAAGCAGCGTAGGGAATTTTCTTTGGTCCGGTTGCAGTCTGGAGAAGGCAGGAGGTAATCCTCTCCCAGACCGAGTCCTCGGTTGATGACCGGGAGTGACTAAGCCGCAGTTGGGTGGCATCGTCCAGGGCCTTGGAAATCTGTTCAGGGGTGGGAGCGCTCCCAAACAGAGACAAACGCCACTCCACCTCTTGTCGTAAATCCGAATGGTATAGGGGTCTCTGTACGGTGCTAAGTGGGCCTGGTGTTTCAGGGGCCGATGAGCTGCTCTGTTCCTCCAACTCCTCCTGTGAAGCAGAGTTCACTTCTGGTGGAGCAGTGTTCGCTTTAAGCGTAGCGGAGTGTGCATCAGGTGAAGTGGGGTGCGCATCCCCTTGGTCCAGGGCCATAATCTCGTCCAACAGTTCCTCTCTGGTCTTGGAGCCAGCGATACCTCCCCGAGCGACAAGCATGCTTTGGAGGGCTGGCTTACGGAGGTCCCGTATGTCCATCTGGCTGAGCAGGGATGTCTCCGTGAAAAAGATGGGGTCCCGGTTGGTGGTTTGGCCTTTTTCCGCAATGAGGAAAGATCCCACCGCTGCCAACCAATTGTGGCGGAACCGTTCCGCCTGGGCTTCCTCGTGCGGAGCAGTGCGTCTCAACCAATGGTCCTCATTTCCGGCAAGTCTTCCAGCATTCTCCCAAGGCAGGTATTATAGCTAAAAACACGAGTCAGAACTTCGTGTAGGGTGAAACTGACAATCTTTATTAAACACAGCTCAGTATATACAACTTCACCCACCCCCACCAGACAGACTGGCACCAGGTTTTCCCCACCCACAACAAACCATACAATACAACAATACCTAGGAACTCTATAGAAGGGGAAGACTACAAGGTCACATTTCCCTAAACAAACAATGTAGAATGTCTGTGAAACATGTCCAGCTTTACAAAGGGGATAAAAACCAGAACAGAAAGGGCAAAATGGTAACACAAAGGGAAAATTCGTCACACTGACAAAGATGAGGAAGAGAAGGAAAAGAAGCAATAGAGCTGGCAAAAGATGGAAATTATGGCAACAGAAGCAACAACAAGAAAAACAGGAAAAAGTGTTTGTTTTTTTTTTCTTAGCTACAAGTACAGGTACAGTATAAAAAATAAATAGAGTATATTGATTTTATCAGTAACATCTGCAGTGGATGTTTGGTAGCACTCTGCGTTCCAGGTCTTATTTGATTGGTCATAAAACCCCAGCTTCACTGAAGGCCCTTTCTGACATGACATGTGCAGCAGAGCAGGCTAGTACCTTGACTGCTGCCATCTGGAGCTGTACTGTGCAGGCACTGTACAATATATGTGGCAATTAGTGCTCAGATAATACACTCTATTTTCTACTTCAAGATAAAACCTGCCTTGCCTCTCTCTTATATAGCAGCTTAACGAAGCTGCCTACATACTATCCAGCCACTGAACAATATTTGTGGCAATTGTCTATCAGGTAATACACTCTAATAGTTAATGCAAGATAAAACTGAGCAAAACCCACAAATTATACTAGTAAACTGTTTTACCATTGGTGAATTGTGTGTGAAGTTGAGGGCTTTATCTTTATTTCTCTATTTTTTGTAAAAGTAAACTTACCTAAAGCTGGGACTAACTTTATCTTTATATTTTGTAAGAGTAAACTTTCCTATAGCTACAGTAGAACTAACTAGAACAGGACCTAGTACAGAACCTTGTGGTACACCATTAGTGACTAGTCTGTTCTGAATTGACCCTATTTGCAGCCACACTTTATCCTTTAACCGACTGCATAACCACTGAACCACCCAAGGGTTAGATCTCAGCTTGTACAACTTTTGTATTATATCATTATGTCAAACTGTATCAAATGCCTTGCTGAAATCAAGATAGGCTATGTCAACACCACCACCTTGGTCCAAAACATTAGTGAAATAGTCAAAGAATTCAATCAGATTAGCCTGACATGATCTGTCCTCAGTAAAGCCATGTGTTTTAAGTGATCAATGATCCTTCTTTTCAGGAGTGAGCCCATTACCTTGACTACAAGTGGTGTTAAACTCACTGGCCTGTAATTGCCAGCTCCTCTCTTGCTGCCCTTCTTGTGGATACATACAATATTAGCTGTCCGCCAGGAATTTCTGGTCCAACAACTATATGTCAAAGTTCTCTTAAAACTCTGAGATGAATACCATCGAGGCCATTGCTTTATTAAGTTTTAACCAAGCCAGTTCCTCTGCTGCCTATGTCTCCAGAAATCCTAAAAATGTACCATCATTACTAGAACCAATATGATTCTCACATTTGTATTGCTTGTACAATTTATTTCTGAAAAGACTGAACAGAAGTAATTATTGAAATGGTTTGCTACTTCCAGGTCTCCTTCAACATAAGTTAAAAGATTATTTTTTTTATGTTGCCCTCAAAGTCGCATTAAAAGGATCTCTCACCGCTGTACAGTATTTAAAAAAATGTTTTGCTTTATAAATATCCTCAAGGCACTGCCCAGCTCTCACCCCTCCATAGATTTTAAAGGAGTTCATTGCTAAGTTTAGGTTTTGTAGAATTCACAGAGGATTTGATGAACCTCTCCTGAATAAAATCTGTTTTGTATAGCAGCCTCTATATCACCTTCACATTTATCCCACTTTTTCTAAATCGGGTAACTATGCTTCTTGAATTGTGTTTCTAGGGAGGGAGAATACCATTTTTTTTCCAAACTAGAGTATGTACAGTATTTAAAACAATGTTTTGCTTTGTAAATATCCTCAATACATGGCCCAGCTCTCATCTCTCCAGAGATTTTAATGGAGTTCAATGCTAACTTTAGATTTTTTGGAATTGCACGCAGGATTTGATGAGCCCCTCATGAATAAAATCTGTGTTGTATAACAGCATCTGTACCACCTTTAAATTTATCCCACATTTCTAAAACAAGTAACTATGCTTCTTGAATGGTGATCCAGGGGAGGGAGAATACCATTTGTTTTCTAAACTACCGGCAGAGCAAATGTTTAATTGTTCATTAAAATCACTTTACTGTATCTACGGAGGAACAGCATCGTCACGTTGGCACGAATTGGCTTATGACTTCAGAGCTCCTCCCTCATTGTTATGGTTAAATACACTTTATTAAAATAACTTACCATGTTTCTATATATCTTGAAGTGATTTTACGTCTTAAGCTGGCCATAGACAATTCGAATCTCGGCCAGTTCAGCAGGGACTGGCAGAGAATTGAACCATGTATGAACAGCCAGTTGTATATGCAATTATTCCTAGTGGCTATTAGAACTGCCAGCAGTAATCACTGTGTTCTCCCAATGGGAATGGCTCCCCCTGCCCCCCCTTCTTCATCGGGAGAACACAATGGCTCTGCATTGAGGGATTTCCCATTAACAGTGACTGTGGTTGCAGGAAAGAAACATGCTATATCTATGGCCGGCTTTAGCAGAGGGGGCTTAGAAAACATTTGTGTTTTTGCTAAATTACATAATACACAGTGTAAAGAGCCAAAATATGGTTGCTCATTTATCCATAAAGAATCCAAAGATCGTCACTTGCTTACATGGTTGTAGAAAATGTACTTCATGACAATCCAGGTATTGTGAAAAATCAGCTTCCCATCAGTGATTACAGAAAAAATCTATGATACCAATGCTTCTTTTTCATGAACAAACCTTTCCTGTCCATTGAATAAATTATAGGGCTACCCAAGTTGTATTAATTTTCCGCTAGTAAAAGACATTTCGACCATGTATGTCTAGTAGCAAGTATTTGTATACATGTATCTTTATAAAAATAAATGATGAATTACCTGTATATAAAAAGTCACTTTAAAAGCCTTTCATAAAACAAATTAATGAACAGTGCAGGATAATACCAGGTCTCTGCTGTGCTTGTATCTTTTTTTCTAGAAGAAATCCTGCACTTAGTAAAGATAGTGCATTTCTATACCTGTAGCTAAAATAAAGCTGGCTATAAATGTCATATGGTGGCTGATCAAGAGAAAAGCAGCCAACCCCCTAAGTAGCCTTTATAATTTTTTGTTTATTCTTTGATTTTTTATTGTTTTAGCACTTCCAGACAATATATTGTAGACCTTTTATGGAGTATGTGTAATTATTCACACCAGTCTCATTGCCAGCTTAAAATCTAATATCTTGACAATGTTATTTAAATTACAGTCATTCTATTTGCCATAAACACATTAAAAGAACTGTCTACCTAAACAATATATATTAGTTTAGATGTAGCCACCGGCCCCTTTTATGTATTAGATAGCCCAGCAGGCAGATCTCTCTTCCATAGTTTCTAAATATGTTCTTATTCTTCTGGGAGCCTTGGTAGTTGTGGATCCTCCTGTAGCATGCATAATATAAAACATAAAGAAAAGCAAACCAGAACTGGGATGGATGTGGGGATCCAGGAATCGTTGTGTGTGTGTGTGTTGGCAAGAGATATAAGGAACTGTCAAGAGGTTTATTTCTCCAGCATCTAAACAAATCTGAAATATCATTGTCAGGTGGACTATCCCTTTAGACTGCCAGCAAAATGGAGTGTCTGGAGGGAAGGTATGGAAACTCTAGGTTACATGCAAACAGTCACAGTCTGCAACAAACCTCTACTTCATCACATTTGGCCCATGGGCACTCTGCCACATACATCCCTTTGAACAGAAGACTCTTTTAAGTATAGCCAAATACACACTTCCCTATCCTTGACTGATAGACACAGCCCACTTTACACTTTGAAAAGATGACTATATCCCACTTGTTTTTATCCATGCATACAGTTCTCTGTTCACTAGGACTAATGGCCATGTTACGTACCCCCAGCTGACGGATACCTCCTGTGACAGTCGCGGCATCAGACCCCATCCCTTCTCACCAAACTCGTGACCGAAGGACTAGCCAATCTAAAACCGTGCTGTCACGGGCATAACAAAGCCACACCCAGCTGCACCCTGCACACCGATGTTTCACTTAATTGGACAACGATCGACGTACCGGCAGCCTGAATGTGATTGTTACTGGTTCAGGTTAATAACGCAATTAACCCTTCACACTGCCACCACCTCCTTTTTATACAGAGAAAGAGGAAACTCAGCAATACACTAGGATGATTGGTTAACCATCAGTATCCCGCTTTCTCCACAGACCGGTTATACAGAGGGTTAAATACTCATAGTAGCGTTCTTCAGCGGCAGAGACTCGTAAGTTACATTCAGGAGCTATAGAAACAGTTCAATACTTTTAGAAAGTAAGATTTATTACCAAAAGGTCGAAAGGGTGCAGTAAAAATATTTATAGAAAGAAGATGTAACCAATATATATATATAAATATACAGAGCACAACAGCACAGCAAACAGATAACAGAAAGACGTTTAGGTAAATAAGTATTTGCCAAATAAATGCCTGGAGTTAAGCAGTTTCAAGTCTGATGAGCTAAAAAAGGGATTTCTGGTCTCGCATTGGGTTTCGTTGTTGCCGAGAGATTCTCCTTTGCTTTCTGTCCGATAGATGTTATATGGAAGACGGTCCTCACTTGTCTGACTACTCACAAAAACTCACAGCTTCTTTTTCCTACACAAAATCTCTTCCCACAATGGACAAGCCAAGCCTTATTTGGCAAAGAATTGTTAGGCAGGGCCTCAGCATCATACGCTGCTTGCATTCCTGAGGGAGGGGGAATGAGGAGATCCATGAAGCCCTCTTCCTACAGGGAGAACCTGTGCCTGGCTTTTATATATACGATACTACACCTCCTCCTCTCAGGTGATTGCATATTAGTTTAAGAGAAATACCACAATGCAGAAATTTGGAGCAAAATGGAGAACCGTGCCTCTCCCTGTGGGCATGATTGTGACACCTCCCTCTTGTTAAATCCCCTCCCTTGACGTCACATGAAAGATTGATGCCCACACATTTGTCCTGGTCTAAGGGTCAGATCTAACACCCCCAACCCACCTTCCCTATCACAATACTGCCAATTTTAAACCCTGTTCCCAAGACTGAAGGACACTTACACTTACCTAAAGCTTATGACCACCAAAACAACCATCTCAAACTTAAAGACAGTCAGCAGACATAGCTCAATTCACCTATGTCACGAGAACCGAGAGCGCAGGGAGAGAACACACAGAGACAGATTGCACGGAACCCGACGTGTGGGCGTTTATTGGGGTACAGACAATAGATCCGTTAGTCTACAGATCCACACCAGACACAACAACACAGTAAAGTTCTTTGGAAGGCAATATGGAACAACAGGGGGCTGGTAGTCCACAGGGTTCAGTAAAATAGGGGCGTGGTGGTTTTGTGGGACTTCGGGTTCCTGGGGAGAATTGGGCTCAGTCTTTTGGGCAGCACGGGGTTAGTCCACTTACTGGATGCGGGGAGCCAGACACGGAGGGTTGCAGTCCACACAGGCAACACAGCAGAGGGCAGTTCAGGCAGGCAATGGGTAAGTCCGGGCACACAGCAGAGGGCAGTTCAGGCAGGCAATGGGTAAGTCCAGGGACACAGCAGAGGAAAGTTCAGGCAGGCAATGGGTAAGATCAGGCACACAGCAGAGGGCAGTTCAGGCAGGCAATGGGTAAGTCCGGGCACACAGCAGAGGGCAGGCTGGCAGGCAATGGGTAAGTCTGGGCACACAGCAGAGGGCAGTCCACAGGGTAGCAATCCAGGGACTCACCAGCAGCAGAGAGTTAACCCCACACAGGGGAGAGATCCATCAGCAGACTGGCAGTCAGGTCAGCCAGGGAGAGGAGAGCCGGGGGATGGTAGTCTTGAGAAGCTGGCCGCAGCACAGTCCTCTCTCAGACACAACACACAGGAGAACACCCGGCCGGTTGCCCTGCTCTGCCTTAAGTACAGAGAGGGGCGCATTGCTGTTGCCGTGGTAACGGGCCCCATCCCCGCGTCTCCGGACCTGCCCAGGGAACACGACCTTTGTCCCTGTCGGGCATGGAGCCCGGAAAGACGTGAACGAGGGGGCAGGGAGGAGGGGTGACAGGAGGAGGCCTGTTTGTGGATTCCCACAGCAGGGGTGCAACTTTCTGGCATCCAGCCAGGGAAGCAGGATGCTCCCTTAGCAGGGGGCCAGACTGCTAGCGACAAGGGTGTGAGTCCCAGCATGGACAGGACAGAAGAGTGAGGGGTTGCTGAAGGGTGGGGGGTGGCGGGCAGCAAGCCTAGAGGATGGGGGGGGAGAACCAGCTCCGTGACAACCTAAAACACCCAGTTGCACCTATCCTAAAAACAGCTCCTAGCATTATGAACGTCAAAGCACTTAGGAAATTCCCCCATGGCTTAAATGCACCTGGCCTTTACATCCCCTAGAAGACACATGCATCTAACATACCATCTAGTTTTAAAGATGTCCACTTGTTATGGATCTAAAAGCTCCCACACAAATGCATTTCCCCAACCTAAAGACACCTGCAGAGAATTGTTTTAATGTAAAAAAAAAATCACTGCATGCAGTAAGCACTTAGCTTTGAAACAGCTATGAAAAGACCATGTCCGAACTTACTGCTTCTGTATAATAATAATAATAATTATAATAATAATCATCAGATATTTATAAACTAATGTTTTTTTATGGAGAGATATGTTATAAAAATTAACTAAAAAAATTAAAAACCCTCATTTAAAACATGAATGTCTATAATTAAGTTTAATTGACTTAAGGTTCGGATCCTTTTATTGTATCATAAATTTATTTGCATTTATCCAAAAAGCTTTCCAATAAAAGGAGAGCAATGCCGGAACATTCTGTACCAACTAGATCATAGAAGTGTTTATAATGCTACAAATCTATTTATATAAAAGCAGGGTAAATGAAAATCATAAATTACCTGTAGAACCATTTAGATGTAATGTTGACATTCATGTTGAGCTGGGATTAGAAAAGTAATAACCATAATCACAACTTTTTTGTGTACTAGTTTTTATTAAAAAAAATGGATTATTTAACGACATTGGTGCACTGGCATTAGTTACAATGATTAGTGTAGTGTACAAAAGTCTAATTTAGTTTCTATATAAGACAAGGCTCACACATAACTTTTTTTAACTTTTGAGCCAATTGATTGTATTCATTGCTGCAGTGTCAGAGTTCCCAATGCAGGTCTCATGTCCTTTACTGCGTGGAAATTTGGACCCCAGTTAGCTGCTAAAATAGGTTTGGACAGCTAGGAAGTTAGGTAATGGGATGTTATCATCAGTCACAGAAAGACACATGACAAAGTAAAGTGATTTACAATACTCTCCCTTTATTTCATTGCTCAGTTGTCACCAATGTATATTGCTAATTCATATTAAAACACTTAAGAAATCAACACCATGTTATTTCCTTAAAAGAACATATAAAAAAACTTTTTTTCAGATATACAGTACAAACAATCTACTTGAGGTATATATTCTTATAAATATGTTTTAATGTTTTAAAAACCTTGTATCTATATATATTTTAATTATGTATCATCAATAGACTTTCATATTTACTCATTATATTAAAGCTTATGAAGCAGCGCCACCCTAAACAGTGCACAGTGGTTATAAATTAGCCCAAATTAAAAATGCCTTAAAGTGTTACTAACCCCACAACAGTAAAATAAGTCTGTATATGCAGTAAAGCATGCTTGTTATACTCACTGTGGAACTTAAGGGGTTAATCCTCTGCATTGTGTAAAAAGACTGTTTGATCCTTTCTTCTCTGCCCCTCCTCTTGTTGAAATGACCACCTGATACAGACTGAATCTGTAGTCACATGCACATGCTCAGTTTGGTGTGTAATGCTAGAAATGATGGCGGCGGGAGCAGACATGCGATAGGAGCTCCTGCGCTCCTAGCCCCAATCCGCTGCCATCCGGCCCGCAGCGGACCCCAGCGGGGCCCCTAAGACACTCCCGGCCCAGCCCGACCACCAGGGTAAGCTCCTGGACCTTTTCCCGGAGCTCCGGGAATCGCGGCCTACCCGCGCACCCGAAGCCGGGGCCTCAATTTTTGCCGCGACCGGACCGCATCGCCGGACACCCGCCCGGACCGTCCGCTCTGAATACCGGGTACCACCGACCTGCCTGCCTGCCCAGGGCCCTCCCCATCAGCCCTGGGTCCTCATTGACTACCCTAGACCACCAGGAACAGCAAGCAAGGACCACCAAGCTGACAGCAGCCCAGTACCACCCCCGGATACCTGCATGGCAGCACCACCAGAACGGGTAAGCTGCCAGCACCGATCCCCACAGACCTGCCAGCCTTCGCAGGGCCCTCCCCACTAGCCCTGTGTCCATCTCTGACCACCAGGAATCAGCTCAGGCCCACTGATCGCTGCTCCGCTGCCCAACCCATACGTCGGTTCTGGGCCCACCCCTGGTCACCCTGCACCCAGCTACCGGGCACCCAGCTACCGCCCCTGGACACCCACCGCCCAGCTACCGGGCACCCAGCTACCACCCAGCTACCGGGCACCCAGCTACCACCCCTGGTCACCCAGCTACCGGGCACCCTGCTACCACCCCTGGACACCCAGCACCCAGCTACCGGGCACCCAGCTACCACCCCTGGACACCCAACACCCGGACCACCCAGCGAATCAAGATGTCGCCCAGCGAATCTCCCGGACCACCCAGCGAATCTCCAGCCACCGAGCCGCCAACATCACCAGACGCTGTGCCTACCAACACCCCCAGACATCGCACCCTACGACCCCTCCACTCGCCGATCCACTGGACCCACTGAAGACCCCTCGGACGCCAGCATACTGCACTCACAGATTGCAGCTACAGAAGGACTCTAATGGACTTCACGGTGATACAGACTCTCCACATCACCTCGCCCTGACCCGTATCCCTTCACCTCCCCCGACCCGAACAGCACTGCACTCACCCCAGCATGCCACCTGCACTTCTCCTCCTCGTCTTCCTCTCCTCCATCCCAAAAATCGCCTCCCTCTACCCGCCCACCCCCCCAAAACAGCTCTACATTGCCCCTTCACTTCTGCCCTCTCCACACTACGGCACTCACCACCTCCTCCTGGTACTCCACTCCCCGGTCGACCCACGTGCCACCACTACCAGACCCACACGCTCCTACACCTCCCATTCCCATGCCACCCTCCTCACCCTTCTCCTTCTCCTATCCGCTGGGGACATCTCCCCGAACCCTGGCCCCTCACCACCTCTCCCCCCCTCCAGGGACCCCCCTGCCCCCGCCAGCCGCCGCAACCCCCTCAACCTCATACCTGTGCGCCTCCTCCCCGCATCCATCCCCCCTCTCTCGGTTGCACTTCTGAACGCCCGTTCGGTTTGCAACAAACTAACTGCCATCCATGACCTCTTTATCTCCCGCTCCCTCAACCTCCTAGCCATCACCGAAACCTGGATACAGGCCACTGACACTACCTCCCCTGCGGCACTCTCCCATGGAGGTCTCATCTGGTCCCATTCACCAAGACTGAGCGGTCACAAAGGTGGTGGTGTCGGCCTGCTCTTATCACCGCTGAGCACCTTCCAGGTCCTCCCTAACCCCCCCTCCCTAACCTTCTCCTCCTTCGAAGCTCACTGCATCCGGCTCTTCTCACCCACCCCCCTAAGGATCGCAGTGATCTACAGGCCCCCTGGATCCATAGCCCGCTTCCTGGATGACTTCGCCGCCTGGCTTCCCTTCTTCCTCTCCTCTGAGCTACCGACCATCATCCTCGGGGACTTCAACATCCCCATCAATGACAACACCCCAGCTACCTCCCAACTCCTCCACCTAACCTCCTCCTTCGCGCTCACACAACACACCCAATCCTCCACCCACATCAATGGGAACACCCTGGACCTCGTCTTCTCCCACCTCTGTACCCTCAACCAGTTCTCTAACACACCCTTCCCTCTCTCCGACCACCACCTCCTCACGTTCTCCACCTCCCCTTCCCCCAACTCCCCCCCCCCAGTGCGCCAAACCATCACCAGCCGCAACCTCCGCAACCTGCACCCGGCCCCCCTCCACTCGGCTGCCGACCGCCTACACGACAGCATCCTTCCACTGTCATGTCCTGACCTAGCCACCTCCACGTACAACGACTCACTATCAGCTACACTAGACTCTCTGGCACCCCTAACCACACGCAACATCAAACCCAGACCACTCCAACCCTGGCAGAACGACCACACTAAACGCCTCAAACGCCGCAGTCGTGCGCTGGAGAGACTATGGCGCAAAACCAGGTCCCCTCATACATTCTCCCTCTACAAATCTGCCTTCCTCACCTACACCTCCTCCCTCCACGCCGCCAAGCAGGCCTACTTTGTTAACCTGATTAACACCCTCTCCACCTGCCCTCGCCGACTCTTCTCCACCTTCAACTCCCTGCTCTCTCCCCCCCTTCCTCCACTCAGTACCTCACTTACCGCCCGCGAGATTGCCACTCACCTCCACAGCAAGATTGACGCTATCCGCAAGGACATAGTCAACTTGCAATCTACCTCCCCATCTAGCCTCCCCCCTTCTATCACCCCCTCATCTCTCCCCTCCTCTGACCTCGCAACGGCACTGCCCCCCACCACACCCAAGGCCCTGCCTACCGCAACCCCCCCATCACTGCACTCCTTCAGCCCTACTACCACTGAGGAAGTCAGCAGAGTCTTCTCAGAAGCCCGTCTCACTACCTGCCCCCTGGACCCTATCCCCTCTCAACTCCTCCGGTCACCCCCCTCTTCCCTCATCCGCTCCCTTACCCACATCTTTAATCTCTCCCTCTCTACTGGCGTATTCCCCTCTCCCCTAAAACATGCGCACATCACCCCCATACTCAAAAAGCCCTCTCTGGACCCCACTGACCTCAACAACCTCAGACCAATTTCCCTGCTGCCACTCACTTCCAAGCTCCTTGAGCGCTTGGTCTTCGATCGCCTAAGCGCCCACCTAGATGACAACAACCTCCTTGACCCACTACAGTCCGGCTTCCGTCCCCTACACTCCACCGAAACTGCCCTCCTCAAAATCACCAACGATCTACTAACCGCCAAAGCCAAAGGCGACTACTCTGTCCTCCTCCTCCTAGACCTCTCTGCGGCCTTTGACACAGTCGACCACCCCCTCCTCCTTAATAAACTACTCTCCCTTGACATCAGAGACACCGCTCTCTCCTGGTTCTCGTCCTATCTATCCCAACGCTCCTTCAGTGTCACCTACAATGGTGCCACCTCCCCTTCTCTCCCCCTCTCTGTTGGGGTCCCCCAGGGCTCTGTCCTTGGACCCCTTCTCTTCTCCATCTACACCTCCTCCCTTGGCAAACTCATACACTCCCACGGCTTCAATTACCACCTCTATGCTGATGATACTCAAATCTACCTATCCACCCCTCACCTCACCCCCTCATTCTCCGCCCGCATCACTCACCTCCTAAACGACATCTCTGACTGGATGTCGCTCAATTTCCTCAAACTCAACCTCTCCAAAACCGAGCTTCTCATCTTCCCCCCAGCCCGCGCCCCCCCCCCCATCCTTTCCATCACTACCAACAACACCACCATCAATCCCGCCCAGCAAGCCAAGGTCCTTGGCGTCATTCTGGACTCAAACCTTTCCTTTCAACCTCATATCAAATCTCTCACAAACACATGCAGGCTCCACCTCCGGAACATCGCCAGGATACGTTCCTTCCTTACCCCAGACACCACTAAACTACTAGTACACTCCCTGATTATCTCACGCCTGGACTACTGCAACTCCCTCCTCACCGGCCTACCCCAGTGCAGGCTCTCCCCGCTTCAGACCATCCTGAACTCAGCGGCCAGACTCATCCACCTCACCAGCCGCTCCACCTCTGCCACCCCCCTCTGCCTCTCCCTCCACTGGCTCCCCATTGCCCAACGCATTAAATTCAAATTGCTCACCCTGACCTATAAGGCCATTCACAACACTGCCCCTAACTACCTCACCGATCTGATCCCCAGGTACCACCCTACCCGTACCCTTCGCTCTTCACAGGACCTTCTTCTATCTTGCTCCCTGGTCTCCTCCTCCCACGCACGACTGCAAGACTTCTCCAGGTCCTCCCCCATCCTCTGGAACTCACTACCCCAATCCATCAGACTGTCACCGTCCCTCCTCACCTTCAGGCGCTCCCTGAAAACCCACCTCTTCAGGGAAGCCTACCCCACCCTCACCTAACAGCCGCTGCCCTTCCCTCCTCCTACCACTTCATCCCCCACAGCCGCTTCCTCCGGTGCCTCTACCCCCTCCCTCCTAGATTGTAAGCTCGAAAGAGTAGGGCCCTCTAACCCCTTGTGTACTGTTTGATGTTACTGTTCTGTTTCATGTATTGTCCCCCCCCATTGTACAGCGCTGAGCAAACCCTTTGGCGCTATATAAACACGATAAATAAATAAATAAATAAATAAATAATGCTAGAGAGGTTGTTTTTTTTCTTGGAAAAGCGCATGTGATCAGCACAAGGCCAATGAGCACTGTCCAGACAGAGGGTCAGGGGTTTCACATCCTCCTAGAGTAGAAAGAAAACTCCTCCTACAAACTTTAACCATTAATTCACAAGACTGCTTTAACTGATGATGAGAAAAGGCATTTGGCAGTTTATAGTTACTAAAATAATTGCATTTCCATGTTGTGTTTACTGTGGGAGACCAGAGAGAGTAAATGCAGGGGCCGGGGTTTAGTATCACTTTAACATAAATAGCATACACATAAAAACATAAATAATGAAAAATAGTGCTTATGCAATAAATTATGTATATGATATGAAGTGCCCTAAATAATTATCAGTATATAAATGTGACACAATGCTCAGCCAAGTGCAAACCTGTTATGTCAATGTAAACAGTATATATATGTGATGGATTATATATAAAGTGCAATAGTGCCATAGTGTGCTATTGACTTAAAATTTCATGAACATATGCAGATGTGAACAAGTCCTCTAAAAAGGGTGTCAATATGTATTCAGTCTCAGCTCTTCATCAACTTAGGGTTGTAACACACATGCTCTGGAGTGCCCCTTTAGAGTGCTCACCCGCCCAACTGTATTGACCTCTTATCAAAATAAGAAGGTATAGATGCACTTGTTTATAATGCACTCTTCACCTCTCGTAAGGTACTTTATTGCCAGCCCCTTAAATCCACCAAAGCCACTTCTCCTCAAATAGGAGACACATACCAAGGGAAAAAACCTCATTGTTTACCAACTTTATTTAAAATGAATAAAATACAGGTTAAAAATGCACTCAAATAAAATAAGAGTGCCTCTCTGGATCCTGGAACCAGCTTGCTGTGTATATCAGGAAACACCACTGCTCTGCTGTTCCCTGGAGCCATTCCACTGGGGAGTGGAAATAACATCTCTTACTGAAAGTCCCACCCAACCCACATTTCCCCACATCAGGACATCTTCAGGAAGTGGTATGGCCGTGATTACCTCAGCTCTCTATGTAGCCCATATTATTATGAACTAGTGAAAACTGCGTTTAGTGCTCCATATAGTAACAACCACAGCTGCACTCAAAAAGCACTAAATACAAATGTATGAACAAACCCCACATTTAAATATTGTTGCATTGTGTCTTTAAAATATTGACACCTTCAAATGTGATACTGGGTCTTTAAGTAACCAACTAAATAACATGATAATTACAGTATTTACACCTTATTAATACAGTTAGTCTTTAAATAACCGTACAATAATCACAACATTCAAGTTGCTATCAAATCATACTGTGCATATAAATAACATATACGTCACATAAATCACAGTGCTCTTAGTGATAAAGTGAGAATGAATAATAAAAAATAAAAACAGTCCATTTTAGATCATATCCAGTGTTTCCCGGTGAGTTCCACCACCACACACAGCATCCTACCGATTCCTCAGACCCAAATTATAGGTAGTCTTAGAATGATCTCATCCATTCATGTTCAGCTGTCATCAGGTGCACAAAAAACCTCACGGTACCTCAGGGATTGTGGTAGCAGGGTGCCTTTAAGAATCAGAAACCTCAGAGTATGTCAAAGGGCTGCACAGAACATCTTCCTTGCACCATTACATACATCTGGCAAGGGAAAATAAATGGCAACCCATAGTGTAAAACTGTATGCTGTATAATAGTGATATGTGTTTGTACATCTACTCACAGACATTGAAGTACATCAGGCATATTAAGAATCTTTAACACCGCTGCTGAAATTTATGTCCATTTCTATATTATATCAATCGGCTTGAGTGTCCCTAGTTCATGAAACCAGTGGGTTCATTTATGGAGATCTTTTTTTAATATCTGATCCCCTCCAATGATTCTTGACCCTGTCTATACCATGAAAGTTAGGCCACTGGGGTGAATGTTTTGCAATAACCCAAAATGATTGGAAATACTATGTTCCCTAAACCCTTTGGCGATATTGTTAATTTTGTTTATTAATCCTCTTGGTCACTCTTCCTACATATTGGAGTCCACACGGGCACTCCAATATGTACATCACATATGTACAATCATATGGCATACATTTGTCAAGCTTTTACAGATTATGGAGTGGTTGGACTCGAACTCTGTTCTTTTTCTTTCTTTATTCTTCACTGTCTTACATGCTTTTGCATTGCCTAAAAAATCTTTTTGGTCTAAAAACGTGACTACGTTTTTGGAGGGATCTGATATATTATGTACTCAATAATATAATAAAAAATATAATAATGTAATCTTAGTCTACAATGCTGGGGCTCTTTTATAAACAAATTTGTTTTCTCTGGGGGGGGGTCAATATTTTTCTTAATGCAGTGTCCCTCAATAATATAGGTCAATACGTCTTAATACTTCTTTCCACCTTCCTATATTGCCTATTGAATCCTGTGATGAATGTCATAGGTTGTTGCTTGTCCAGTACTTTATTTAGTGGTAGTTACTCTCTGTCCATCAATTTTACAATTTTCCTTGCATCTTTCCTAATGTCCATTTTCTCTAAATCTGTTAACCAGAATTTCAGTTTGGCTTTCAAAGTCTCAAGGTCACAGTTATGCCTGATTCTCATTAGTTGACCTTTTGGGAATCCCATTTATCTATTGGGGGTGATGGCATCTTTTGGTGAGGATGTAGCTGTCTGTGTCCCTGAAATAGTTTTCTGTACACAGTTTCCCTTGATGTTTAAACTCAACCAAATCCAAGAAGTTAATTTTTTCCTTATTTGCAATCCCTGTAAAATGGATACTTTATTTGTTTTGATAAATATGGTTAACAAAATCTTTAATGACTCATAATCGGTATCTCATCAATGTACCTTTTGTACAATCTTAGATTAGGTCAATTCTTACTGTAAATTTCTTTGTGTTACCATGTATTCATAAAACAGTTTGCAACACTCGGGGTGTATTTAGTGCGCACAGTTGTTTTCCTTGACCAGTTGTTGCTGAAAAAGTTGTTCTCAATGGCCATCCTCAATGCTTCCATATTAAACTCAATTTGGACTTTTTTTTAAGCCTGACTAATTTGTTAATGCTCATTGTACTGACTCTAGGCTGTCTTCTTCTTAATATTGGTATACAGTACAGTGACTCTAAGTCCACTCTAGCCAAAATGCAAGTCATTCACGGGAACTCCCTTTATGTGTGTTACAAGCCTGAGTTGGTGAAGAGCTGGCACTGAATATATATACAGACAATATTTTTGGAGGACCTGTTGTTCACATCTGCATATGTTCATACATTTTTAGCTCAGTAGCACAGTGTGGCACTATTGCACTTTATCTATGATCTATCACACATTTTTATTGTTTACATTGATATAACAAGTTTTCGCGTGGCTGGGCATTGTGTCACATTTATATATTGACAAATATTTAAGACACTTCATGTACCTTATATCATTTACATAATTTATTGTGTAAGCATTATTTTTTTAGTTGTTTATGTTTTCATAAGGCATTTTTAATTTGGTTTAATTCATATCCAATGTGCACTGGTTAGGGTAGTGCTGCTCCATATACTTTAATATATTATTTAGTGTACAGGGGGTACTTTTTTGAGCAGTAGCTGTGTATACTTAGATATACTTGTGATGGAGGTGTAGGTGGGACAGACACGCGGAGAGCAGTGGGACACACAAGGCTTTTATTGCGTGATTTGGAGGAGCACACAATGAGTATAGCAAGGTTCTGGCAAAACAAAAGTTAAGTCCGTACCACAGGGTGGGACACATGACAAGGATCACCAAGTTCTGGTAGGCAACAAAGGGGGGTTAGCCTGTAGCACCCCCGTCTGGGCCCACAACAGGGAGGCAGACTCTGGCAGGCAATGGGTTAAGTCCAAGTGGCACACAACAGGGTGACAGACTGGCAGGCAATGGGTCAAATCTGAGTGGCACACAACAGGGCAGCGGACTGGCAGGCAATGAGTTAAGTCTGAGTGGCACACAGCAGGGTAACAAACTCTGGCAGGCAATGGGTTAAGTCAAGGTGGGCATACAACGGGTAGGCAGGCTCTGTCAGGCAATGGGTTAAATCCAGGTGGGCACACAACAGGGAGGCAGGCACTGGCAGACAATCGGTTAAGTCCAGGTAACCACACAACAGGAAGGCAGGCTCTGGCAGACAATGGGTTAAATCCAAGTGGGCACACAACAGGGAGGCAGGCTCTGGCAGGCAATGGGCTAAGTCCAGGTGGGCACACAACAGGGTGGCAGAGTAGAGAAGTTTAAGTCCTTGGCACAAGGTAGCAATTCAGGAACTCACCAGCCAGCAGTTGCCTCAGCAGAGGAAGTTTAGGCAGATAGGCACCAACTCCCCATGGGTCTTCGGAGGGCTGTGTGTTCTGGCTGCAGCTTCAAGACCACACAAGCAATGTAGAACCACAAGTCCCAACAGTGCAAAAAGTAAAAATCCCAGTTCAATGCATCTCCTAGTGAGGCCTACAGCCATGAGCTGCTCTGTCCATCCTCACTCAAGCTCTGCTCATTCTCCCCCCATAGGGACATTATATGGTCCTTTCAAATTGTCCAAGCCCCAAGCCCCTGAGGCGTTTAGCTTTTCACAGCCACAGGAAAACCTGTTGTCTGCGCTCCCTGCTGAGATCAACCTCATCTCCCACCCCCTGCGGGGCACAGGAACTCCAAAATTTAACTAAGCAGACAAGCTGACTGCTGGACACACAAACAGCACCAAAATAAAATAATTTTTTTTATCTCTGTCACAATACTGTATTTCATACAGGCCTCAGTAGAGTGCGGATGTTCCACATACCTCTAAATATTTACTCAATACATTTGTAGGCTATCTGCTTTCCACTTTGCACTGGTTGTGCTTTACTGCTCCTTCTGCTTTCCTGTTTTCCACATGAGTGGATAATTAAAGTGAATATTCACACAGTTCACAGAGTACATTTGTTTTAGGCAAATCAGCCTCTTTATCTCAACAGTCACTAACAAATCAGACAAAGTAATTAAACCGAGCCACAGAAAACTCCTCCTAGTGACTAGTCCACAGTATATCTGTATTTAATACAACAGCAAAATATGGAACACAATTCCAAAATGAAAAAGTCATATAAGAAGCTGCTTTAAGTTAAATGCTGCAGTAATAGCCCTCACTGAATATATGGCATACTGTTGGGCTGCTTTATTAAGGAGTTGGTAATTTTCACTGAAAAACTTCACTCAAAAGTGAGATTCTTCACTCAAAAAATGTGTGAATATTCACTTAATATATTCAATCCTGTGAAAATCATCTGCATATGATTCAATATGAACCACCAACCTATTTTGAAGGGATAATAACATTCTTATAGCTGAGTTTTGTATGCAGGCTATTGCTTAGAGATCACTATTTAAGAATATATATGGTAATGGATACTGAAGAAGTGGATCAAGTCCATGAAACGTGTTGAGGCTAAAGCGTTAGATCATCTGCAATGCAATATATTTTTCTATGATGTTGTAATCTTTTAACCTTTATATGATACAGTGGTTTTGGATATTAATATGAGTTTTATATAATATGTATTGAGGATTTTGCTGTGCCTCAAAAGTCCCCATCTTTTTAGTGGGCTTCCCCCTTTCTTCTCCCTCCTTTTTGTCCAATATGAAAAGGAATTTTGGTTTTCTCATGAATAAATAATTTAAGTCATTTTTTAAGTGAAGAATCTCAGCTGCTTTTAGAAAATAAGCTTCTATAACTTCAGATATACACAATGTAATTGCCTTTTGTTTAAAACATTACAAACCCAATAACACTCTGCAAGGTCCTGTTAAATTTTTACAGCAGTGTAGCAGTAAAAATGTTCTATTTTTTTAAGGTTGTAATCCACAACAGAGTTCAAGTACAGTATGTTGCATACTGTTTACATTATTGTTCGATCACACCATTTTCTTTATTTCATGAAATAAACCACCTTCATTTTGCAGTGCAGTGCAATGCCCCTTTAAAGTTCCCTTTGAATAGTATCTCACAATTAATGATCACTGTTCTGTAGGCAATCTAATTTGGAAAAAGGTATCAAAACTCAAGGTAGCAGTTTTGGGTGGAGTTACATGCGTATACTTTGCTTGCCACTGGTGTCAGTTTAATATTGCTATATTGTCACTTTCCAGATCCAGCATCAGTGAAATGAAAGGTAGACTGTTCCTGTCTAGTACACACGCATGATCACCAAATCCATCCATTCTGTGCAATTCAATAGGTAGAGTTAAATCAAGTTATTAATGGAAGCAATCTGAAACGTCCTAACCCCTCCAGCGCTGAAAAGAAGGCAGAAAGGGTATTTTTTAAATGTATTTCCAAGTGAAAAGCAGCTACAAAGCATAATATGCAGGATTACAGTAAAGATGCAGAAGTGCAGTAAAGATGCTGGAGTACAGTAAATATGTGTGTGACTCAATTAGGATTTAGGCCTGGTTCACAGCAATATGTTTTTTAGTGCTTTTTGCTTTTTTCAGAAACACGCTAGTTCATTTAACATGTTTGCTATGGGACATGTTCACACACGTTTCTCAGTCGCTGCATTTTTGGAAAGGGCCACGGACTTTTTTAAACGCAAAACTGTGCATTTTTGGTTCAATAGACTTCAATGCACAGTGTGCGCTCTGTGCTGTGTATAGACAGGGTTTACATCATCTTAAGTACAGCAAGGCTTGAACCATCATGGCTTCCATTCCATTAAGTGGCTCACTCGTCGCAACCCACGACTACTACAGCTGACACCTGCTGCTCACCACCAGTAACAGCTCCTGCGGCAGCGTGGACTATTCGTGAGAGGTCATTTCTCACCACCCAGGTCTCCCGAAGTCAGATCCTGGCCACTGTTGGGCCAACTTCTTCTGTGGCAAACTCCCCCATCACATCATGACTGCTGTTTCTGAATCCCCGGAGAACTTCGGAAGCATCCGTGTGACCAATGACCTTATCCCTTGTGGCCTGGCTCAGGAGCCAGTGAAGAAGAATGTCGGTGAGACCAAGACTGACACCAGTGCCTCCGCCTGAACACCCCCCACCATGCATTTCCCTCCTCACAGGAAAAATGCTGGGTTGTGGAGCCCATTCCCCACCCCCCTTCCCCTCCTCACACAGTCTGCCCCTCCCCTGTAGCTTTTTAGTCATCAATTTTTGTTTTTATGTTTTTTATACAATGGAAAATGAAATAAAAAGTAACTTGTTATTATTACATCCGTAACACTGAAACATTCTAATTGTTTGTTCTCCCTTCCCTGTCCCCCTTCATCTGTGATGCCTTGTTTTTATTTGAAAAGGTCTACTAAAGTTTGGCAGCCTTTAAAGAAAAAAAAAATAGACTTCAATGGAGACGCTTCAGAAAACGCACATAGTGCATTTTTATGCTTTTTGATGCATTTTTCATTTTGTAATCAGTCCAACAACAATTTGACCAAATAAAAGCATAAAAAATGCAAAACGCATCAAAAAATGGGGTGTTATTACCCCTCTATACTTTTTTTTTTGTCATCTGCATTTGGTAGGGGAGATTTCCCTTCCTGTCCCATAACCAAAACAGAAAATCCCAGAAATCTAGTGTCCTTGTGACATACTGTATACTGAACTTATATTTCAAAGAATGTTATCGGCATTCCCAACTATCTGCTGTGAACTACACAACAACACTCTCCTATTTAATGGTGATGAGAAGAGGGAGAAGTGTTCTGTGGTTCCAATTTGTATCCTAGGGAGACAACACTAATTCTCCAGATACAGTACAGTAAGTGAGTGTTGTCACCCTAGGGCTAGAAGTGTTATTTGCAGTATCACCGGGTGAATATAAAAGATAAGAAGTCTGAATAAGAAAACCAATACAGACACCAATTCTAAGGACACGTAAGCTGCAATATATTATATTTTTGTTTTTGGATTTAGATATACTTAATTGTTTAAGGCAAACAGAGTTCCTTTTGTAAGCAATGCAGTCGTTCTACATCAGCTGATTTAAATGTATGTTTGTATCTTTTATTTACAATGAATCATTATACTACAAATATGAAAACATCAATTTTTTATTCTACATTTTATGTTAATAAATACATTCACAGATATATATTTTTTAGTGATTTCTCAACTTCAGCCACTCCATATTTTATGGTGAATGTGAGCCCAGGGGCATACTAAGTCAATCAGCATTTTCTTAAGAAACAAAAAAAACAAAAACTGTACATCAGCAATTTATATTTGGTTGGTAGGATTGCGCACACATTTTGCCCCTGATGTTACACAGTGATACACGTTTATGTGGCAGGTGTGCTGTCAAGCTTTCCCTGGTGCCTCTCCACATGCATGCTGTCATTTCTCATGCAAATCAGAACAATGCTTACAAAGCCCTTTGAAGGAATTTACATGAATAATATAAGAGCTCAAAGAGATCTGTTACACAGAGGAATACGTTACCAGACTCGGAAAGAATCATATTTTTTGGAGAGCTGTATGGTAATAAATGGCAGATTTTCCTTATTTTTATTAATAATTCATGATGGGTTTATCAGGGTAAAGTAAACACTTTAAAATCTTTCAAAGTTGCTTTCATTATAGAAATATACAGGAATGAGAGGTAAATGGAGACGAACAGATAGAGTATTGGGATTTCACTCGGTTTATCTCTGTTGGCATACATGCTAATTGAAAGCAGGTAGATTTTTAACTAATATTTAAATTGTGTATATCAGTAATTGACATAAATGATTTACTGGGCTGGATGCTTGGGAGTGGCAGTGTACTTCTTTTTTAAATGCTAAATAGGATGGCATTTAGGCAAAAACCTGATAGGCAATGGCAAAGGGCCCCCAAGTCCTCATGTCCCTTTAAAAAAAGAGCAAAGACTATTCTTCTCAAAGTGCTATTCAGCTGCACATACCCTTATGGACTGCTTGTACTGTGATCTGTGCTGGAGTTCATGTACAGATCATCGGCACACAATAGACATGTATTCAGCTGACAAGTTTAGGCAGAGTACTGTGCTGATCCATCTGAGAGAAGACAGTCATAAACGTAGCAGGAGTTGGAGGTCTTAGGGTTCATGTAAACCGCCGCTGATAAACTCATGTTCAGGAGCTTTTTTTTTCAGCAGCCCCTGAACTCTCCCTAATATTTTCCTATGTGTCCGTGTACACTATGTCGTTTACAGTCATTTACAGGCAGTTGAATTTACAGTCATTTTTTGAACGCGGCAAACTTGTGTTCAGGAGTAGATTTTATCAGCGTTTCAAACGCCAAATGCTTGTAAACGCGGCTAACTGCGTTAATAAGCGTTTGCGTTTAGAAGCGTTTTTTAACTGTTCCATATCCAGATGCTGTCCAGAACCTTTTTTCATCATCAGAAATGCATGCAAAGCTTTTTCTATGTATTCAAATGGACCTAGTACCCCAGCGCAGTCAGTTCCAGGTTTTGTGTGAAGGAAGAAATGGCAGAACGTGCCGCATTATGCTCATGATGGGATCCATAGTGTATACAACCAGAAAAGACAGGTAATCTCAACACATACTGCTCTCTCTGCTTCTGCTCTCTCATTCTCTCAAAATGCCTGAAATAGTAAGTTTTTTACTGTTTTTCAGTGCATTCTGGGCATTTTGGAAGGTCTCCTGATGTTATCTTTAAAAAACACTTCTAAACGCAAACGCACATAAAGGCGCATACACGCGATATGCAAACACGGCTAAACAGACGTTTTTTAACCTACGTTTTCCAGCAGTCAGTTTCCATCATTCAGAAGTGTTTTCCAAACGTCCCGTGTACATGGAGCCTTATGCTGACTGTTATGGTGGCATGAGGGTGCTATGCTGATAATTAAGGACTTCGGTTTGTGTCAGATTCGCTTCTCTCCCCATACAAGTCATTGGGAATGCAAAAGCAAACCGAAGCAGATTAGTACAGCTTAGAAGGTCAAATGACCAGAAGATTCTTAAATGCTGCACTTGTTCATCAACACATGCCCAAATGTATAATGCCACTTACATTTCAATACATGGTAGAAACATTTTGGGTAGATAAATGGCAAATGTGTAGTAAATATGCAACGGTATCTTTTTAAATTGTGCAGGATATAGAAGACTAATTTATCACAGGGTTTGATTGTCTATCCTTGTAAATGGCCTTCTATATTATGTTCCTATATAAAAATGATGAATTAGTGCACATTCTTATCTAGAAATGTCTATGTAATGTTCTTTGTCTTACAAATATATAAAGCCAATTTCTCTATAGCAAGTTTGTTAATTTGTGGTCTAATTTAGTTCAGCATATTTTAAGTATTTTTTTCTTCTTAATTGTGTTTAAAGGCTAAGTTCACATTTTACCAGAAAATTATAAATGCACATTTTTGCAGGTAACAAATGTGCATTTATTGTTTTTTTTCTCAGGGGCATGCAGAGCATTGCATCTGTGATCAAAAGATCACTGGTGCAATGTCAGGCTCCTGCAGACACTTGTTACAGCTTTCTGTCTGTACCGCTGTATGGGCTTTTTGTTTGAAAGCTGTTAGAAGTGTCAATGAACTATGAAAGTGCTCACCAGCACCCTTGCAGTTCACTGAAAACTACAAGCTGTCTACCGCGTTGGATGATGGTACTTTTACTTCATTCATTCAGAGATTCCTGTGAACGAATGAGGCAGCAGAATGGGCAGAGCTCTGCACAGAAGCACTTTTTTTTAAATCTGAGAGCAGAAAAGGATCCCCCACCTGCTGTCATGGGAAAAGGGGAGATAGGGGTTGCTGAACATGTTATACTCTAATGAATGGTCTAACCTGCAACATGTTTAGAAAGGTGAACATATCCTTTTAATATCACTTATTTTGCATACAATATGTTTTGATATGTTGTTCTTGTAAAAAAAAATTTATATTTGTGTGTGTGTGTGTGTATATATATATATATATATATATATATATATACTGTATATATGAGTTAGACACTTTTGTGTTGAAAGTGGAACTGATGTAACACTCTTTTGCTTCCGCTGTGTGATGAGACACCTATCAAACAGGTGGGAATCCTCACTTTTGTCATTCACTGCATACACTGCTAGTAATATGGTGTCATGTCAGAGCTTACTGAGCCTCAAAAAGGGCAAATTGTTGGTGCCGCTTATCTGGTGCCTCTGTGACTGAAGTTGCTAATTTATTTCCAAGTCCCAAGGTACAGTATCAAAAGTTATGATGGCATATACAGGTTCTGGGAAATTGTCTGATAAGTGTGGTCGACGTGGTCAACTGACTGAAAGAGACAAAAGAACATTGCGCAGGACTGTGACCCGGAATAAAAAACAACTGCTGCAAAAGTGACTTCTGAGCTCAATCTCAGTCCTGTGAAGACTGAGTCCTGTGAAAATTGAGAGTCTGTAGTCACTTTTTCAGCAGTTGTTTTCCTATTCCAGGTCACAATCCTGCGCCTCTTTGAGGCTCAGTAAGCTCTGAAATGACTCCATATTACTAGCAGTGTACGCAGTGGATGATGAAAGTAAGGCTTCCCACCTGTTAGCTAGGTGTCTCATCACACAGCGGAAGCAAAAGAGTGTTACATCAGTTCCACTTTCAACACAAAAGTGTCTAACTCTTAGAGTATAACATGTTCAGAATGGTACATTATTTCCACTTTGAACATGAAACATGTCCTCATTTCACTCCTGCAAATCATTTAGTGTTTCCATTTTTTTGTCTAATAAATATATAAATGTCTATAATCAAGGGTAGCCATGGCACTCTGTTTTAAGTAAATGCCCAGGTGCTCACCCACAAAGAAATACATATAAATACAAATCCAATGATTTAGAAGCACTCATGGGTCTTGCAGAGGAGAAAAACAGTAGTGTTTTTATTGTCAACATTTTCATGAAGCTCAGTCCGTCTTTCTCAAGAGCATACATTACATATATACAGTATTAATGTGCATATTTTAGAAAACGTTTAAATGTGTAAGAATTGTGCTGGGTTAAAGCTGACAGATTGCATCATCTATATCTTCTTTTTGGACCATTAATTTCACATTAAAGTGGTGGAAAACACCTCAAGTGAACTGTGCTTGGGACTACCTTTTCCAAACAGTCCTGGGCACTGTCTGCTTAACCGCTCCTGGGCACTTTTTGGAGCACTCATACTACACAAGGAAACTGGACCAAGGGGGTGAACTGTGCCCAGTTATGGTTAAAATTGCCATTCTGGGTACACCAGTTGAGAAGTAGTGAAACATCTTTAAAGCCCATCTTGGGGCTAAACCTAATGTGCCTCCCAACCATAGCAATCCCCCTCCCTCCTTGTGAATTATTTTTAAAATACCTGTTGAAGCAAAGTTTTACTTATCTAAGTCTGCTGATTTCAGTTGCAGAGAGCTGGTAATCCAGCAGGTTTGTCCACATCGGCCAGTTTACTTTTGCTGATGCTATTGTTGAAAACACTTTTCTGGATCCTGAAGAGACTCAACCGCTAGGGAGACATTAGGGGGTTTATTTACTAAAGCTGGAGAGTCCAAAATCAGACTCCCTTCTGCATAGAAACCAATCAGCTTCCAGGTTTCATTGCCAAAGCTTCATTGAACAAGCTGAGGTTAGAAGCTGATTGGTTTCTATGCAGAAGGGAGTCTGATTTTGGACTCTCCAGCTTTAGTAAATAAACCCCTAGGTGTCCCTATCAAGCAGGCAGTGGCAGACTGTGGGCTAAAATGAGAATGCTAAATACTAGCTATACCATGACCTTGATAAATAAGCACCATTAGAGGGTTGTGCTTGTACAAAAGGATGCCATCACTGATAAGGACCTAGGGCAGTGTCATTTACCGAATACTGCCCTGCTAAGGTCTTTCATGTCTAAGGCCAAGCACTCATGGCTCAGGTAATGGAGCATAGCTTGTCAACAGTCAGGCAGTGTACAGGTAGATTTCCCAAACTATACCATGTATTTTTGAGTACTGTTATCAAAACAGGAAGGGAAGGGAAGTCTTCTTAGAGCAACAGAGGTTCTAACCCTTCTACACTCCATGCAAAGAAAAAAAGAGTTCTGCTTTGATACATGTAAACTGTAAACTAATTTTACTGAACATTTTTTGCATCTGAAATCTCTGTTCAGTCAGCATGATGCTATGAGATGAGAGAAGTTGGACACCAAAAAAACATTCAAGGTGCACTGCACTGGAACGCATATTATCTCCTGAAAAGCGATGAGCTCAGGCATGTTCAAACTAGGATCCAAACCCACGTGTAAAGCCTGCCAGGTAGTCGGCACCTGTATGGGCCAATCCTCTGCAATTGGGGCATTCCTTGCCCTGTGACAGGTCATATGCAGGAGGTGGATGTACTTGTAGATATGGAACAGGGAATGCCTCTTTGGCAGATGATTAGTCTGCACAGGTGACAGATTCCTGGTGGGCTCACACTAAAGGGTTAGGTCTTAATCTGAACATGCGCAGGCTCATCACTATTCCTTAACAGGAATGAGTAAAAATGACTTTTAAAGATTTTTCCATTAAACTGGTGTTCTTTAACCAGTTCCTGGTCCTATGACATCCTCCCCAGATGGTGCCTCATGCAGGACCCACAGGCCATGCAGCAGCACAGTCTGTCACCCGCTGGCCGATTCCAAAACAGTGTACTGACCCACTGTTGGTACCATGTGATCGCTGTGACCAGTCACAGCAGATCACATGACAATTGTACACAATAGATGGCTTTCATTCATACCATCCATTCTGTATTAATGTGCTGCTTACTGTGATTGGTCATAATGAACACTTGGTACAGATAGGGCCAAT
This sequence comes from Staurois parvus, assembly GCF_062004578.1. Taxonomy (NCBI): domain Eukaryota; kingdom Metazoa; phylum Chordata; class Amphibia; order Anura; family Ranidae; genus Staurois; species Staurois parvus. Next base: position 12,144,577 of record NW_028318515.1, read on the forward strand.
GACAACCCATCTCTACCATATGATTAGCTGTGGTCAACCACAGTTAATCACATCAGAACAAAATTAATTATTTTATTTCATTCAGCAAAAATGATTGTTTATAACAGTGAAATTCACTGTTATAAGCAATCATAATGTGTAAAATAAAAAAAATCCTGATCACATCTTCAGAGTAGTACAATGTTAATATGGTAACACTATATTACTCTGGTCACAGTATGTAAAAAAATAAATAAATAAACTGTAATAAAAAAAAAAATAAAAAAAAAAATTTCTTTTACATATTGTCACCAGTCAATGTCCTTGATCACTACCACACCAGTTATACGATGATGCTGTACTTCAGTGGTGACAGTATGTAAAAAAAAATGTGAAAAAAAAAATTTTTTTACATTTCTTCAGTTTCCAAAAAAATGTTACAAAAAATTACAACTTCAAAAAACTCCCCATGCCGCTTATTAAATACCTTGGACTGTTTACTTTCCAAAAAGGGATTATTTGGGGGATATTTGTACTGTCCTAGCATTTTCGGGCCCCAAGAAATGAGAAAGGCGATTTTCAGATATTTATCCCATAGTTTGTGGACTCTCTTACTTTCCTACAGACTAAATAATATACACTGATTTGAGTTATTTGTTTTACCAAAGAAATGCAGCAGAATACATTTTGGCCTAAATTTATGAAGAAAGAATACTTATTTGCAAAACTTTATAACAAAAAAAAGAAAATGTCTTTTTTAAACTCTTGTTTTTTTTCATTTATGTAGTACAGTGGGGTACAGTGTTCCATGACTGCGCAATTGTCATTCAAACTGTGATAGCGTTAAAAATTGAAAATTGGCCTGGGCAGGAAGTGGGTGAAAGTGCCCGCTATTTAAGTGGTTAAATACATGAGGTTAGAGGAAATGACAGTAAAACACAGACAATATATACGTATGTCTTCATTTTGTCACTTGATGGAAAAAGCTCGGAAGGGACACAGCTTCGTTTATGACATTTGAAGGCAACAACCCGGAAGCCTAGCGCCAGACGTATTTTTGCTCCAGGCGCATGGAACAATGTATTTCGTAAAAAGAAAATACTGCTGCTGTTTTGTTCATCCTCATCATTTCTGTCTCTTTGCATACATGAATTACCCAGAGATGCAGTGCAAGACGTGATGTGATGGCATATCTATAACAATGCATGCATGGAAACACAATTAGTGCTAGTTGAGTGCTAAGGTTAAATTGATAAACTTGTCAGAATGCCAAAAAGCATAAACTGGAATTAATGATGTTAATAAGTGTTTTTTTCTCTTGTGTTGTTTTGCATGCACAGCTCTCCAGCTCCCACAAGGTGGCGTTGTCCTCCATCAGTTACATTGGCTGCTCCCTGTCCATTTTCTGCCTAGCAATTACACTGGTCACATTCGCTATACTGTCGTGAGTAATTTTTCACATTTTATTATTTTATTTTTCTTCTAGACCCCGCTGAGCAAATATTACTGTTTAAAGACTGTGTGCAATTTATGTGCATTCACACTGCAGACTAGCAAATGCATGTTAACTTTTGGATTCTTTCAATCATAAATGCCATTAATTCTCACCAACCCTTTAATTAGATTTTGCCTATATATTTGCAACAGCTGGGTGGTTTTGCTCAAATTGCTTTAATTTCCTGATCAGAGGAGTTTTCCATTTGCGCTCATCACATGTTGTAGAGCTGCTTTTTTATTATCTCTGTTCAGCTGTCTTGGTGTGATGGAAAAAGCACAGGCCATATTAAAGGGGATGTTTTCAAATCACTTTTTGGGTTAGGTAGACTATAAAATCACATCCGATAAAGAAGATAAAGAAATAAATTGTGAAGTAGAGATAGAATAAGAATAAAGTGATTACCTTTGCTTCACTAACACCTATAACATATAGCTATGTGCTTGCAGTTTTGTTATAAGGAGTGAACACAGCACAATTAACTGGCCTTACTCAGATGTTTAACCTGAACAAAAGAACAGATTCTATAACACAGCCATAAGGCAAACAGTACTTCGCAAAAGCAGTAAACTTACAAAGAAAAAACATGACCAAAAGTGAATCAAGATTAGTTCTAGACTTGCCCTAGGTTCACACTGGAATATAGTACAGAAAACTTGTGATCCGCACCACACCACATTATTATCACACTGCCCTTGTGACCTGCAGTGGATGCCAGTGCAATCTCAATGACACCCCATAAGGTGCTACATAATACCATTGCTCTAAGGTTTGCTCCCCCTCCATCTTCTAGCTTGTTTGATTGGTATGGGCAGAAGAGGCCCATCCCCTCCCACCTCGTACAAGACACTTTTTTTTTTTGCCTTTGTTTTGCGTGATATTTTCACTATAAACTCCTTCTATATTTATGTCTGGAGTGAACCATCTGTCTTGCACAACAAGATTACCTTTCCTTGTCCTAAACGTCACACTAAGAAGACAATAAATGTGCACACACTTTGGGATAAAAGATAAAAATGAGTTTTGTTAGCAAGTTATACAATTTCTCGATGAATTCTGTCATATACTATGAACCAATGAAAGCAGTGGCAGAGTAGAAAATTGGATGTTAAGTAATCCTGAAGAAGAAAGCAAAATACAGCCATTTCTGTAGATTCAGGAGAAAATAAATGCCAGAATACAACCATTCTAGTCAAAGAAAATAATATTTTGTAGACAGGAAGCTTTACATTCTAGATCTTAAAAAGATGAGCACAGCAAACAAACAACTGTTCATAATTGGGGACCATAGCAAAGTAGTTATAGTTCATTCTGGATAGTTAATGTGCAAAATGACTGCAATTCCAATATTATTTATTTGACATTCTAAATTGCCTTTACTGCAATTTAGTACAGGTATCTAAAATTATGCATAATAAAGTAAACCAAAGTAAACCTGTACTCAGGTGTGGTGCCTACAACTGAGACAGACTTTCCTCTTGACTGGTCTAGCAGGAGTAACACACAAATGCCTTGCTGCCCTCTCAGGACTGTGGATATCCTTGCACATACTACAAAACAACAAAAGAGAGGCCATACCAACCTAGTGCATTACCAACACTCAATGAATTCTCACAAATGCATGTCATGCAGGAGCATATCTGTAACTACAGATAAGACTGCCTCCAAATCCACAGTACTTAGCTGATGGTATAGGAAGAGCTCACAATGTCCACAACGCGTTTCGAGGGTCATGCCCTCTTCCTCAGAGGCACATATTTTTGATAATGCACTAGGTCGGTTCACCCTTTCTTTTGTAGTTTTGAAAAAATCATGTATAGTCCAGTAATCAGGAAGATTTGGCCACCTTAGACATAATCTGCCAATAATTGCCCTTCGTATTGAACATTGATGTCTCTTATATAAATATATTTTTACAGATCAAGAGGACATTATTTGTACATTAAGATAATGCAATCTGTTGTTATATATGGCCATTGCTACTGTAAATATTAGCAGCGTGGAGTAGATACTTTTAGGATAGAGCAGTATGGAGTGTGTAATGCATTGCACAACCTACAGACTGGGGCAAGTACAGCACATTGTACAGTTAGGACACCTCACCATAGACCAGAATACACTTAGCATACCCCACCTTAGAAACTCCTATCAGGGGATCAGAAGACTGACACTTGTTTGGCTGCAAGCTGCTCATTCTACCCAGCAGTCCTTATTTTCCATAGGATGACATGATGCTCCTCCTACTTCCTTCACATCACTTTCCTGCCACTTCCACTGCTGGCCCTGTTAACACTAAACTCTGTCATTTGAAAGGGTTGGGGTTGAATGATCACTGTACAGTACCTTGCAATCATTTTCTCAAACATTGTTGGAGACACCTATCTGTTTCTGCTCTAAAAAAATATTTCTTTGTTTGACAATGTCCTGGGCAGACTGATTCTGAATGGGAGGGACTGGTTTATTATAATCACCTGGTGTACTTAGTGTTCCGATGATAAAAGTTGCAGTGTCGGCATCCTTTCAGAAGTGATTAAAGTGGTTGTAAAGGCTCAGGTTTTTTACCTTCATGCATTTTATGCATGAAGGTAAAAAACCTTCTGTGTGCAGCAGTGCCCCAGCCCCCTCAATACTTGCATGTGCCCCATTGAGATCCAGTGATGTGCATGACAGCCTCAACTGTCCCGGGTCTCTGCCTTCTCATTGGCCGAGACAGCAAGCAGGAGCCATTGGGCAGCTTGCATCACAGCCAGTCAGCCAATGAGGAGCGAGGGAAGGCAGGGCCAAGTGTGAATAGACAGACGAAGCGGCGGGTGCCCCTATAGCAAGCTACTTGCTATGGGGTCACCCGACAGAAAGGAGGAGTCAGGAGAGCCTGTAGGGTACCTGAAAAGAGGAGAATCCAGGCTGCTCTCAGCAAAACCACTAGACAGAGCAGGTAAGTATAGACATGTTTGTTATTTAAAAAAAAAATTTTTAGTATCGCTTTAACCTTTAGAGCAGGGGTGGGCAACTGTGGCCCTCCAGCTGTTGTAGAACTACAAGTCCCATGAGGCATTGCAAAACTGACAGTTACAAGCATGACTCCCAAAGGCAGAGGCATGATGGGACTTGTATAGTTCACCAACAGCTGGATGGCCACAGTTGCCTACCCCTGCTTTAGAGAGTATCTCACCAAAATGACATTCTTGTTGCAGAGAATGCCTAAAATGTAACTTGTACCTCAGTATGAGTTCTTTACACAAGCACAAAATAACTTTTTCCAAGGTGTTCTCTACAAAGCCTCTTTTGCACTGAATTTTGCAAAAAATAAAAATAAAAATACAGCACTGCAGATTGAAATGGAATGATTTTTAACTTGTTAACCTTTATAACATTAATACATTTTTTATTTGCTATATATTTTTCCACAAAGGTGGAGGTACCTTTTAATATAACTTTGGGATAAATATAACTATTACCGTTCATTTCATTCTACAGCACTGTAATTTTCTATAAAATGTAATACAATATGACAACCTGGAGGTATTCTGTACACAGATGATGTACATGGACACAGACAAACAGCTATTTCTCCAAAATAACAGGGTAGAAATCTGCAAAGCATGTTATAATCTTTGCAATGTACATAGATCACCCAGAGGAAAATGTTTTTTCCAAACAAAAGTGGAGTTTGACAAAAATAACCCTGGAAGCTGATTGGTTTCTATGCAGTGCTGCATCAGATTTTCCGCTCTCCAGTTTTAGTAAATCACCCCCATGGCATTTATTTATTCCCCTCAACAACACTGAATGCTCAATATGACTGAAAATGACTGGATGATGTAACTGTCATCTCACGTCTTTGGGCAGCCTAAGGGTTCTATAGGTAAGACTCATTTTATTTGCTTTTGTAAATGTAAGGAAGCTATCAAAATATTTCAGAATTTCTAATTATACAATTATACAATGTTGCTATGCTATGGCTCAGGGAAACATACAGCCAACCATTGAACCAGTCATACACTGGCATCCCCTTCTGAAGACTGTCCATCTTCATGTAGTTGTGCTCGATTCAGGATGTGCACTAAGTGTAATGTTAATCTGACCTTACATAAATCATAAACCATTCATTTTTGTCAGTTTTTGAGCAGGATGATGGCCTCTCATCACACAATTCTGTGCTGTGCCATCTTCGTTCCCAAGAACAATGGGTGGTGCTTGCATTTTTGCAGTTTCGAATTCAGAGTCATTAAAGATGGTAGCAGTCATAGAAAATGTGTAAAATAAGCAGATTAAATTTAGGAAGGAAATTGCCTTGGCAGGTAGGCTGTGTTCTTGTGGGTTTAATACAATGATTTTGTGTGTTGGAGTGTACCTTTAAGAATAATAATGTGAAATTCAAGCTGCCCAAAAACCTCTGTATCTCACCAAGGCTGTTACAGCTTTAGAATCCTTAGAATAACATCATACAAAGTAGACAATGCTTTAAAAAACGTTATTACCAACCGCATATCACCATTAAAGCTCCAATTTATATACAGTGATTTTTACTCACTAGCATGAGACAGAAGGAGAATTGTTCTTGGGAGACAGCTGAAAGAAGGGCTGCGATTTAATATTCCCCGTGCAGAGTGATCTCAGTGAATCAGTACATTGTGTCGGTTGAAAAAATGGAAACCGTTGAGGCAAGAAAAGCAGCATTTTAGATTAATCCATGGACATTTAACACGTTTAGCAGAAGGTTTTGACCCACCGGACTTTTGGATGTGTGGATGAATTGTTTATGAATACCATCTGCACTGTGGCATTCGGCTGCCAGGGTGGAAAAGTTTCAGTAGATTGTCACTAGAGGCTGTTTAAATGTTAACATAAAATGGGAGGACAGTTGGCTGCATTTAAGAGATCACAGATATTCATGGAGAGTGAAGGCAACGTGTTAACCAATTGAAAACAGTAACTCACAGTGATATGGCTTCCCTGAGGTTCATTGCTCCTGGCAGAGGCACCTGCAATGTGCTACTTTGTGACGAAGAGACTGGCTATTTTTCTGGATTGTTAGTAGCCAAGGCGGTGAGATACTATTAGAAGGCACATTAGACAACACATTATATTTAGTGTGGAATGGGGGTCATTCAATTTAAAGGTTAGGCATGAGGCAGCAGACCTAATTAATGGCAGAAAAGCTCTGGCTGCCTTACAGACAGGGATTTTGACATTCTAGAGTAAAAGATAAACTATCTAAGAAGCAGGATTTAGCTCTGGGTGATTGTTATGGAATAAATTATTCAATGGATTTTTACATCTGTCAGAGTTCTAACTAGAAAGAGCTCCCTGTTGGGATTCTTTGCTTGACCCTCCCACCATGTAACCAAATAATGGGTGTCTTTTTCTTGCCACTGCTCTCTCAATATTGTAAAATAAATTAAGAATCATATGCAAAGAGTAAGAACTCCCACCTTGTAGTGGTAGTGGTCAGAACTGGAAAGAAAGAAGATGATAGATAGGCCTGACCTGTCCATCTGACACCTTTAGTAAATGTCAGACTAGCTGGTGTGCCTGGGACTATCTGGGGGTCTATGGCAGCCCTCAATGAAACCTATTCAAAGTGTATAAAGACAAAGATTTAGTTTGGTATAGATTGTGAAAGAGTTAGACCCTTGTCAAGTTTTTATTGCTGTCTGCATTCTCATTGGGGAGCTTCAACTCTACAGGCCTTGAGACCTTAGTCTTCAAGACAGAAAGTTGGGGGAAAGTCAAAAGTTTTGAGTCATCACACAACTAGGTATGTGTCAGGGCCTGAGACACCTGCTGGTAGCACTGTGGTTCCTTGGGTGGAGGGTTGTAATTCCAGTGTACACGAGGGGGTGTCTCCCAGCATTCAGAAGATCCCAATAATCAGTTTCCACCTGATGCTGGCTGCTGACAGAGAATTTAGGTCCTCCCGTAATAGTGCCTTTCATTCCAGTGTTATGTCAGGAATCAGCAGCAGGGATGACCAGATCTGCATGGCTATACTCAGGAAACTGGAACCAGACTGTGTATGCTTTAAGTGAGATTTATTTACAGTGAAACAAAATCCTTCCAAACACCAGCACACAGCAAACAAAAAAAACGGTGAACAAAAAACCCAGTGACATAATACCTGACCAATAACTAACAAGCAGAAAGCCTAACTAACAACTAACTATATACAAAATGTACAGAATGGGGAACACAGAAAAGCAGGGTAAACTGGATGTGCAAGGAGCAGATGGGAAGGAGGAACAAAAACCAGGATGGGGAAGAAGAGAGAGCAAGTACAAGGCAACAGGATACAGGGTACAATGTACCAGGCAGGAGCAGGAACAGCATAACAGCTAGCAGTACCTGGCAGCAAGCAAAACACTGGAGCAAGAGGCACTAATAGGGAAGAACCTAAATACCCTCTCAGCAGCCAGCATCAAGTGGAAACTGATTACTGCTATCTGCAGGCTGCTGGGACACACTCATGGTGGACACTGCAATTACAATCCTCTGCCCAGGGAACCACAGTGCCACCTGCAGTTGATCCAGGTAACTCATCTAATAAATGCAAGTGTTCAGGTGATTACTGTCCAAGATAGGAATTCACAAAAAATGAAGGGAAATCTCCCCAGCGCAACACAGACAGGAAGGTTTAAAACTTCTATTGTTTTTTTTTATCTCTATCCCCCCCCCCACACACACACACAAATGCCTTTTCATACATGTTAGTCAAATACAAATGTTATTATTATTAATATTATTATTATAACACAGGATTTATATATCGCCAACAGTTTGCTTTACAATATAACGGGAGACAATACAGCAACAATACAGTTCAATACAAGAGGGTTAGGAGGGCCCTGTTGCTTGGAGCTTACAACCTAAGAGAATATGTTTATTGCAATGTTTAAAAATACAGCACATCATAGTATTTTTAAAGTTAGCAGTGGTGACAATTTTTAGATGTGAGTATGTTCACAGAAACAAATGCAGGGTGCAGAGAAACAAATGCAGAGATGACAGCATCAACAGAAAAACTTTTAAAAGTCTCTCTATATACTTTTCTAGCCATATCACATTACAGATCAAGAATAGTATCTGCAGAATAAGAAACAATAGGCAATACATTTATTTCAAGAGTGTGTACTGGAAATGCTTATTTAATATACAGTTTTCATAATTTAAACTAGTTTTCCAGTGAAAATAATACAGTCTTGCATTCCACGTCTATAAATACGAATAGTGTGACATACTATACACACAGAAAACAGATCAAATTGCCAGCTACATTGCAGTGCAAACAACTCTAATGTGTCTGTCAGCACAGGTCTAAATTTCTAGACAGTATCAAATCTTAGGAAATCTCTGCAAACAGAGAACAGCACAGAAAGAATATGAGACAATTTCTTTATCCCTCACGTTATTCCATCTCTCTGATCTCTATCAATCTCAGGGCCCAGAGATGGATTAGAGCAAAACTGAACCTTAGGCAAGGTTGCATCTCACATAAAATGTCACCTTAGTTGCTTCGTCTTTACTGCAGTGGCTACATCAGACAATAACTACCTGCCAGTTCATCCTTTTTTTTTTTTTTTTTTTTTTTTTTTAAATCATAGGCAGGTGAACAACAATAACAGATTGCTCTGTTTCCCTGTTTACTACAGGAGCATGATGTTGTAGCTGGACCCCTTGGGACATCCACTTGGACTATTAGGCTTATACCTATTTTGTCGTGTCTGTGATCTAAGTCTGCCAGGGCCTGTCATTACAAGCAACACCTAGCCATTTAAATACAATGGTCACTCTGGCATACTGTAGGCTGTTATTTCAAATTAGTGCACATTAAACTGATGCAGAATTGGAATACCCTGTACTACAAATGCATGAACGTCTCACTTTTGATAGATATGACCAAATAGAGCTCTGCAGAGAATACATTATTATTATTATATAGTATTTATATAGTGCCAAAGGGTTTGCTCAGAGCTGTACAATAGCAGGGGGGACAGAACATGAGACAGGACAGAAACAATACAATACACGAGGGGTTTCAAGCTTACAATTTAGGAGGGAGGGGAAGTGGAACAAAAGGAAATGGCTGTGGGGAATGAAGTGGTAAGAGGAGTGGAGGAGGTCAGTTGTTAGGTGAGGGTGGGGTAGGCTTCCCTGAAGAGGTGGGTCTTCAGGGTGCGCCTGAAGGTGATGAGGGTAGGTGACAGTCTAATGGACTGGGGTAGGGAATTCCAGAGGATGGGGGAGGTCCTGGAGAAATCCTGCAATCAGCCGTGGGAGGAGGAGACCAGGGAGCTAGAGAGTAGGAGGTCCTGTGAGGAGCGAAGGGCACGGGTAGGGTAGTATTTGGGTGTCAGGTCGGTTAGGTAGTTTGGGGCGGCGTTGTGAATGGCTTTGTAGGTCAGAGTTAGCAGTTTGAATTTGAGGCGCTGGGCAATCGGGAGCCAGTGAAGGGATTGGCAGAGGGGGGTGGCAGATGTGGAGCGGTTGGTGAGGTGGATGAGTCTAGCCGCTGAGTTCAGGATAGACTGGAGTGGGGATAGCGTTCGTTTGGGTAGGCCAGTCAGGAGGGAGTTGCAGTAGTCCAGGCGTGAGATGATGAGGGAGTGTACAAGTTGTTTGGATGTGTCTGGGGTGAGGAATGTACGTATCTTGGAGATGTTGCGGAGGTGGAGTCTGCATGATCTTGAAAGCAATTAAACGTGGGGTAGGAAGAAGAGGTGGGAGTCCAGGGTGACACCCAGGATTTTGGCTTGTGGGGTGGGAGTGATGGTGGCATTGTTAGTAGTGATGGAGAGGATGGGCGGGGGGGCGCGGGTTGGGGGGAAGACCAGGAGCTCGGTTTTGGACAGGTTAAGTTTGAGGAAGTGGAGCGACATCCAGTCAGAAATGTCATTTAGGAGGTGGGCGATGCAGGTGGAGAGTGAGGGGGTGATGTGGGGGGTGGAGAGGTAAATTTGTGTGTCGTCGGCATAGAGGTGGTAATTGAAGCCGTGGGAGTGTATTAGTTTGCCAAGGGAAGAGGTGTAGATGGAGAAGAGGAGGGGTCCAAGGACGGAGCCTTGGGGGACTCCGACAGAGAGGGGGAGGGAGGAGGAGGTGGCAGTGTTATAGGTGATGCTGAAGGAGCGTTGGGAAAGGTAGGAGGAGAACCAGGAGAGAACAGCGTCCCTGATGCCAAGGGAGTGCAGCTCAGCAAGGAGGAGAGCGTGGTCGACAGTGTCGAAGGCCGACACTGTCGACCACCTAGGTGATCTAGGTGCTGTTTTCATGGTTTATGAACAAGCAGAGCAAGTTTAAAGAGGTATTAAACCCAAAAGCAAACATTTATTATATTGCAGCTTATGTGATGGCTGTATTTGTTTTCTTTTTTACACTTTATTTCTTCTATCTTCATCTTGTGGTCCATAAGTGAGGGTTTCAAAGATGTAGCACAATCATTTTTAAGAGACTTCTCCATTACATATGCTTTTCTGTATATATACTGTATATAGTATATGTATATATATCATGTACAGCTCAGTATGAATAGTGCAGTGGTCAGGGGTTTGTAATGGACAGTCCAGAGTATAGAGGCCCAAACTATGTGAGAAAGTGCTGTAGAAGGTATCATACATTGCATAGTCTTGATCACTGCCCTTGTATACTGCACTATACTGTACATTACGTAATCCTTACCCCTGCCTGTGCACACTTGACTGCTGCAATCCCCACATACAGATTTGTGAGGATTATGTAAAGTATAACTTCACTTTCATAGTTAGGTGTATGTAACCTCCAGTCTTGTGCACAGAGTACAGTAGTCAAGAGCATGTAAAGTGTATTACAGCATATAAAGTATAGGGCTTAGGAATATGTAGCATAGACCCTATTTTACAGAGTGCAGCGTTCAGTAGTACAGTCCAGTGGTCATTAACATGTAACGTACAACAGTAAGAAGTATGTAACATTCAGTATAATACAGCATAAAGAGCACGGAGTATGCAATGCACAAGGTATGTTCAAAAATTTGGATGGCTGCACCATGTATGCCGTGCCAAACGTTACATTCTCTTGACCGCTGAACACTGAATTCTGTATGCTTTGCTATCCCTCAGTAGATCTGCCTCCTTCTGTAAGCAGCATCCCAAAATTAGCCATCTACTGCTCAGTCCTGCACCTCATTTTCACCACTTACCTCTGTTTTGCCATGTCCACAACTCACCTCTGTGCTGCCTTATGCACCCACCTACACATCTCATATCTGTCCAGGCTTCCACATCTCACTTCTGCACCCCCCCCCACCACCTTTTTCCACAGCTTACCCTAATCCACAGCTCTCACTTCTGTTCTCCTTATCCATCCACTATTCTCATCTTTTCACTCCCCTCCATCTACAGCTTTTACGTTTGCACCCCTCTCCCATGTACAGGTCTCACCTCTGTTCCCCCTATCCATTTACAATTTTTCACCTTTACACCCCCCTCCATCTACAGCTTTTACGTTTGCACCGCTCTCCCATGTACAGCTCTCACCTCTGTTCCCCCTATCCATTTACAAATCTCAGCTTTGCATCACTCTCCATCTACAGATTTTATATTTGCACCCCTCTCCCATGTACAGCACTCATCTCTGTTCCCCAAACCATTTACAGTTTTCACCTTTGCACCCCCCTCCATCTACGGCTTTTACATTTGCACCCCTCTTCCATCTACAGCTCTCACCTCTGCACCCCCCCAGCCATACCTCAATACAGAGCCCCCAAACAATATGTCCCCCTTCTTTAAACAACAGCCCAAAAGTTGTTATCCACTGGTCATCCCTTCTTGCCTCTTTTACTGCTCACCTCTGTGTAACTGTCCAAAGAACACCTCTGCACCTCTCCCTCCACAGCTCATCTCTGTTCTTGCTTCTACATCTCACTTCTGCACTCTCCCCATCCACAGCTCACCCACTAACATCACCCGTATGCCCCTGTCCACAGATCTCCTCTGCACCCCCCCTCCACAGCTCATCTCTGCATACACATCTCATTTCTGCACCTCCCCCTATCCAAGGTTCACTCCCATCAACAGCTCTCGCCTCTTCACCCCCTATCTATCCAAAGTTCTGACCCCTGCACCCCTCCTCCATCCACATTTCTCATGTGTGCATTCCCTTCACCCTGCACCTTCCGCAGTGCTCATATGTCATATGTCTTAATATTCATATAAATAAAAGCATGTATATATGTATTACATATGCATAAGTAACTATAATTAAGTATGATTTTATGTTTTATTTTCTCAATACAGCTCAGTGAGCACAATCCGAAATCAGCGGTATCATATCCATGCCAACCTTTCATTTGCCATTCTGGTTGCCCAGATCCTTCTACTGGTCAGCTTTCGGTTTGTTCCTGGAACGGTATGTGCATACCCTCTTGTCTTAAATATAAGTCTGAAATGAATATAAATAATGTCAGTTTTCTTAGACAACCTAGATAACCAAATAAAAAAGTAAGGATCCGCTCAGACAATCACTGAATGGTTTTTATTATGTAGGAAACATTGGATCAATGTAAGGCAGCAAATCCACTTGGTTCACTGGTAAAGAAAATCTAATCCCAAGAGCAAATATTTTAGATGTGGTAGCTGCATTGGTTTTTTTTCTAGACGTTCTGGTGTAGGATATTCAGTAGTCCACAGAGAGAACAATATAAATGATAGATGTCAGTACAGGTAGCAAGTTATCAGTTCACAAGATTTATGGCTGTATCAACTGTATGTTGATATGTTGATATGTTGATTTATGGCTGTATGTTTGCATTTATTGAACAGATGTAATAAAAAAAAAACTTTAAACATTATGTTTACAGTCCAAGAGGTAGCAAATAAAAGAAGTTCATTTAAATATGTTTTAATCTCAATCTGGAATTATCCCTTGCACCAAGATTGACCAGGAGTTTCACTGTGTTTCTGGGAAATCCTGCAACTTCCTGTTACTTGATTTCTTGCTGGGCAACTTTGTTCTCCTACTCCAGAGAGTGTGAGGTAGGCTATAATAACTTGGAAAGTGAACAATCCTGGGATCAGAGAAAAAACACAGGTTTTCTATTCCAGATTCTGATAGCAACTGCAGAGGAGCAGCTTTCATGAGCTATAGTAGTTACTAGGGACGCTAGGCTCAGAAGATGAAGGATTCAATACAAACTAGAAGAAATAGACTGAGGGTAGGCTGTGCCCTGAAAATAGTTGCAATAACATTCCCATCCCTTCTTCTTCCTGACTCTGCTGTGATTACTGTTTTATTTATACCTAGACTTGTGATTGCATTCTGAGCCAGTTAAAACACTAAAGGGTCTATGTATAAAAAATTTGCTGTGCGAACATGTCAACCATTCCCATAGGCACAACGTCTTCACCGTAATTTTCTTACCCTAGGTTCACACCTAAGTGTTTTCTGCTGAAACGCAGTACAGTCCATGATTTCCTATGGGACAGGTTCACATCTCTGCGTTTTCACCCGGTGCGTTTTATGGAAAGGGACAGAGACTTTTTTGAACGCAAAATGTTGCGTTTTTGGTTCTATAGACTTCAATGGGAACGCTGCAGAAAAGCATGTATTGAGTTTTTTGTTGCGTTTTTAATGTGTTTTTGCCGCGTTTTTGCATTATGCATTTAAAATCTGCCTAGCAATAAGAAAAAAAGAAAAAAATTCAAAACGCATTAAAAACGCAAGTGCAAAAATGTAACACAAAACGCAATGCAGAAATGCCTCAAATGCAACCTGCATAGGCGTGAACCTAGCCTTAGTATGTATTTTGCCTAAAATAAGCAGCGCCATCTAGTGGCAGTAATGTAGCATTTTGTCCTGAAATACCTCATTTAAAAAAATACAACATTATTGGCACTAGATGGTGCTGGCCATTGTAGAAAATAAACACGTTAGCAAAATTATGGTGAAGATTTGTTGCTCTTGTGTGAATGATTGACACATTTGCACAGCTAATTATTTCCCTCTAGAATTCTATGTAGCTTGTAATTTAGCAATATTTTACCAACAACAACCAGACAAAAATAGCTAACAAACTAATTTTTTTTAGAAACTGTATTTGTGCATCTTAGAAGAAAACATGAGATCTGTAATTTCAGCCCTATTTAGTAGAAAATAAAGTAGATATTTTTAAAACCATTCATTTATAATACCAAATATGGGCAGCACAGTGGTTTAATGGTTAGAACGTCCGCCTAGCAGTACTAGGGTTGCTGGTTCAAACTCCAACCATGGCACCAACTGCCTGGAGTTTACATGTTCTCCCTGTTCCTGCGTGGGTTTCCTCCTACTCTCCAAAGACATGCTGGTAGGTTAATTGGCTCCTGTCTAAATTGGCCCTAGTATGTGTATGTATGAATGTAAGTTAGAGACCTTAGATTGTACACCCCTTGAGGGTTAGGGACTGATGTGAATGTACAATATATATGTAAAGCGCTGCATAAATTGATAGTGCTAGATAGTAATACTGTGGCAGGACCCCAGGTGACCATTTGTCTATGAGGATTCTGAAAGTTGCAATAACACATCTGTCACTTATTACTCATGAATAGCATGTCAAATTTGTTATGCACCGACTGAAACATCCTAGTTTAGTCTCTGAAGTTTGGGGCTTTGAGTGCTGATCTATTCAATAATTTGGATTTGGACCTTTTTAGCTTGGTGCTAGAGAAGACCAGATTATCATTGCTTTCTTACTAACAGTTATTTTCCTATAGCTTTCAGACCTTCAGGACAAGTTCTATGTTTAGGAGAAGTAATTTAAGTTCTTATTAAGAGCTCATTGATACATAAGGCCCCAAGCATTGTGCTTATGTTTTTAAAGAGTAACTCCACTTTTGTTAAGGGAAAAACAATCCCCTCTGGCTGATCAATGTACATTGCAGGAATTTTTAGAAGCTTTGTTGCAGAGTCCTATCTGTTTCTCCTCTGAAGGCCAGTTCACTATAGGAATCGCACAGGCGCTGCACATTCTTGTGCGAGTCACGTGATTCAGTGTGGTGTGGTTTGAGCCCATTCATTTTGAAAGTGCACTACACAGCACCAAAAGTAGTGCATGCACTACTTTGTAAAATGCACTACAACCGACAACAACAACAGATTGCATTATATTTCTGCAACATGCGATTCAGTGCAGGCAGGGACCTGTGTTTGGGGTGTTAACCACTTGCCCTCCTGAGGATTTACCCCCCTTCCTTACCAGGCCTCTTTTTGCTACTGGGCGCTGCACTAATTCAACTGATAATTGCGCGGTCATGCAATGCTGCACCCTTTCTTTTGGTGGTATTTGATCACCTGTGCGCTTTTTATTTTTCACGCTATAAACCAAAAAAGACCAAAAATTTTGAAGAAAAACAATATTTTTTACTTTCAGCTATAAAAAATATATAGTAAACTCAAAGTTGGTTATAAATTTAGGCCAAAATGTATTCTGCTACATGTTTTTGGTAAAAAAAATCCCAATAAGTGTATATTGATTGCTTTGTGTTAAAGTAATAGCGTCTACAAACTATGGTATAGATACTGCAATTTACGCCATTTTTTTGCTATACAGCGCTGCGCTAGTTTAGCGGACAATTGTGCGGTCATGCAATACGGTACATAAATAAAATTTACATCCTTTTTTCCCACAAATTGAGCTTTCTTTCGGTGGTATTTGATCGCCTGTGCAGTTTTTATTTTTTGCGCTATAAAAAAAAAAGCTGACAATTTTGAGGAAAAAAAACAATATTTTGGACTTTATGCTATAAAACATGTCCAGTAAAAAAAAATGTAAAAATCTAATTTAGTCATACATTTCTGCCAAAATGTGTTGTGCGACATGTCTTTGCTAAAAAAAAAAAAACAATACGTGTAAATTAATTGGTTTACGTGAAAGTTATAGCGTTTACAAATGGCGGGAAAGATACTGGGATTTAAATTCTTTTTATACTAATAATGGCAGCGATCAGCGACTTATGGCGGCGATCAGCAACTTATGGCGGGACTGCGGCGGACATTCTGACACTGGGGTGGAACTGACTTGGGGTCACTGACATCCCCATTGACACCAATACAGTGATCAGTGCAAAAAAAAACACACTGACACTGTACTAATGGCACTGGGGAGGAAGGGGTTAACTTTTTTATTTACTAAAAGGGTTAACTGTGTGAGGGGAGTGTTTTACTAGGGGGCGGGGGTGTGTACTGCACGGGAACAAGGCTGATCCAGAGAGATAAACTCTTCTCTCCGGATCAGCATGTCAGGAGCTGACAGGGGGCTGACAGAAAGCACGGCTGCAGTGTAAACACTGCAGCCGTCCCCTCTGTCAGTGATTGCCGCTAATCGCCGGGACATGGTAGGTAATGACCGGCTGACACCCGTGGCCGCGATCGGCTGGACGGCGCCCCTGACCTGTTTTGCAAATGCACGTTTTAAAACGTGGTTTTTCCCAGTCGTGCCGACCTGCCACCGTATTTCTACAGTAGCTGGTTGGCAAGAAGTTAACATTGACACCTGCTACATATCACAACTGAAGTGCATTTTGAACACGGTGTGGGGAATGCGGGTTTCCCATATTGCATCCTAGTGTGAATGGGCCGGAAAGGATATCTTTTAGTTGGATCATGTCTTGTGCAGGACTGATTCTGAATAGAAGTAACTGTTTCACTATTAGTCAGCTGATGCACTAGCAAGGAAAACTTGCAAGGTGTACATCCCTTTAGAAGTGATTAGCCGGTTAGCAGCATCTCACCAAAACTGACATTTTGTTACAAGTCAGAGGGTAGGCATTCTCTGTATCTTAATGCAGACATCTGGGAAAATCAGAAAGCCAGTCACATGAGCAGGAATTGGCATCTCTGGGGATGTTCCGTACACCAACCCCTCCAGGTTGCCATAATGTATAGCATTTTATAGAATATTACAGTGCTGCAGATTGAAAAGGAAAGGATGTTGTTTTGATTAAAATAAGTAACCCACTTGCCAACCGCGCTATAGCTGAATGACGGCTACAGTGTGGTGGTCCAGTTCTCGGAGGGTGTCATATGACATCCCCCAGAACATGCCCTCCCATGTGCCCCCTGCAGTGCGCATCCGGCGATCTCTGTGACCGCTGTGTCCTACGGACACAGCAATCATGTGATGAGGTAGAAGGCCAGTTACAGAGGCCTTTTACCATGTGATCAGCTGTGTCCAATGACACAGCAGATCACCAAGTAAATACAGTTGCTGTTATGCTGTCACATCATGAGGAAAATACTGCCGATAACTGGCAAATGTCACAGAGCAGATTGGCACTGATCATCAGGACACTCACCAGAACTCCATGCTGGTCAGATTATAAACCAGCACACAGCCCCTTCTCCCTCTGGGGGTCAAATCCTGCCAATCTTAAAGTGTTACTAAATTCAGGACCCTGCATTCACTCTGTCTGGTTTCCCACAGTACACAGAACATAGAAATGCAATTATTTTAGTAAATATAAACTGCTAAATACCCTTTCTCACCAACAGTATATAGCAGTGTTTTGACTTCTGTCAGTGTTCAGCAGATCACTGGTTAAAGCTTGTAGGAGGAGTTTTCTTTCTGCTCCAGCAGGGTGCACCCATGACCTCTGTCTGGACAGTGAAGATTGGCCCTGTGCTGATCACATGCACTCTCCCAAGAAAAAAAACCTTTCTAACAATACACACTAAACTGAGCATGTGCAAAATGGCTACGGGTTCAGTCTGTCTTATCAGGAGATAAGACGTGGACATTTGAACAAGAGGAGGAGCAGAGAAGTCAGGATCAAACAGCCTTTTTACACAATGCAGATAATTAACCCCTTAGGTTCCACAGTGAGTATAACAAGCATGCTTCACTGCATATACAGACTGATTTTACTGTTGTGGGTTTAGTAACACTTCAATGAGATGCTCACACCATTCAAATGAATCTAATATATGTCCTGGGAAGAAAGAAAATCTTACATAGCATAAAACCATTTTTTTAAATTGTTTTCTATATTTAAAAATGCAGTTACACGAACATGTGTCCCACTGACACACATATAACAGTGTCACATCTGAGAAGCCAACCCACCCAACCAGAAACAATTCACCGTGGCCACTAAATATTTGATTAGTTGCAGCATTAAACATGGTGTTCTGCACCCCTGCCGAACTGTATGTTCTATATATTTCACGTGCCTATGCACTCATAAAAGAACAATTAAAATCGGTTTTACAAAGCTGAATATTTTCTTCACAATATGAAAGAACAAAACCAGAAAATAATTAAATTGAAGCACAAGGTAAAGTAAGCTGATGACTGAAAATTGCATGCTTGGTTTTAGGACAATTCGTCTGGTTACTTTTGACAGGTCATTTTTGATCAAATACTACACTGACTTTGGAGTTTGTTTACTCCTACTATAATGTCAAAGTAACACAGAACTGGAACACTCCATCACTTGACATTTAAAACAACAAAAGTGGATTTGGTTTTCAACAAAAGTGCAATTTGTGTTTGTACAACTTGAGTCTCCCCACCCCCCTTTTTTTTAAAGCAAACCCTGGCAAATAATTGCTGACAATACAAACTTGGAAGTAAAATCTATCGAAATGAGCCAAAATAAATGTTTGTTGCACAAATTCATTGTATTTGGAGTCATCTGGCCAAATGTAGCATAACTAAATATCAAGGATCCAAGGAGATTCAAAAAGCCTTTGGAGAGCTGTGGCCAGTGCTTGTATGTCGTAATGTTCTCAGTCTGCCAACCCAAGGAGGCAATAGGCTCCATTTACCAAATATTCTATTCAGCTGTCCCCAAAGCATGACTTACTCCCACATTGGCTTAATTGCTTAAACTGGTCGGAGTTATTTTGTGCTTAGATAAACAATCCATCTTTCCAAAGGGGATGTTGTCAGAATCATTTATTAAACAAATGACATTCTAGTCCGAAACAATATGGCTTTACACTGTTGAAAAAAAGGCTCATAACTACGTGCAGGGTTTCATTTCTAATTGCTATTGGCAGTAAATATGCTCTACATTAGTAAAAGGGCACACCAGATGCTTTATTCATTCTACCTAACACATCTTCTGCAATAAAAGTACAAGGGTGCTTCCACTACAGTAAATATGAAATATGTACCTTCAGATTTTAACTTTTTCGAAACTCTTAAAGTGGAGTTCCACTCACCCTGTCAAAAAATAAGTCAGCAGCTACAAAAACTGTAGCTGCTGACTTTTAAAAAACAGCCACTCACCTGTCCCTCGGTCACACGGTGTGTCCCCCGCAGCCCGTTTCACCGGCCATCCTGTGTTCCAGGCGCCGGCATCTTCAGTGTGGGCACCCGGCTGTAACGGCTTGTGGCTTCACAGCCAGGTACCCACTGCGCATGCGCAAGAATTGCTGCGCTTCATAAATGGTCCTTTAGTCTTCTGGGACCTGTCACGTGTCCCAAAAGACTACAGGGAGGGAGGGAGGACACCTTCCGCTTCCAGTCGCCTAGGTGATTGGACCTAGTCAAATTTGGGTACCTGCTCCCCCCCACCCCCCAAAAGTGCCAATCTTTAATGGGAAGGGGGGGAGCAGTCCTTAAAGCGGAACTTCCTCTTTTGAGTGGAGCTCCGCTTTAAGTGCACACTATTGCAGGCTGTGCGGCCCGCGTTTGCTCGTAGCTTGCATGCACCTTTTTAAAAAGAGGCTGGAAGAAACCACATGGTCATTCGACTATGTGGTTTCCCAGCAGTTCCTACATCCGAAAACGCGCTGCAGGCTGAGATGCATGGGGGTGCCATTCAGAATGAATGGCAGTCTCCCGCATTTCGTAAGAGCAGCATGATTTGGTTGCATATGGTTGTGGGGGGGGGGGGGGCAGATGTGATTCCTGCATCCACAATCAGCCTGCAGACTGTGGTCAAGTGTGAACCTAGCCTTAAAGTGTATTTCTAGACAAAAAAAAAAAAACATATTCAGTACCTCTCTACTAGGGATAAGTCTGTTTGCTCCAACCCAGATTCAGATCTAAACCTGGAAGTCAGCTGTTATTCCTGGGACAATGAGCTGTGGGCAGGGAATTCTCCACTCTGCAGCTGATATGCACAAAGGGACAGATATTGCTTGTGATGTTATTGACAGAATATGGCCATGTGTCTATCGTTGTCAATGGTGTCAGGAGCAATCCCTGCCACTTTGTGTAAGTCAGCTGTGGGTCATGGAATTTCCTGCCCAGGCCCAGGTTCAGACCCAAACCCAGTTCAGAACAAACAAAAGCTCTTCCCTAACTAATTATCAAAGGGATTGTGGCAGTTTTCAATAGAAAACTGCATCAGATCCCCACCAGGTTGGACCAGGCGTACAGGATGAGAACTGACTGATGATAATGCGGCAAACAACCCACTTTCCTCTCCCTCCCCAAGCAGTGAACACACTTCACGAGCAGAGCATGCATATAGGTAGGAAAAGCTCCATACCCTGCCTATTTTCTTGACTGTTGACCTTGGCAACTTAGGGTTAACAGTCTTCCACTTCTCAGCTGATTAGATAAATGGGCAGAGGGAACCAGAGCAAGCAGTTCCAGCTCTCCTGCTCTTTATGCTGTGTCTGGGGCACACACTGCATTGAAAATTGAGGTAGTTGCTCCTTTTTAATGAAGGGACTTGTTCTTCTTTTTTAATTAGCTACAGGATCTGCTCAGTTTTCTCAGTTTGGAAGCATGGCACAGGTTTTATTCCTGTGCCACTCTTTGTTAATGAATGTCATCTTTCTGACTCTTTGGACTTGAGCTAAACAGTTTTGAAGGAACTCATTTACAAAAAGGTTACACTTTATTAAATTTATCATTCCATCATCTGCACTTCATTACTATTGTAAAAGGTTTTATTATTTTGAAATTCACCAGCCAAATGATTAGAAAATAATGGAACAATCAGAACTTTCAGTCCAAACATATAAAGTATATTTACGGTTTGGACAGCCATAACAACCTTCTGTCTATGTAATTCATACAAGCTGTCTGTTACTGGGTATTGATAATATCAGTGTGATAATGTGTGAGCCATTTCAAAAAGGAAAGCCAGCTGCGTATTGATAATTTGAAAAAGAAAACCCAGCTTTATATTGATAACAACGGGAGATCTATATCAGGAACAGTGGAATTTTTCCATTCTTCACATCTAGGACATAGGGTAAGTTTGCTATTACAAGGATACATTTCTATACCATTAACAAAGGATATTTCTCTGAGTCATTTGTTTTTGAGCTTTCTCCTGCAGGGAATAATACATACGTATTCAACATTACTTATTCACTGAGTGTTATCATTAAACTTTTCAACACAGTTTCAGAGAACAAGCATTGGCAGATTGCTCTAGCTAAATGGTCTGTTGAAAACACAAATGACAGGCTGGTTTATTTAAAACCATCTTCGGTAACAGCCATGGATAAGGGTTAGTGCACATTGGGCATAAATAAATGCGCTTTTACAGCTGTTTGGCATTTTTTTAAAGTGGTTGTAAAGGCAGAAGGTTTTGTTTTACCTTAATGCATTCTATGCATCCAGGTAAAAAAAACTGCATGCAGCTCCACCCCCAACCCCTCTAAATATTTACCTGAGCCTGATCTTGATCCTGCAATGTGCACGAGAGCAGCGTCTCTCTTTGTTCTTTCTCTCCTCACTGGACAGAGAGACAGCAGCAAGAGCCATAGGCTCCTGCTGCTGTCAATAACAGCTGGTGAGGAGAGAGTTGGGGGCAAGGCTGAGCCAGGCTCTGTGTGTCTATGGATGCACAGAGCTGACTCGGGAGTGAGCTAACATGGGTGCCCCCATAGCAATCAGATTGCCATGGGAGCACCTATGTGGCTATACACATATAGGCGTTTATGACATCAGTAGCATGGAAAAGAAGCATTTAGAGAGCTTTTGGGCAAAAAAAATGCTTGACATGCCTAAATGTGTCTAATTGCTAGGCGTGTTTAGCGTTTGAGCATACATTCATTCCAAAGGCCAGAATAAATTAATATTCTGGCCAGTATAAATGAATGAACACCCAAATGATGACATGCCTAAATGCTTTTGCAAAATGCAACTTAATTTAATTTTGTATGATGCTTTTTTCCTGCCAGGAGCAAAGGCGTTCAAATGACCAGTGTGTATGATGTCTAAATATGTAAATATTGCAGGGGTCTATCAGAGCTGAAACCATTCCTTTTGTTCCTCTAGCCTCTTCAGTCAACTCTTTTCGTTGGTGTATAGGCCTAGAAAAATATTTGTAAAATATATATGCAAGATGTCATATGTATTACCCTATTCCACCTAAAATATTGCATTCAGATGCTAGTATATTGAAAAAGCAGCAGTTAAAAAAAAATCAGTGGGTTTATCTGAGCCTCCTGGTGTGTTATTTCTTTTTACAAAACTGCAGGCATGATTGGGCCATGATATACTGAAAGGTATATGACTTTCCCATCCCAAAAAGTTATGATACACTTTTATAGATAGTCTGCTAATGGGGAGTAGTAGTTTAAGCGCTTGCCTGCCATCCTATTGTAGAAGTACTGCTACAGGGTGGCAGGGCTGCACAAAATCATGTATATATACGTGATTTGTATTTCTGGGTAGGGGGCACCCGCAAACTGCCCTACCCGAACCGCTATTGGCGGCAAGGGATGTCAATCACCAGATCCTGGCCGTCACTCAGCGATTGCCTTGTAAAGCTGACAGGGGAGAGACCTGTGTGTAAACACAACATGCATAGTAAAATACACACACAGCACACAGTTGATCGCCCAAAAGTTAACCCCATCCTGCCCAGTGTCATTAGTACAGTGTCAGTACTTTTTGTTACCACTAATCACTGTATTAGTGTCAATGGGGATGTCAGTGGCATTTAGTCAGTTCTCACCCAGTGTCAGAATGCCCACCGCAGTCCCACAGTCCCGCTATAAGTTGCTGATCGCTGCCATTACTAGTATAAAAAGAAAAAAAATCCAGTATATATACCGCCGTTTGTAGATGCTATAACTTTCACATAAACCAATTCATTTACACATATTGGAATTTTTTTTTAGCAAAAACATGTAGCAGAATAAATTTTGGCCTAAATTTATGATGAAATTTGATTTCAACTTTTTTTTATTGGATATGTTTTTATTGTATAGGAAAAAGTCTAAAATATTGGGTTTTTTTTCAAAATTGGTGGTATTTTTTTGTTTATAGCACAACAAATAAAAAACGAAGAGGTGATCAAATACGACCAAAAGAAAGCTCTGTTTGTGGGAAAACACAAAAAATGACCTGGTCAGGAAGGGGGGTAAATCCTCTGGAGGCCAAGTGGTTAATATACAGCTGAGCTCTGCTGCAGTATCAGTACAAACATGACTGACTATCACACAGGCAGTCCCTGAGTTATGCACATTCGAGTTACGAATGACTTGTACTTACGTATGGAGGGAGAAACAAGAAGTGAGAGGAAATCTACCCCTAAGAAGAGGTAGAAAAAAGGTGTATCCACTGAAGATTTATCACCAATCCTTGTTTCCACAACAACCCAAAAATTTCAAAATCCAATTGTCACAGGGACAGAAAGTGAAGTGAAATCTTCTGAATGGGGCACAGACAACAAAACAAACGTTACAGGGGTGTTAACCTTCCCTACGCTATGCAAAAAACGTAAACATATTTTTTTTTGGCTGCAGCTACACTTAAAAAAATTTACCCATTCCAACTTACATACAAATTCAACTTAAGAACAAACCTACAGACCCTATTGTGTAACCTGGAGACTACCTGGTATTTAAACTTGTTTTAGCCATCATTGGAGAGTAACAACTAACAAAGGCTGAATAGCATTTCATTTTGTGGCTAGCAGAGTTTTTGCATTAGCTATTTCATAAAATTGTTTTCATTTTAGTTGTTAGAGTCAGACTGATTCACGTACAAACAATCTGAAAAACAAAACTATTAAAAACTCTCCAATAGTAATCTTTTATCACAATCATACCAACACAATTAAAAACAGAAATATTTAATTACCCGGATTTAACAAACTTGAATAGAAAGGATCAGTTATTGAGAATGTTACCTACATATGAGAGCCCAACCTTGCCGTTTAATATTCTGCCGTCAAGCAAGCATTTTAACTACTTAATGTTGTTTTACCGTGACATAATGTTATTGTTATTGTGTTCTCTTAGATTTAAATTGCCTACATTTAAATACTTTAAAGTGAGTGTAAATCTGGCATGTTGACATTTGATGCTAGTTGGTAGTTCCTGCTCTTATTTATCCACTTAAGCTCCAAAAGATTTTACCCCCTTCATGACTAGGAGATTTTTTGCTATTTGGCACTGTGCTACTTTAACTGGCAATTGCACGGTCATGCAATACTGTATCCAAACAAAATTTACATCTTTCTTTTTTCACACAAACAGAGCTTTCTTTTTATCACCACTGGGTTTTTTATTTTTATTATATAAATGAAAAAAGAATGACAATTTAGAAAAAAAATGGAACTTTCTTTTTTAAAACATATCCAATACAAAGAAAATTAAAAAAAATCTGATTTCTTCATAAAATTTAGGACAAAATGTATTCTGCTACACATCTTTGGTTAAAAAAAATACCAGTAAGTGTATATTAATTGTTTTGCGTCTACAAACTGTGGGATATATACAGGAATTTTTATGTATTTTTTTTTTATACTAGTAATGGCAGTGATCAGTGACTTTTAGTGGGAAGGAAAAGGGCAGTGGGAAATCTGACACTAACTGACACTTTGTGGGAACTGACTAACTGACATTGCCAGTGACACTAATACAGTGATCAGTGATCACTAATGCATTAATCAATACTATACACAGTCATGGTACTAATGACACTGGTTTGGAAGGGGTTAACATCTAGGCGCAATCAAAGTTTTAACTGTGTTTCTAAAAATGTGTACTGTGTGTAGTATGTGCTGCTTTTACCAAACCATGTGCCTGTTTTTACTCCCTGCTTTCCAGGGGCAAAAAAAGAAAGATGGTACATCACTGCTGTCTGTAAAGAACTCTGTTGTTTGTCAAAACAGATCTCTATTTTGTCATTGGTTTAGCCATAAATCATTGGCCAGAACCTGCAGATCAGCTTGTGCTGTAGGGAATGACAGCACAGATGTACCCAGAAATGGCAGATAATTTACCTGTACGTGATCTGGTGCAGAAGGGCCGCCAGCCTGAAGTTTATCTGCATGGGCCTGTCAGCAACAGGTTATAATATGCTAAATTATTTTTCCTTCTGTAAATTACTCTCATTATTACATATAGAGGTGTTTTACCTCTACTACTTTACATCAGATAGTGACCTTTAGCCATGGCCTATGAATCTCCTCTTTCCTTATTCAACAGCCTGAACATTCTGTACTGCACATTCTAGATGCAGTTTATACATAGGATCTAATGGGGTAGCAATCTCGCAGCAGGTTTGCAAGTACATCATGTTGCCAAAAGTATTGGGACACCCAATCCAAATCATTGGATTCAGGTGTTTCAATCACCTCCATGGCCACCGGTGTATAAAATAAAGCACCTAGACATGCAGACTGCTTCTACAAAAATTTGTGAAAAAATGGGTTGCTCTCAGGAGCTCAGTGAATTCAAGCGTGGTACCGTGATAGGTTGCTACCTGTGCAATAATTCCATCCATGAAATTTTCTTGCTACTAAATATTCCACAGTCAACTGTTAGTGGTATTATAACAAAGTGGAAGCAATTGGGAACAACAGCAACTCAGCCACTAAGTGGTAGGCCATGTAAAAAGACAGAACGGGGTCAGCGCATGCTGAAGAGCAAAGTGCACAGAAATCGCCAACTGTCTGCAGAGTCAATAGCTAAAGACCTCCAAACTTCGTGAGGTCTTCAGATTAGCACAACAACAACAACGCATAGAGAGCTTCATGGAATGGGTTTCCATGGCCAAGCAGCTGCATCCAAGCCTTACATCACCAAGCACAATGCAAAGAGTCGGATGCAGTGGTTTAAAGCATGCCGCCACTGGACTCTAGAGCAGTGGAAACATGTTCTCGGGAGTGACGAATCACGCTTCTCTGTCTGGCAATCCAATGGACATGTCTGGGTTTGGCAGTTGCCAGGAGAAAACAGTACTTGCCTGACTGCATTGTGCCAAGTGTAAAGCTTGGTGGAGGGGGGATTATGTGGTGGGGTTGTTTTTCAGGGGTTGGACTTGGCCCCTTAGTTCCAGTGAAGGGAACTCTTAAGGTGTCAGCACCAAGACATTTTGGACAATTTCATGCTCCCAACTTTGTGGGAATAGTTTCGGGATGGCTCCTTCGTGTTCCAACATGACTGCGCACCAGTGCACAAAGCAAGGTCCATAAAAACATGGATGAGCGAGTTTGGGGTGGAGGAACTTGACTGGCCTGCACAGTCCTAACCTCAACCTCTGGGATGAATTAGAGGAGTTACTGTGAGCCAGGCCTTCTCATCCGATATCAGTGCCGGACCTCACAAATTCACTTCTGGAAGAATGGTCACACATTCCCATAGACACACTCCTAAACCTTGTGGACAGCCTTCCCAAAAGAGTTAAAGCTGTTATAGGTGCAAAAGCTGGGCCAACTCAATATTAAACCCTACGGACTAAGATTGGAATGCCATTAAAGTTTATGTGTGTGTAAAGACAGGCATCCCAATACTTTTGGCAATATAATGTACATGCCTTCTCTGTGGTACTATGGAGAAACTGGTATGTATGTGTGTGTAGGTCAAAGTCCTCATTTAGGAGTTTGGAGCTGCCCAAGCCAGCATAGGCCCCCCTTGGTAGAAAAGGTCACCACCTGATTTTAGGTAAGTAAATGCGTACACATAGAATAATTATACACACCCTAAATACTGCTGCAAAATAGAAAGAATTCTCAATGTTATCCAAAAAGGTGTTTCTCAAACACTTAGTGTATACTAAGTGACTCCTGCTGCTTTCTCTGGGTAAATGCACTTATCTCCTATCTCCACTCTTAACTAGAAAAACGCATTGACTCCTGCTGCTTTCTCTGGGTAAATGCACCTATCTCCACTCTTAAATAGAAAAACGCATTGACTCCTGTTAAATTCGGAACAAATAGTGTATTTATATTTTTGTATATGTTGCCCAGTTCTCACCTCTAGCTGCACCCGTTTTATGACTGTAGTCTGTTTCTGGTCTGTGCTTGAGAAACATCCCCCGCTATTCATGTGATCCTTATCAGTTTCTAATTGGAGAGAAGAGTGCTCATTTGAGCATCTCCCTATAAATTTAGACCACCTTATTGGGGGGAGATCACTGATGGGGGGGGCACAGTCACTGATGGGGTGCTGCTTTTGTGTGAGTGCTGTGTTGATGGAGTGCAAAGAAGCAGTTAAACACAGCAGTTGAACTAAAGCAGGAGAACTGAAGTAGCAGGAAGATACAACAACAAGAAACTCTATGCATGCTGGACGGACTGCAAGCAAACACCCTGGGAAACATCTCTTACAAATCTGAGTCCCACTTCGTGTACCTTTTAATATGTCCCCTCTACTCCTCCTTTTCATATTACTTAACTGCGTTCCCAAAATCTCACTTCTTTATCCCTCTTCTCCACCCCAAAACTTGTACATCTCACCCTCACTGCTATTATCTCCCTACTACTGCTCTCATCACCTCCTGCTGATACTTCACTCTCCTGCTGACCCAAACACCAGGACTGGAAGGCATGTGCACTCTTATATATCCCGCTCCCATATTACTTTCCTCACCCTTCTTTTTCTCCTAACCTCTGGGGATATCTCCCCAAACCCTGGTCCTCCACTATTTCACCCCCACACCAGGCAACCTCTTTCTTCCAGGAATAGCCGCAATCCCCTCAATTTAATATCAGTCCCCGTACTCCCTAAAACCACCCTCCCTTTTTCATGTGCGCTCTGGAATGCCTGCTTTGTTTGTAATAAGCTCACCTCTGTCCATGACCTTTTTGTGTCCCGCTCCCTTAACCTACTAGCAATTACAGAAACCTGGCTCCAAGCAGCAGATTCTGCTTCCCCCACAGCACTTTCCTTCTCTTCTTTCGAGACTCACTGCATCCGGCTGTTTTCTCCCATTTCTCTGAGGATTGCAGTGATCTATCGGCCTCCTGGACCCGTGTCCCGCTTTCTTGATGATTTCTCCTCCTGGCTACCCTACTTTCTCTCCTCTGAACTACCCACTATCATTCTCAGAGATTTTAACATCCCTATTAATGTCAACAACCCGGCTACATCCCAACTCTTCAACATAACCTCATCTTTTGCATTAGCACAATGTATATAGTCCTCCACTCACCCTTATGGGAATACATTAGACCTTGTTTTCTCCCATCTTTGCACTCCCTACAACCTCACAAACACCCCTTTTCCTCTTTCTGATCACAATATCATCACCTTCATAGTCTCCTCGTCTTCAAACACCTATCCCTCCAAGCGGCAAACAATTATCCTCAGAAACCTTCACAACTTGAACCCTGCTCCTTTCCACTCTGCAACTGACCAACTCTATGACAGAATCTCTCCCCTGCCCTGACCTGCCCACTGCTGTCTATAACAGTTTGCTTTCATCCGCATTAGACTCGCTTGCTCCTCTAACAACACGAAGCATCAGGCCCCGACCGTTACAACCTTGGCAGACTGACCACACCAGAAATCTTAAATTACATAGTAGTGAGCTGGAGCGATTGTGGCGTAAAACCAAATCCCAGCAAGCATTCACCCGATATAAATCTGCTTTCTTAACATACAATTCCTCCCTTCATGCTGCCAAACAAGCCTACTTTGTCACTCTTATTAATACCTTCTAATCCAGTCCTTGTCGTCTCTTCTCTACTTTTAACTCTTTACTTTCTCCACCTCCACCCAGTACCTCACTCAATGCTCACGAGATTGCAAATCATTTCAAAAACAAGATTGACGCAATTCGTAGGGGCATCGCCACAGCACAGACATCCATCCCACTTAGCATACCTTATACTAAACCTCCCTCAACACTTTCCTCTTTTGACCTCGCTACTACCAAAGAGGTCACTAAGGTTTTCTCAGAAGCCGTCTCACTACCTGCCCCCTGGATCCTGTCCCCTCACAACTACTACGGTCACCCTCTTCTTCCATCTTATGCTCCCTTACTCACATCTTCAATCTTTCCCTCTCTACTACTGCTTTCCCCTCCCCTCTAAAGCATGCGCACATCACTCCCATACTTAAAAAGCCCTCCCTGGACCCCACCAACCTGAACAACTTAAGACCCATCTCCCTGCTTCCATTTACCTCTAAACTCCTAGAATGCTTAGTCTACAATCGCCTGAGCTCCCACCTCACCAACAACAACCTTCTTGACCCTTTACAGTCTGGCTATCACTCTCTACACTCCACTAAAACTGCCGTACTGAAACTCACTCATGATCTACTAACTGCTAAAACCAATGGCCACTACTCCGTACTCTTACTACTTGACCTCCGCGGTTTTTGACACGGTTGACCGTCCCCTCCTCCTCAAAAAACTCCACTCTCTTGGCCTCAGAGACTCTGCTCTCTCCTGGTTCTCCTCCTAACTATCTCAGCGCTCCTTCAGTGTTACCTATAACGCTGCCTCCTCCTCTTCACTCCCTCTTTCTGTAAGGGTCCCTCAAGGTTCTGTCCATGGACCCCTTCTCTTCTCCATCTACACCTCCTCCCTTGGTCATTTGATAAACTCCCATGGCTTTATGTACCATCTCTATGCTGATGACACACAAATCTATCTTTCTACCCCTCACCTCACCCCTTCAGTCTCCACTCGCATTACTAACCTACTAAGTGACATATCGGCATGGATGTCACTCCACTTCCTCAAACTCAATCCTTGCAAAAATGAGCTCATACTATTCCCTCGAGCCCATGCCCCCTTTCCCTGACTTCTCCATCAAGATCAACAATACAACCATCAGTTCCTCCTCTCATGCCAGGATACTAGGTGTACTCCTAGACTCCCATCTGTCCTTTCACCCCCAAATCCAATCACTGTCCAAATCTTGTAAACTTCACCTCCGCAACATCTCCAAGATACGCCCGCTCCTAACCACGGAAACCACTAAGCAACTTATTCACTCCCTTGTTATATCTCGCCTTGACTATTGCAATTCCCTCCTCATTGGCCTACCGAATCGCAGGCTATCCCCTCTTCAATCTATCATGAATGCTGCTTCCAGAATCATCCACCTTACTAATCGCTCTGTATCTGCCACCCCTCTTTGCCAATCCCTCCATTGGCTTCCCATTGCCCAACGGATAAAATTCAAAACACTAACAATAACATATAAAGCCATTTATAACTCTGTTCCAAATTACATCACCGATCTTGTCTCTAAATATCACCCAAACCATACTCTCCGCTCCTCGCAAGATCTCCTACTCTCTAGTTCCCTTGTCACTTCCTCCCATGCTCGTCTCCAGGACTTCTCCAGAGCTTCCCCCATCCTCTGGAACTCTTTACCCCAATTTATCAGACTATCACCTACTCTGCTCACTTTTAAGCGATCTCTGAAAACCTATCTCTTCAGGGAAGCCTATCCTGCCCTCAGCTAATACTGGAATCTTCTACTCTTCCAACCAGTCCATCCCCCACAGTTACTACCTTTTGTACCACTAGCCCCTCCCTCCTAGATTGTAAGCTCCAAGGAGCAGGGCCCTCAAATCCCTCTTGTATTGAACTGTATTGTTACTGTATTGTCTCCTATTATATTGTAGAGCAAACTGTTGGTGCTATATACAGTTGCAAGAAAAAGTATGTGAACCCCTTGGGATTACGTGGAGTTTTGCATGAATTGGGCATAAAATGTGCTCTGAACATCATCTAAGTCACAACAATAGAAGAACACAGTCTGCTGAACATAATACTACACAAACATTAGATGTTGCCATGGTTTAATTGCACATAACATGTAAACATTCACAGTGCAGGGAGGAAAAAGTATGTGAACCTTTGGACTTAAAAACTGGTTGACCCTCCTTTGGCAGCAATAACCTCAACCAAACGTTTCCTGTAGTTGCAGATCAGACCTCCACAACGATCTGGAGTCATTTTGGACCACTCCTCTTCACAAAACTGTTTCAGTGTAGCAATATTCTTGGGATGTCTGGTGTGAATCGCTCTCTTAAGGTCATGCCACAGCATTTCTATCGGGTTGAGGTCAGGACTCTGACTGGGCCACTCCAGAAGGCGTATTCTGTGCTGTTGCAGCCATTGTTTTGTTGAATTACTTGTATGCTTTGGGTCATTGTCCTGTTGCATCACCCATCCTCTGCGGACCTTCAGTTTGCAGACAGATGGTCGTACGTTTTCCTGCAAAATGTCTTGATAAACTCTGGAATTCATTTTCCCATCAATGACAACAATCCGTCCAGGCCCTGAGGCAGCAAAGCAGCCCCAAACCATGATGCTCCCTCCGCCATGTTTCACAGTGGGGATGAGGTTTTGATGTTGGTGTGCTGTGCCTTTTTTTTCTCCACACATAGTGTTGTGTGTTCTTCCCAAACAACTCAATCTTGGTTTCATCTGTCCACAGTATATTTTGCCAGTAGTGCTGTGGAACATCCAGGTGCTCTTTTGCAAACTTCAAACGTGCTGCAATCTTCTTTTTGGACAGCAATGGCTTCCTCCGTGGTGTCCTCCCATGTACTCCATTCTTGTTTAATGTTTTCCTTATTGTAGATGTGTCAACAAAAATGTTAGCATGTGCCAGAGACTTCTGTAGGTCTTTAGCTGACACTCTGGGATTCTTCTTTACCTCATGCAGCATTCTGCGCTGTGCTCTTGCAGTCATTTTTACAGGACGACCACGCCTAGGGAGAGTAGCAACAGTGCTAAACTTTCTCCATTTGTAGACAGTCTGTCTTACCGTGGACACATGAACATCAAGGCTTTTGGAGATACTTTTGTAACCCTTTCCAGCTTCATGCAAGTCAACAATTCTTGATGGTAGGTCTTCTGAGAGCTCTTTTCTGGGAGGCATGGTTCACATCAGACAGTGATTCTTGAAACCAGTAAACCCAAAACAGGTGTGTGTTTTTTAAGGGCAGGACAGCTGTCAGAAACACATCCAATATCATCACACTGATTGGAGTCAAGGTTGGCTCACTCCTGGCTCCAATTAGCTCTGGAAGAAGTCATTAAGCTAGGGCCTCACATACTTTTTCCTCCCTGCACTGTGAATGTTTACATGTTATGTGCAATTAAACTACGGCAACATCTAATGTTTGTGTAGTATTATGTTCAACAGACTGTGTTCTTCTATTGTTGTGACTTAGATGACATTCAGAGCACATTTTATGCCCAGTTCGTGCAAAACTCCATGTAATCCCAAGGGGTTCACATACTTTTTCTTGCAACTGTAAATCCTGTATAATAATAATATACAGAAAACCATAAATATACAATAAATACGTCCATAAACATAAAGTAAAATATGAATAGAATATGAGTGCATATAGTATTCAGACCCACTTAACTTTTTTCAATTCTGTTATGTTGCAGCCTGATATGATTATTTTAGGGTTTTTTTCATTAATCTACACTCAGTACCCCATAATGACAAAGTGAAAACAGAATTTTAGAAATGTCTGAATTTACTAAAAAGAAAAAATTAAATATCACATGTAGTTAAGTATTCAGACCCTTTACTCAGTACTTTGTTGAATCACCTTTGGAAGAGTCTTTTTTGGTATGATGCGACAAGCTTTGTACACCTGGATTGGGGTATTTTCTGCCAGTCTTCTTTGTAAATCCTCTCAAGCTCAGTCAGGTTGGATGATGGACAGCCATTTTCAGGTCTCTCCAGAGATGTTCAACAAGGATCAAGTCAGGGCTCTGGCTGGGCCACTCTAGGACATTCACAGAGTTGTTGCCTTGGTTGTGCTTTTCTGCAAACTCCAAGCGGGCTTTCATGTGTTTTTCACTGAGGAGAGGCTTCCATCTAGCCACTCTGCTATAAAGCCTAGATTGGTGGAGGGCTGAAGTGAAAGTTGTTATTCTGGAAGTTTGTCGCATCTCCACACAGGATCTTTGGAACTCAGAGTGACCATAGGGTTCTTGGTCACCACTCTAAAGCCCTTCTCTCCCGATTGCTCAGTTTGGCCAGGCAACTGGCTCTTGGAAGAGTCCTGGTTGTGCCAAACTTCTTCCATTTGAGAATTATGGAGACCACTGTGATCTTAGGAAATTTTAGTGCAGCAGGAATTTTTTTTAGCCTTCCCCAGATCTGTGCCTTGCGATAATCCTGTCTTTGAGTTCTGCAGCTAGTTCTTTTGACCTTATTGCTTTTATTCTGATACAGTATGCATTTTCAGCTGTGAGGCCTTTAATAGAGAGGCGTGTGCCTTTACAAATCATGTCCAATCAATTGAATTTACCACAGGTTGACTCCAATCAATGTATATAAATATCTCAGCAATGATCAAGAGAAATGGGAGACACCTGAGCTAAATTTCAAGTGTTATTGCAAGAGGTCTCAATACTTAAGCATATGTGATATTTCATTTTTTATTTTTTTAATAAATTCACAGATACCGGGCATGGCTAGCATTGCATGCAGTAGGAAGTGTGCCTAGTTAGCTCCACCGGTGATCCTGACTTTCCTCCTGATAGGCACCACGTCCTCCACCTGGATTCGCCTGCTTAGTCCTCGGGGTGAACCCTTGACTCTACTGCTCTCATTTGATCCCTTTCTCCCCTTGCTCCATGGTGGCAAAGAGTGGAAAAGAGGCCTGGACAGTAACTGTGTCGGCTGGGCAAGATGGCGATACCCTGCTCCGTACAGCAAAGGAGAAGTAGAAGGAGGCTGCACAGAAGTTTTTTACCAGGCTTCTCACCAGAGAAAACTTACAAAACAGCTCCTGGACTCCATCGCTGCTCTGGGCTTGGATCCTATGGACTCTGACAGGAACTCCTCATATCTAGAAGACCAGGATAGCCCATCCTGCTGCTCCGGAGTGAGTACCCTATGCTCCATGTCTAATATGGCTGCTTCACCTGTTGACGGTGATCCTGAGCCTACCCTCAGAGAGATTCTCTCTGCGGTCACTACCTGCACCTCATCTATAGTGGATCTCACTGGGGAAGCAAAAGGGATGAAAGTGGAATTGTCCCTGGTGCGCCAACATATGCAAAAGCTGTGGGACCGCACTACCACCTTGGAGGGGAGAATGAGCACATTGGAGGATGACTGGCAACCATTACACAGAGATGTGCGCTATGTGCAATTAGTTTCTTCCACCAACGCAACTAGATTGGAGGACTTAGAAAACCGACTATGCCAAAATAACGTGAGAGTGGTTGGTATACCGGAGTGAGCAGAAGGCAAAAACCCAGTAGCTTTCATTGAACCTTGGTTAACCATTTCGGAATGACTCGTTCTCCCCCATGTTTGCTGTGGAGCGTGCCCATAGAGTCCTGACACGTCCACCACTAGCTGGCGCTCCTCCTCACTCCTTCCTATTTTGTCTACTTAAGTACAGGGACAGGGACACCATTCTTTCCAAAGCCAAAAGCAAGGTCAACATGTCGGTTGACAATGTACAAATATCCCTATTCCTGGATTTCTCAGTGGAAGGTCAAAATTAGCGTTCAAAATTCCTGGATATTAAGAAATGGCTCCATGCTCTGGGCCTCCAATATGCCATGCTGTATCTGGCTAAACTCAAGGTGATTGCTGAAGACACATCTCAATTCTTTGACAGTCCTAATGCAGCCATGAATTGGTTGGACAGAGTGAAAAGTTGCTTTGCGAATCCTCCAGGAATATGATCTAGGGGACCCTGATGATCCTTGGTGCCTTGAACTCAGTTTAGTAATAAGGCGGGAAATTTTTGCCATTAGCTTTTCTCATACCTGTGGCCTTCTCCCCATTCTATACCCCCACACCTAACTACTGCCTGCATGTCCATGGGGCATTGTGTGTACCCAACCAAATTTTTGGTCCTGCGTGGACCTTTAGGCCACCTGCCTAAGCTCCAAGCATCCACGATGATGGCCCTGTTGGCCTACCTGCTGGAGGCATTGTTATTTTTTTACTTTGGTTTGTTAATGGTTTACTTGGGTCGCCTGTATATTGTATGGTGCTTGATACTCTGTCTGCAACTCATGATTTTCTCACAAAGAAAACCAGGCTGTTTTAAATCTCTGGATATCACTTTTTTTCCGCTTCAATTCCCCCTAGAGTCATCATAATTTCTGCTATTTTTGTGTGGCTGTATGTACGTACCCAGCTGGGTTATTTCTCATACCCCTTCAAAACAATTATGACTTTGCCATCTAAGGAACTGTTATAGAGGACTGGAGGATAAAACCAAATGTGGGACTGTCTGCTCACTTCGCTCTCACTTGTTTCTGATCTATTCTATATTCTCTAAAGGCATGAGTATCCTCATCTCTAAAACCATCCAATTCAAACATATACAGGGGCAGATAAACAAGGAGGGCAGATATGTCTTTTAACTGGGTACTTTAAATGGGTGCATCGTGGCCACAATATACACCCCCCCACCCTTTTCCATGGGGGTCATTAAACACTTAGCACAATTTATGGCTTTATACCCTGACGCTCCCCTTCTGGTGCTGGGAGACTGTAATAAGTGTTTACCCCCTTCTCTGGATAAATTGCCCTTGGCAATAGGGATAGACACTTGTCTTCCCTACCTAACCCATTTGCTAATTTGTTGTCAGAATTGGGCCTCCGGGATGTGTGGAGGGAGAAATATCTGACTACAAAATGTTATTCTTGTTACTCTGATACTCATGATGGGCTTTCATGTATAGATATGGGATTTGGTAACTCTGCTATCATGCCATATGTATTAGATACCGCCTACACACCCAGAACCTTGTCTGATCATGCCCAATTTTTGGTTACACTGAAAACGCAGTATGTCCAATCTTGCCCGATGTGGAAGGTTAACCCATTTTGGTTGACATTCTTCCCAGTGACTGAACTCATCCCAGGGGCATTGCCAGATTTTCTACAGTGGAATGAAGGTTTGGCCCCACCAGGACTGGTTTGGGATACATTAAAAGCCTTTCTAAGAGGCCTAATTACACGGGAAATCTCAGTGGTTAAGCATAGATCCAAAGAATGGAAGACTTAGTGTGTTCAGATGTCCAGCAGAAATAAGTTAAGATGATTTTAGAAGCCCCCCGAAATTGGAATTGAAAGCCCAGATCCTCTCCGTGGTTACCCAAACAGCTGGAAAGAAAAGGTACTATTTACAACAGAAATATTTTGAGGAAGGTGAAAGTATGAGACATCTCCTAGCCCTCATAGCAAAATCACAACAGGAGGTGTCCACTATAGACGGCGTAGTGAATGTCAATGGTGAGGTCTGTATGGCCCATGCAGATATATTACAGGCTTTCTGTCATTTTTATGAGGACCTTTACGCTTCTAAAATTACCGCCACACATTCCGAGCTGACTCAATTTTTAGACTCCTGTTCTTTCCCTACTCTCTGTGAGGCCGACTGGAGGGAGCTAGAATCCCCCATCACCATAGGGGAACTCTCAGAAGTATGCCTTTTGAAATATATAATAGGTATGGGGAAATGCTTCTCCCGGCCTTGCTTAAAAGGTTACATGCCACAGCAGAAGTGGGTAGATTACCTCCCTCAATGAACGATGCCATAGTCATAGTGTTATTGAAACCAGGAAAGGATAAGTTACACCCAGATGCCTACCACCCCATTTCCCTCCTGAATATGGACACTAAGTTGCTGGCTCATGTCCTGGCCTCCAGACTGGCAAAGGTCATTGGTAAAATTATATAACAAGATCAATCTGGGTTTGTTCATGCAGGAGCGACGGCCAATAATATTCGTAGACTCTTTTTAAACCGACAAATTCCAGTACATACCCTGGAGGTAAGGCCATCATGTCATTAGATTTTGACAAAGCTTTTGACAGTGTGGAATGGACATATCTATGGAATGTGCTGTCCAGATTCAAAATCGGACCTCAACTTATCAAATGGGTACACATCCTTCTGTATATGCTGCCCCTAGTGCATTAATGGGGATCTTTCTGACTTTTTCCGGCTCCAGAAGGGGACAAGGCAGGGGTGTCCTCTTTAACGTTGCTGTTCCTCTTGGTGGTGGAACCTTTGGCAATACTGGTATGGAAATCCTCGGAAATTGTGGGATTCAATAGAGAAATTCTTACTGAAAAAATATCCCTTTATGCAGATGACACCCTCCTTTATTTTGGTGACACCTCCAAATCCCTAGATACTGTTATGTCTCTAATAAATCGTTTTGGTGGTTTCTCAGGATTTAAAAGTAACTGGCATAAATTGGTCCTAATGCCCTTAGACCCTGTAGACCTCTCCCTTACAGTTTGCGCGCAGAAGATACAAGTAGTTACTTCATTTAAGTATCTGGGGGTAGTGGTCACACCTGATCCAAGACAATACTTAAACCTCAATCTTTTACCTCTGGTATGGGTATGGGCCCCACAACTCCTTTATGTATTTCACAATTCTCCTGTATGGATTCTTAAAAAATGGTTTTACCGCATAGAAACTCAGTTCAGAATCCTCATCTGGAAAAAACAGACAGCTAGGATTTAGCTATTCACTTTACAATATGACAAGGATTCAGGGGGCTTAGCGGTTCCTAATGGCTCAACTTCAGCACCTAGTGGGCTGGGATTTACCAAATACTGGGGATCCTATCATGGGCCTAATCTCCCTTCCAGATCTCACTCTCTCTGCTCTCTCCCACCTTGAAATGGCTTTACCAGTCCTTCCTCCTTAAGCCCCCCCCCCCCCCCCGCGGACCTCCTTAAGAGACAGTGGCAAACTGTGAAAACGTCTTTGCATGTAACTGGGTGTCTCCCCAGTGCCCCATTATGGTGCCACACTAATTAGCTAAGCTAGAGGGCTTCCAAAATTGTAGGGAGAAGGGATTGAGATGTGTGGCTCAGCTGTATTCTGGGGGAACATTGAAGTCCTTTGCACAACTCCAAACTGAATTTGCACTTACTCACAAACAATTTTACTAGTACCTTCAGATACATCACGCTTTGCAAGACCAATCTCTCCTCTCCAACCTCACACTGACGGAATTCACTCTGCCTAAAGATGTTACTCAGGTGACACATAAAAAGGGCATGATTTCTCATATCCAGGGGCGGACGACCATTTGGGAATTCGGGCACTGCCCGAGGGCCCGGGGTCAGTAGGGGGCCCCATGAGATGCCCCTGGTAACTTTCATAGGCTTTTTTGGGTGTGGTTTGAGTGTAGGCGAGGACACAGGGGCCCCATGATCTCCTATTGCCCGGGGGCCCCATGAGTTGTCAGTCCGCTCCTGCTCATATCTATTCATAATTATTGGCTTCTGTACAAGATCATGCTAATCTGCTTAGTAGGGCACAATGGACCCAAGATATTGGGAATATTACTGGTGACACCTGGGATGATGCCCTGAAGTCTGTACCAGTGATCTCTCTCTCTCCCTCCCACAAATTATCACAATTATTTATTCTCCACTGTGCTTATAGGACTCCTGTGAAACTGCACCGGAGGGGCAGGAGAGACTCCCCTAATTGCCCAAGATGCAAGGTACACAGGGATGACTTTATCCATATGATTTGGCATTGCCAAATTGAACAGGTACTGGAGAGAGGTCTTACAGACAAATTTCCCTAGCATAGCAATACACTGTTCCCCAGGACCATTTAACTTGCCTACTGGGTGCTTTAGATCAGGAGGCACTACAACCCAGAGAGTATACTATGGTTTGTGACTACTTTATCTGGACAGAAAACTAATTGCTAGACAATGGCTGTCTTCTGTCCCACCAACCAAAAAGCAATGGACAGACTATGTTAATTCACTACTCCTTAGAGAAAAACTCACATACCAACATCATAATGTCCATCGAAAATTTTGGACTGTTTGGCAAGGCTGGCTAGATATACCTGGGCTTGCCCCATCTAAATTGATAATGGACAAGTTACTACAAGTGTGGTACCCTACCCCTATGTGGACACCGTCACATACCCCTTAGGTAGTGATCGTGTAGACACACAGATCCTTACCATTGTGCCACAGGTGACCTGTTCATGGTTTTTAACGTTATGTATTGTCACTGTTGTTATGGCTCCCTATAATTCATTGCTATATATGCTTATTGATTGTTGTTTTCACATGTTGATGGATCTGCGCATCCAAGGATTAGCATTGTATACTATGCTGATTGTATTTTTTTTCTTCAATATCCTGTATGCATTGATCCCATTTCTCTTTTTTGACAATGAAAGCTGTTTGGATTAAAAAAAAAAAATTCACAGACATTACTAAAATTCTGTTTCCACATTATGGGTTACTGAATGTAGATTAATGAGGAAAAATTGAATTTAAACAACTACAACAACAAAAGTATCAGGTTACAACAAAACAAAATAAAAAAAAAGTGAAGGGGGTCTGAATACTTTATAAATATATATATATATATATATATATATATATATACTACTCATTGAAATTTAAGGAAATTTGCACCAGAGTAAAGTCTGACTATGGGTCCAAGGATTTCATCCGGATACTTATGGCAGTCAGGGTGCCATTGTCTAGCCTGTATAGGTCTATGTGTCCGTCCATGGATATGCCTCCCTAGACCAGTACTGACCCATCACCAAAACGGTCATGCTGAATGATGTTACAGGCAGCATAATGTTCTCCACTGGTTCTTCAGACCCTTTCATGTCTGTCACATATGCTCCGGGTGAACCTGCTCTCATCTGTGAAAAGCACAGGGCACCAGTGGCGGACCTGCCAATTCTGCTGTTCAATGGTAAATTCCAATCGAGCTCTATGGTGCCTGACAGTGAGCACAGGGCCCACTAGAGGACGTCGAGCCCTCAGGATACCCTCATGAAGTCTGTTTCTGATTGTTTGGTCAGAGACATTCACACCAGTGGCCTGCTGGAGGTAAATTTGTAGGGCTCTGGCATTGCTCATCCTGTTCCTCCTTGCACAATGGAGCAGATACCGGTCCTGCTGATGGCTTAAGGACCTTCTATGGCCCTCTCCAGCTCTCCTAAAGTAACTGCCTGTCTCCTGGAATCAGCTGCATGCTGTTGAGACTGTGTTGGGAGACACAGCAAACCTTATGGCAGTGGCACGTATTGATGTGCCATCCTGGAGGAGGTGGACTGCCTGTGCAACCTCTGTAGGGTCTAGGTATCGCTTCATGCTACCAGTAGTGATTCTGACCCTAGCCAAATGCACAACTAGTGAAAAACAGTCAGAAAATATGAGTAGGGAAAAAAATGTCAGTGGCCCCTACCTATAAAACCATTTCTGTTTTGGGGGTCATCTTGTTGTTGCCCATCTAGTGCATCTGTTGTTAATTTCATTGACTCCAAAGCAGCTGAAACTGATTTACAAACCCCTCTGCTGCTTAACTTAACAGATCAATATCCCAGGAGTTTAATTGACTTGATGCTATCCTCTGATTAAAAAACGTTCCTTTTATTTATATATATATATATATATATATATATATATATATATATATATATAAATCCAAATAATCCCAGGAAGTAAGAATAGTCTTCTACATGGAGGGTTAATTCCTTACATCTACCAATGTAGCCCTCCAACTATAGGAAGAGCAGAGGGGCTGACCCCCAAGTTATAGGCAAGTCATACAAGGCATGATGTAACATACAGTACATCCACATGATGCATTCAACATATACTCCTGAATTAGTAGGCAACATTCTTCCACAATGAACGTAATGAAGAAAACTGCATAGCAGTGCACTTGTTTATTCACAAGATTAATACCAATGTGATCAAACTCACATTTTAAACATGCATATGTTCTACTAAACATTAACAGCATGATCTCTCTCTCAAGTATGCGGAGCGCCAGCTGTTTCCTCCTGGCAGGCGTTGTTGCACACACATGCATGCTAGAAGGAAACTGCTGGCACTCTCAAACTGTAAACTGAAATTTGAAACTGTGTTTAGCAAATATTTTTTTTTCTCTACTTACTGAATCTATGTATACAACTATTAAAACAGATTTCTGGGAGCAGTTTAGATTTAAACAAATTAAATCAAATTACCTACATGTCAGTCATTGAGCAATACACATTTATTGTAGGACATGTCATTGCCAATGCAGCCATCATGCCAATCAAAGGCATGATACCTTAAAGTGTTACTAAACTCACAACAGTAAAATCAGTCTTTATATGCAGTAAAATATGCTTGTTATACTCACTGTGGAACCTAAGGAGTTAAACTTCCGCATTGTGTAAAAAGGATATTTGATCCTGTCTTCTATGATCCTCCCCTTCTTCTACTGTCCGCAATCCATCTCCTGATAGAACAGAGCCTTGAGGGCAAGCTGCACAGCCTCAGTTTGGTGTGTATTGCTAGAGAGTTTTTGTTTTTCTTGGGAGAGTGCATGTTAACAGC
The DNA here is from genome assembly GCF_062004578.1 of Staurois parvus. Taxonomy (NCBI): domain Eukaryota; kingdom Metazoa; phylum Chordata; class Amphibia; order Anura; family Ranidae; genus Staurois; species Staurois parvus. The sequence continues at coordinate 12,186,524 of NW_028318515.1, forward strand.
ATTGTCCAGAAAGAGGTTCAGGGGTCCTGCAGCTTCATAGAACAATCGGAGGAGAATTACAACTCCTCCTCCAATCTTTAACCAGTGCTCTGCTGGACACTGACAGAAGTCATAACACTGCTCTAACTGCTGATGAAAAAATGTATATAACAGTTTATATTTACTAATATAATTGCATTTCTATGTTCTGGGTACTGTGAAAGACTAGATATAGTAAATACAGGGTCCTGGGTTTAGTAACACTTTAGTTTACTTTAGAGAATAACTAAAACCAGGAACAAAAATGCAATATATTAGATGTGACAGCTGCATTATTTTTTTTTTTTTTAGCAAGTATTGAAATACCTGATGATCTTGGCAGAAATTCAGTGTCCTTATCACTTCCCATGAGATGAATTAAAAGCATAAAACAATGTTTTCTTTATTTTGTAAACCACTAATATCTCCACCCCCATGTAATAGATTTGGAAAAAGGCAGACAAGTCCAGCCTGGGCGACAAACTTGTCACAGGCAGGCAGCGGAAGTGTGTTACTTGCAGGATTGGTAGGTGAAAATAACACTTACACCAAACATAACTGATGCAGACACCTCATAAAAGAACTGGCAAGCTGCAATTTATATTTTGTATTTCAGTTTAGATGTTTTAGGACTGACAATGTCCAAGATGGCCACTGGTCTAACCCCCCCTACCTAATTATAAAAGGATACTGTAGGCAGTGGTGTACCTAGCATATTTAATGTCTAGGAACAATAATTTTTAGCCCCAGTCCCTCCTCCATACATCTATATTATTTTCAGTAATAATCATAACATTAAATGAATACTAATAATGACCAGTATAGAAGCAGACAACAAAAGTTCCCTTTATCTGAACATTGTATATATAATTATGCCAATAAAAAATAAATAAAAATGATAATTCAAACAGGCACCTATTTAGCCACTCCCCAATCAACCCCCTCCCCTCAAGGAAAAATATGACCCCCACCCACCAGCAAAGATCTACATTTTCTTCCCTTGATGTACCAGACTTCATAAACCAGAGTAGTAGGTGTCATTCTAGACTCCAATCTGTCTTTCCAGCCCCAGATCCAATCACTGACAAATTCATGCAGACTCCACCTCCACAACATCTCCAAAATACGCACGTTCCTAACTCCTGAAACTACAAAGCAACTCATTCACTCTCTTATCCTCACCTTTAGGCGCACCCTGAAAACCCATCTCTTCAGAGAAGTCTACCCCGCTCTCAACTAATTGCTGATCTCCTCTGCTCTTCCCACCACTCCATCCCCCACAGCTATTTCCTCCTCTACCACTCTCCCCTCCCTCCTAGATTGTAAGCTCCAAGGAGCAGGGCCCTCAAACCCCTCGTGTATTGTATTGATACTGTACTGTCTCGTGTACTGTCTCCCATTACAATGTACAGCACTGAGAAAAACCGTTGGCGCTATATAAATACTGTATAATAGTTATAATAATAAACTGAGTAGCTACCAGTGCAAAAGGAAGGGAGGGAGGAAGGGAAGTTCTCCAGGCTAAGCAGGCGCTTTGGAGAGTATAGCGGCGACATGTGGGGTGGTCATTCCTGACTTGGAGCAACTGACCCATGTACCCAATGGTGCCTGCAATAGTAGAGCTCCACACATGCTCTGTATCCTAAAGACTTCGGCATGAGAGAATGGTTTTCAGAAGAGTAGAAAAATTAGGCTGTCAAAGCAGGGGAATTACAGTTGTGCCTGGCCTTTGCTGTGTGCAAGCCATACACCACAACACAAAAAATATAGAAACAAATAAAAAATGAGCAGATGCATACACAAAAAATTTAAAAAGTAGCATAAGTAAAAACAAAAAAATAAATACATTGCGACAACCCAGCCCAAGTGGATGTCTACTGCCATCTGGAGCTGCACTGTACAGCCACTGTATTATATTTGTGGCTATTGTCTCTCAAAATACATTCTCATTTCTTTTTTTGCAAGATAAAAACTGTCCCCTCTCTCCTTTGTATTTTGTGTTCTTACCAGGGCTGCTTATATTCTCCAGCCACTGTACAATGTGTGTGGCTTGTCTTTCAAATAAAAACTCTTTGTTGATTGCAAGGTAAAATCTGCTGTGTCTTTCTATTTGCTGCCTACTTAAATGCTCCTATAGTGGCAGTCTCAAAAATGACTTTTGTTTTGAGTTGAAATTAATCGAATTGGGGTTCTTCTGCTGTATTTAGGCCAAGCTAAAAAATAATGTTAAAAATGAAATACATATCCAAAATATATGATGGTAGACTATGGTATTGCTGATGCTGCCCATAAAAAGTGTACTGTTCTGTAACAACACATATATTTTAAAGACCACTCCCAAGCATGATTTTCCATGTCACACTTAAAACAGTATTACAAGGGCCCTTTCCTCGCTATACTGTATTTTTGAAAAATGTAATTTGCGGTGATAAATGTCCCCCATGGCAGTGTCCAGCTCCCCATGCACAATGGCCAGATGTTAGTATGAATGTTCGCACCCCTATAGCCTTAAGTGGATTTTTTTGCTAAGTTGGGTTTCATGAATTTCAAATAGGCTTCTATAATCAAACTTAAGCAGATTCACAATCCCTAATAATGAGGTCATATCATTTTTAAATGATACCTGTTATTGGGTTACAAAAGTCTTTTTTTGCCATTTCTCATTTTTGCCATGTCTCAATGCCTCAGGATTGTCTCAGCTACCTGAGGATTTCCAACGGAAGGTTTTCACTGAAAAAGATATTTTGGTTCATCCAGATAGGCTTTGGGTGTTTATAGACAGAGTTTGGATGGATTAGGGAAGGAAATGTTTTGTTTCAAGCTTTAATGCAGAAGTGTTGGCGAGCATGGTTAATTAATGACATACTTCATGAAGCAATGGATACTTTCTTAAAGATTTTATTGAAAGACAGATTTATATTTTAAAATATACTTACAGTTAATGTAAAACGTAAATGGCAAATACAGTAGTTTTACAGTTGTAATTTGGAAATAAACTGGTTGACTTGATATGCTCCTGAAGGTATGTGAAGTTGTTCCCTTGGAGTTGAAAACTGAAATATTCTTTGATCCTTGTTTATGTTACAATGGCATATGCAACTGTTTTTAACCACTGCTTTAACCACTTCAAGTCCGGACACTTTTACCCCCTTCCTGTCCAGGCCAATTTTCAGCTTTCAGTGCCATCACACTTTGAATTACAATTGCGCGGTCATGCAACACTGTACCATATGATTATTTTAGCATTTTTTGAGACAGATAAAGCTTTATTTTGGTAGTATTTATTCACCACTGGGATTTTTATTTTATTTGCTATATAAATTAAAAAGTCCAAACATTTTGAAAAGTGTTTTTTCTTATAACATTTTGCAAATAAATAATATTTCATCATAAATCTTGGCTAAAATGTATTCAGTTATCTTTAGTAAAAAAGACCCTTGTACACTGCCCTACCTACAGTATATTCCCTATTTAACATTACCACATTCCCCACTATGTAAGTCATCTCAGACTCTATTTAACCACACCCCAATATTTAGCATAATTAAAACCACGCCCATTTTTCACAACAGCACGCTTAGCATGCTGCATTTTTTGCTATTCATGCCGAACCACACCAACAAATTTAATGCCCCCACCCATAATTAAAATTATACTCCACCCACGCCACCTTTCTGGACATACAGAAAAAAAAGTGTCCCTAAACATTTTTTGGAAATGTTGGCAACTATGCATGGTGTCATTTGTTTCTCTTTATGCACGGCCTATAGTACAGTAAATCTTCACATTCCTGTCAGCAGTTCCAGATTGTGTTGAAACTTGAAGCATGCCACATACCTCTGCCCAAGTTAAATCATGACATCTGTCTGTAGTGTTGGACCTAACACAGCCTGAGAAAAAACTATATATCCCATAATTGAGGAGCTCCAATAGTACCCCGAAGGAGATATCTGTGGTGGCATGAAGCAGGGTGAGTTGGGAAGTTTGTGCTGCCATATAGCATTTTGAGATATCAGGGACTCAGCTCAGTCTGTGGGTATATAAGGTAAACCGTGATACTTTTATTGGCCAAAATGAAAGAGAAGATTTTATTCTGCATGAGACGCAAGTAAAAGGAGGGTAGGGTTCTGAAATAATGTAAAACTTTAGGAAGTATGGTCTTTTTAACTGCATGAATGCAAAAATCTATTGTTGAAATAAATCCAATGCACCTGGTAAAGATTGATTAAACTAAATGTAACCTCTAATCAAGATATTTGTTTTTCTAATGCGCCTTCTGTTCACATTCCTACAAGTGATGCAAAAGCTAAAAATAAGCCTACTATGCTTCTATATTCTGTAAATTATGAATACCTTACCATATTTGTCACTACCAAAAATCACGTAAACCAAGTCTGCAAAAAACATCAAAGCAAGCTTTTTGTTTAGCAAGCGAAACCCAAACAAGCATAAACAGTAATTTAATTCTGTATTTGGCTTTTATAACTTTCTTTTGTCACTGATAATATATAAAATACTTTCTAACCCCAATTACTAACATTCTGCACCCCAATAATTGCCTCTAGAAATGGCAGGAACTGACTTTAATATGCAAAACATCAATAAGCAGAAAATACAAGTCATACAGTTAGTTAAGATTTTATTACTAGGATCGAAGAGCAATACACATTACCACTTTTCTGTCAGATTCTATTTCCTCATAAAAACATGGATAACTATTTTAACTTTGCAAAAACATGCTAATTTGCAATAAATGTGCATTTAATATTTTTAATATGTAATTCAGTGGTTTTCAACTTACAAAGTATACAGGAGGTAGATTCAATTGCAGTCCCTGTTCAAAAAATATAGTCCTAGAGAGAACTGTTAGAGACCGCAGACATACAAGAAGAGATGCTGGTCAGAGACTGTAGACTGTAGACATGTTGCAGGTGTGGTTGGAGGTTGAAAATGTGCTAAAGAAGATAGAGAGAGGCTGGGGACATGTTAAATAAGGCTATTAGAGAGTGCTGCTATTACCCCTTTGCAATACTACCATTTCCATTACAGTCACTTGGGTCCAAGGGCTGCACAACAAGTACGAAAGGACTGCAAGTCAACATTTAGACACCAGGGATTGTGTTCAAACTCTGATAAATTACAGTGGGGCAAAAAAGTATTTAGTCAGCCACCAATTGTGCAAGTTCTCCCACTTAAAAAGATGAGAGAGGCCTGTAATTGGCATCATAGGTAGACCTCAACTATGAGAGACAAAATGAGAAAAAAAATCCAGACATTCACATTGGCTGATTTGGAAAGAATTTATTTGCAAATTATGGTGGAAAATAAGTATTTGGTCAATATCAAAAGTTCATCTCAATACTTTGTTATATATCCTTTGTTGGCAATGACAGAGGTCAAACGTTTCCTGTAAGCCTTCACAAGGTTGGCACACACTGTTGCTGGTATGTTGGCTCATTCCTCCATGCAGATCTCCTCTAGAGCAGTGATGTTTTGGGGCTGTCACTGGGCAACACGGACTTTCAACTCCCTCCAAAGGTTTTCTATGGGGTTGAGTTCTGGAGACTGGCTAGGCCACTCCAGGACCTTGAAATGCTTCTTACGAAGCCACTCCTTCATTGCCCGGGCGGTATGTTTTGGATCATTGTCATGTTGGAAGACCCAGCCACGTTTCATCTTCAATGCCCTTGCTGATGGAAGGAGGTTTGCACTCAAAATCTCACGATACAGGGCCCCATTCATTCTGTCCTGTACATGGATCAGTCGTCCTGGTCCCTTTGCAGAGAAACAGCCCCAAAGCATGATGTTGCCACCCCCATGCTTCACAGTAGGTATGGTGTTCTTTGGATGCAACTCAGCATTCTCTCTCCTCCAAACACAGAGTTGTGTTTCTACCAAACAGTTCTATTTTGGTTTCATCTGACCATATGACATTCTCCCAATCCTCTTCTGGATCATCCAAATGCTCTCTAGCAAACTTCAGACGGGCCCGGATATGTACTGGCTTAAGCAGGGGGACACGTCTGGCACTTCAGGATCTGAGTCCCTGGCGGCGTAGTGTGTTACTGATGGTAGCCTTTGTTACGTTGGTCCCAGCTCTCTGCAGGTCATTCACTAGGTCACCCCATGTGGTCCTGGGATTTTTGCTCACTGTTCTTGTGATCATTTTGACCCCGCGGGGTGAGATCTTGCGTGGAGCCCCAGATCGAGGGAGATTATCAGTGGTCTTGTATGTCTTCCATTTTCTAATTATTGCTCCCACAGTTGATTTGTTCACACCAAGCTGCTTGCCTATTGCAGATTCAGTCTTCCCAGCCTGGTGCAGGTCTACAATTTTGTTTCTGGTGTCCTTCGACAGCTCTTTGGTCTTCACAATAGTGGAGTTTGGAGTGTGACTGTTTGAGGTTGTGGACAGGTGTCTTTTATACTGATAACAAGTTCAAACAGGTGCCATTGATATAGGTAATGAGTGCAGGACAGAGGAGCCTCTTAAAGAAGAAGGTACAGGTCTGTGAGAGCCAGAAATCTTGCTTGTTTGTAGGTGACCAAATACTTATTTTCCACCATAATTTGCAAATAAATTCTTTCCAAATCAGCCAATGTGATTGTCTGGATTTTTCTTCTCATTTTGTCTCTCATAGTTGAGGTCTACCTATGATGCCAATTACAGGCCTCTCTCATCTTTTTAAGTGGGAGAACTTGCACAATTGGTGGCTGACTAAATACTTTTTTGCCCCACTGTATATGGTGTCAATGCTATAACAGTTTTTCTACCTTTGCTATACCATACACATACTTTTCACTTCTGTTTCTAATGCAAAGATTAAGCTGGCTCTCCATTTCTTGGCCAGACCCCATAAACTCCCCTCTTACTAACCTCCTCCTAAATCTGTCTCAGACTGCAATAATGATAATAGCACTTTGTGGTACTGATGTCAAAAGTAGAAACTCCCACTAAGAAATGTAATGTTTGGGTAAATTTCAGTTAAAATAATAATCTACTGCTGGTTCCAATGACTGTAAAAACTGCAGAAAACCAAGGAAATCAGCATTTTAACACAGCCAATGAGCCAGGATATTTCTCTTCAATTTCAAGCATTTAAGGTTCTGTAACTGGTATCCTGTTAATTGTGAATATTCATCACGTGTCAACAGTAGATCTCTTGGAAATACTTCATGTACAGTCTAGAATGGGAATGATTGACTTTGACACCTGCTTGCTAAAATCATGGAGATAAAAAAGGGTTTTCTTAAAATACTATATACAGTTGCAAGAAAAAGTATGTGAACCCCTTGGGATTACGTGGAGTTTTGCATGAATTGGGCATAAAATGTGCTCTGAACATCATCTAAATCACAACAATAGAAGAACACAGTCTGCTGAACATAATACTACACAAACATTAGATGTTGCCATGGTTTAATTGCACATAACATGTAAACATTCACAGTGCAGGGAGGAAAAAATATGTGAACCTTTGGACTTAATAACTGGTTGACCATCCTTTGGCAGCAATAACCTCAACAAAACGTTTCCTGTAGTTGCAGATCAGACCTTCACAACGATCTGGAGTAATTTTGGACCACTCCTCTTCACAAAACTGTTTCAGTGTAGCAATATTCTTGGGATGTCTGGTGTGAATCGCTCTCTTAAGGTCATGCCACAGCATTTCTATCGGGTTGAGGTGAGGACTCTGACTGGGCCACTCCAGAAGGCGTATTCTGTGCTGTTGCAGCCATTGTTTTGTTGAATTACTTGTATGCTTTGGGTCATTGTCCTGTTGCATCACCCATCCTCTGCGGAGCTTCAGTTGGAGGACAGATGGTCGTACGTTTTCCTGCAAAATGTCTTGATAAACTCTGGAATTCATTTTCCCATCAATGATAACAATCCATCCAGGCCCTGAGGCAGCAAAGCAGCCCCAAACCATGATGCTCCCTCCGCCATGTTTTACAGTGAGGATGAGGTTTTGATGTTGGTGTGCTGTGCCTTTTTTTCTCCACACATAGTGTTGTGTGTTCTTCCCAAACAACTCAATCTTGGTTTCATCTGTCCACAGTATATTTTGCCAGTAGTGCTGTGGAACATCCAGGTGCTCTTTTGCAAACTTCAAACATGCTGCAATATTCTTTTTGGACAGCAATGGCTTCCTCCGTGGTGTCCTCCCATGTACTCCATTCTTGTTTAATGTTTTCCTTATTGTAGATGTGTCAACAAAAATGTTAGCATGTGCCGGAGATTTCTGTAGGTCTTTAGCTAGCACTCTGGGATTCTTCTTTACCTCATGCAGCATTCTGCGCTGTGCTCTTGCAGTGATTTTTACAGGACGACCACGCCTAGGGAGAGTAGCAACAGTGCTAAACTTTCTCCATTTGTAGACAGTCTGTATTACCGTGGATACATGAACACCAAGGCTTTTGGGGGTACTTTTGTAACCCTTTCCAGCTTCATGCAAGTTAACAATTCTTGATCGTAGGTCTTCTGAGAGCTCTTTTTTGCGAGGCATGGTTCACATCAGACAGTGCTTCTTGAAACCAGTAAACCAAAAACAGGTGTGTGTTTTTTAAGGGCAGGACAGCTGTCAGCAACACATCCAATATCATCACACTGATTGGAGTCAAGGTTGGCTCACTCCTGGCTCCAATTAGCTCTGGGAGAAGTCATTAAGCTAGGGCCTCACATACTTTTTCCTCCCTGCACTGTGAATGTTTACATATTATGTGCAATTAAACCATGGCAACATCTAAAGTTTGTGTAGTATTATGTTCAGCAGACTGTGTTCTTCTATTGTTGTGACTTAGATGACGTTCAGAGCACATTTTATGCCCAATTCATGCAAAACTCCACGTAATCCCAAGGGGTTCACATACTTTTTCTTGCAACTGTAAATGTAAAATTAGTAGAAATTACATATTGGTTTTGTATAGACTTAATTTTATTATTTTTATGCTAGGGACTAAAAAAATGAAAGAAACTTATTTTGTGCAATGAAACATAAGTCTCTGCTGAGAGTTGGAACTTAAAGAATAAGTTCACCTTTGGGAACATGTTACATGTTCCACCCGTTTTTAGGGTGGAACATGTAACATGTTCCCATAGCAGCAGCCGCCGCCCGCGGACCTCCTCCCTTTGAACTATAGATAGTATGGGGAGAAGTCTCCTCGTACTATCTATCAAAGTTGAAAACAGCACGGCTGCGCGGGGCTCCGCCCACACGGCCACATCATTCATTCACGGACTTCCGTGAATTAATGTACTGCAAGTCCAGGCACCCTTAGTGGCTGTTGGCTTGTCCTTTTCAATAAACTACCACGGCGCTGTGAAGCTTCCTGTCAGTATATCTGCTTGCTTGTACATCCCGTATGGCAAGCAGATATTCTGACAGGACTGCAGGAGACTTGCATGGTATCAGCGATCTACTAATTGCTGGTGCAATGCTTTCCAGGCTCCTGTAGACAAAAATAATAAATGCACATTTTTTTACCTGCAAAAAAATGTGCATTTATTATTTTTGTCTAAAAGGTGAACTTATCCTTTAAAGTGGTATTAAATCCAAAACAAACTTTTATGATATTGCAGCTTAGCAATTCTTGAATGTGATGGCTGTGTTAGTTTTCTTTCTTAGGCTTTCTTTCTATTATCTTTACCTGGAGATCCAGCCAGTATGTCTGTTATTTTTCAGCAGAACCAGCTATCCTGCAGATGTAGTAGTTAAGGGGTTGAGACAAACCATTTAACATGGGTAGGGGTGCTTACAGTGATCAGCTTTAATTTATGTAAAACCTTTATCCCGAAAGGAACAAAAACTGTTGCTGTAACTGCTTAAAAGCATTAGTTGGAGTTTGGCTTCAATTTGTTTAGTGTATCTAAGTGCTAGTGCATCTAACATTAACCCCCCACCCCCCAGACTGACGGTGCTGGTGCCCAAAGCTGTCTTTGTTGCTCCTTCATCCAGACTGTAGTCACTCTAATACAGGCGGTGTGTTACTGGTGAAATCACCAGGTGAAAACAAAGGGGGAAAAAGACTAAAAAACTAATGCAGCCACGACAAAATGATTGGTAAGCTGCAATATACTGCATTTTTGTTTTTTGGTTTATTACGCCTTTTCTTTTAACTTGTTTCAGTCTATCTTCTTACCAACTGATTAAAAAATATGTTGCTTACAGAGCTTAATAGCTCCAGCTGAATGTACTGCACACAGAGTTAAAAGATACTCATCCCTCATTGGGCAGCTCTGTTTAGACTTTCAGTCAAACCATGCTTCCAGTTTTGTATCCATGAATTACTTAGTGGTCTGGAATCCTTTTTTAGTGTGTTAAATTTTTTTTTTGTAAAAAAAATAAAGTAGACATAGTAGTTAAAGTGATACTAATTACACACTGTTTACTTTACATTATTCCTTCTCTTTCTGTGTATGGATGATGGCACTGTAATTATTTTAATTTAAAAAAAAAACAACAAATCCTGTCTACAGGGAAACATAAGCAGCAGGAGCTTTTAGTCCTCTGCTGCTCGTCACATGTTAAAAATAAATAATTAATTCCAATAAACTGTTTTAAAATGTCATACAAATATATATTTGAAATAAAATCTTTATTATTTTTTGGCAATAAAATGGCGTGGGCAGATTTATGTAAGTCACAGGCTGCTTCACGCCCCTGCATCCTGTGTCTTAGAATAACAGAAAGGTGAAGCTTCCATCAATCAAGATGTAATATCCCACCCCCATTATGTTTAACTAGTTAGTGGGCATGGAGGAGGTGGGAGGTAGTGGGCTGTCATTTACCACTGTGTCATATGGACTGCTCAGATGTGATAGGGAGGAAATGTTCAGGAAAGAGATACACTGAAAAGTGAACACGTGCACTAGATGCCAACACTGCTCTCCAAAATCTCCAATTGGGGACATGGACAGAAGGGGGAGATAGAGAACAGCAGGATCAAATAGGTTTTTTGAGGAATACAGAAAATAAATCCCATAGTGAATGAGTGAGTATGAACAGCATGTAATACAGCATTTATTGATAGCTTTTTATGATGTGGGTTTAATGACAATTAAAAAAAAGATCTAAAACTTCAGCTCAAAGATGGAAAAACTAAAAAAAAATAAAATTAAACCGAGCCAAGCCATTATAGTTCATATTTAAAAGAGTGAACTAGAAATGATTGCAGTGAGTTTCTGATTTTAGGTATCCTAAATATTTCTGCATTTGCTCTTGGTTGAGGAAATGGATATTCTGAGAGAGTGACTGTCAAAGTAACATTTCTTATTATCCAAAACCCTGACAAATATCCATATCCAATAAAAACTAGGTGTATTGTTAATATTTAGCAGTTAGCAGTTAACCTTTAGCAACTTTTGTGATTTTCCTTCTAACCTGTGTACTCTTTGTATTTTTTTTTCAGCTGCCATGCAAAATTGTAGCAATATTACTGCACTTCTTTTTTCTAAGTGCTTTTGCTTGGATGCTGGTGGAAGGATTGCATCTCTACAGCATGGTTATCAAAGTGTTCGGTTCAGAGGAGAGCAAACATCTTTACTATTATGGGATCGGATGGGGTATGTGCAATCTAATATAATACTGACTGGTGTTAAAGTGTAAATCCAGACAATTTTTTTTCCAGTTTTGGATAGAGGGGAGAAAAATTGGAACCCCTATCTGCTTTCCAAAGCTCTTTTAAAAGGCTTTATCCAGTTTAACAAGACAGGAAGTGAGAGAAACCACACAACAGGGACAAAGTTACTAAATCAAAGCTAGCCTTCACTACTCTTTCCTACTCTATATATTTCTCTTTGTGTTGATATTGGATATTCACTCTCACTTTTGGACAGTACATTAGGGTATTGCAATTATTAGTGGAGGGTTCTGTAACCAGTAGGCTAATGGCTGCAATAAGTGAATACATGTGAGTATTTGGAGCTATGTGTAATAGTAAAGATCAATAATGTTTTGCCTGTTTGTGCTTATCATCCTTGCAGTCACAGTGCAGAATGATAAACACATGAGTTTCTGAATACCTAGTCACTGTTCTAAGGTATTTTCCAGTTCAATGATCCATAACTACCTATAGATTCATTACAAAATCTTTAGGCAATTATAGGTAATTACTGGATTGGGAAATGTTCTATCTGTATTGAACACAGACAACTGAGTACTGTCCGTGATACTTTTTTTATTTTCACTAACATACAATGTTTCAGGACAAGCTTTTGGGGTGCGCCCCCTACATCAAGAAAAACAAAGACAGCACACACATCAAACGTACACAGCAATGGTAATTAAGCTTGGATAGCTGGTGCGATAGGGCAGGGAGAGGGCTATAGAAAGACACAGAGGATAGAGCAGGCAGAAGAATGTTGGATAGTGATTTAGGAAGCCGAGGTCCACATTTAGACCATTATCTTTTGTGCCAAATAACATTTTCATTCTTAATTCAAACGGTTTTCGTTCCTGAGTAGTGTTAAAGTTACAGTTAGGAACAAAATATTCAGGTCTTCCAAAGTGTGGTCTAGTTGTGAGAAACTATGTCTCACAGGTGTGCAAAAATCATCTTACGTAAGCTATTTAACCTCCCTAGCGGTTTTCCCGAGCCTGGCTTGGAGTTAAATCTAGCTGTCAAAAGCGGTAACCCCCGAGCCAGACTCGTTGTCACCGCAAAATACATACCTGGTCCTGTGATTCGTGTCCCGGGTCCTGCAGCCCCCTCAAGCCATCCCCTCCGACCGTCCCCTGTCTCCTTCCCGGCTATCTCACGCTGATCAGTGTGATCGCTGTGCCCTCGGGGGTGGGGCTTGCGGGAGGCGGGAGTTTTAAAAATAGACATGTGTCAAAATAAAGTGTTACTCTAGTGCATACATTGTAACTTTACTTCAGATATATCTATAGTGCAGTTTTTCAGTTTCTGTGACTAAAAACAGTTTTACACTTATGGCTTCCAAAAAGTGTCTCGCTAGCGCCAAAGCGGTTTATGATGAGCTAGCAAACAGCGACAGTGAGGAGCTACTTGAATTGAGTGATAACAACTCATGTGGAAATTTGTCTTCAGACACCGACAGTGAAGACAGCGGCGAATCTGAGATTGATCTGAGTGATCTGCGAACGTGGTGCACTATTGATTGCGGTATGCCATTGCCACCAAGATTTCCGCTTGCCGGCGCATCTGGTAAGAAAGTCGACATTGAAGGTGACAACCCCTTGGCGTACTTAGAATTGTTTCTGACTGATGAGGTTATTGAAATAATCGTGACGGAGACAAATAGATACGCAGCACAACAATTAGTGGGAACCTGTGACCAAAGAGGAAATTTGGCTGTTTCTCGGCCTAATTATTCTACAAGAAGTGGTGGGGAAACCGCTGCAGAAGTGGTACTGGACCACCAACAAAATGCTCACCACACCGTTCTTTGGCACCATACAGCTTTTCACTTATTATGAAATATTTGCACTTCGCAAACAATGAGGATTTTGACGAAACAACTTCTCCGGCTTCCAAGCTAAAAAAATTTGGGAAGTCTCCCAAATAATTGTCATAAATGTCCAGCAGAGCTGTGTGCCAGAGAGAGACATTACCATAGATGAAAGTCTAATGGCCTACACAGGAAGGCTCAGCTGGATACAGTATATCGCATCCAGGTATCAAATCCAACCTGCTTTGTGAATCCTCTACCGGCTACATATGGAACACAATTATATACACCGGCAAAGGAACAAAATTTTATCCCAAGTACAGAAAATATGGAATGACAACATCATCCGTTCTGTCACTAATTGAGCCTCTGCTAAACCAAGGCTACTGTGTAACAACGGACAATTTCTATACCTCTCTAGAACTTTACGAGGTTCTTCTGCAGCACAAAACGGATGCCTATGGAACTGTTGGGGCTAACCGGTGCAACCTGCCATCAATGTTTGGAAAAACCAAACTGAAGCCTGGAGAAATAGTTGCCTGGTAGAAAGGCAAAATTATGGCACTGAGATGGCGGGACAAGAAGGATGTGTGCCTAATGAGTACCATTCACAATGCCTCCACAGTGATGGTACAATCAAAAGGTGGGAAAAACATTCCAAAGCCTCAGGTTGTTATTGACTACAATAGCACCATGGGAGGTGTCGACAGAGCTGACCAAGCTATGACATTCTATCTGGCGATGAGAAAGCAACAGAGGAAGTACTACAAAAAGATTTTCTGGCATCTTCTGGAACAGTGCTTGTGGAATGCCTACATTCTGTTCCGCAAAAACAGTGACAAGCCTGTGCTTCATGTGGACTTTATCTGGAAAGTTTCGGAATCCGTTTTCCTCAAATATTCTAGAAAACATCACGGGTGTGGTATATTTTGAAACACGGGACTGCACAAAGTCCGATATCGCAATCAGGGCAGTGGAACCTCGTTTCCTTGTGGATTTTTTTTCCACTCTCATCAAAACTCCCACAGCACGTCGTCCGGATCTACCCACAGACACTGATGGCATTTGATGTTTGAGGAAAACGGATTCCGTTTTCCTCAAAGGAAACGAGGTTCCACTGCCCTGATTGCGATATCGGACTTTGTGCAGTCCCGTGTTTCAAAATATACCACACCCGTGATGTTTTCTAGAATATAAAGTGTCTATATAATATTGTTTGGACAGAGTTTCCTGTTTGATTTGATTACATTATTTAATTTATTATTATATTATTTTTAATTATATTATAATTTATGATTTAATGTATTAAAATTTATTACACTCAGGATGTCTACTAGACTCTTGTTTAAACAGACTTCAGTGAGTTATTCCTAAGAATTACAGGCCAACAATAAAAAAAATACATATTTCCATTGAAAACAATGTACTGCTTTGAGCACAGAAATACTGACATAATCATACTGCTAAGGGAGGTTAATGGTGTGTCTGTGCAAATTCATTTGTCCTTGTAATGTTTGTCCTGTTTCACCAACATAAGATTCTTGACTACATTTTTTTTGCATTGGATGAGGTACACAACATTACCGGAGGTACAGCTATATGATCCTGTAATTCTAAAGGTCCCTTTTGTGTATGTGACACTTTTTTAATAGATTGATTTAGCTTCACAGTTTGCAATGTTTTTGTTGCAGGGCCTAGAGTTTCATCCTCTGCTATGATGGGCTGTAAATCCTTGATTATCTTTCTTATCCCTTCTAGTGTTGGATTGTATGTTACTAGAGATACACGGTTATTTGTTTTTTTCTCTTTGTATTGGAGGAGATGTTCTCTTTGGGTTTTCAGGGCCGTATTTATGCTGGAATTGATGGGTTTGTCCTTGTACCCTTTCTTATGGAAGGAGTCTGCTAGTGTTTTGAGATGTTTATTTCTGTCTTCTAACTGTGTGGTAAAATGAAAACATTTAGGAAACAAAGGCAGTCCGTTTTTGAAACCCTAACAGCACTGGATCCTACCAACACTAACAAAGTTATAAAATTAAATGGAAACTATATAAAGGTGCCTGCAAAAACATGCTATGAATAAGAAGCAGAAAAAAACCCACCAGGAACTACAATACAAAGAACAGACTTTTTGGATGCAACCCAAACAACATAAAACACATAAAACCAACACCACCTTCTGTCTGTCACATACTTTACTCGTGAGCCTGACGGCAGAGGAAGGCCTCTCATACGGCTCCGGCTCAAGGGCCACTGAAAGTGGGACAGCAACCACAAGAGCGCGGTGGGGTATGAGTGCCTGGTCAGTCCTGTAGTCTGTGCGGGGATTGCTGGCACTTCGCTGGCCGATAGGATGGTTGGATTGGCTGGCAGAAGAGCAGACTGGTAGCAAATCAGGCAGGCAGTGAAGCAGGCTGGTAGCAGACTGTATGCAGGGTCAGACAAGCCGGGTTGGTAACCCGAGGTAACATGAGCGTTTTAACAGCCTCCTTATTCCAGGAATCTCACATCAGCCACAGGATAGAGCAGAGAATCCACACAGACCAACACAGCTCCCAAAGATGGCCGCTGGAATGCACCGCTCAGCGTGCGCTCCACTCACCGGAAGTGACGTCAGACGTACGGGGTATGGACCAGAAATGCGTCAACGCGTTTCACCCCTCCCATCGGGCGTTCTCAAGGCATTTCCGGTCCATACCCCGTACGTCTGACGTCACTTCCGGTGAGTGGAGCGCACGCTGAGCGGTGCGTTCCAGCGGCCATCTTTGGGAGCTGTGTTGGTCTGTGTGGATCCTCTGCTCTATCCTGTGGCTGATGTGAGATTCCTGGAATAAGGAGGCTCTTAAAACGTTCATGTTTTATCTGGAGGCTATTATATTCAATAAATGTGCCTTTTACAAGTTGCTGACATGTGAATGGCCTTAATCTCTGCTTTGGAATTTTACTATTATTTGGCAATATTACACTATTTGAGATTTCTCTCTCCTGGTGAACGGTGGAGCCTATTCGAATGGTGAAGAATTCTATAGAGTGGATGCTAAGGAGGGTTTAGGATCCCTTTAAAATTCCTTAAAGGCTTCTCACTCACCAAGTTCTGGTGAGTGCATTTGATGTTGGTTTCTGCACGGGTGGAAGGTGGAAGTTTTTCTTTATATTTGAAGAATTTCTGGAATTTTTGATCTTAATTGCCTATAATTGCCTAAAGATTTTGTAATGAATCTATAGGTAGCTATGGATCATTAAATAGGAAAATGTCTCAAAAATGCATCTAGGTATTGAGAAAATCTCTTGTACATCATTCAAGACTGTGATTGCAAGGATGATAAGCATAAACAGGAAAAACATTATTGATCTTTAAAATTACACATAGCTGCAAATACGCACTGGCATTCAATTATTGCAGCCATTAGCCTACTGGTTACACCACCATCCGCTAATAATTGCAGTACCGTAATGTACTGTCCAAAAGTGAAGATAAATATCCAACAGCAACACAAAGAGAAATGTATATATTTTTCACTAAGAAGAGTAGGGAAGGCTAGAACACCTCAAAACTTTGAATTTCTGACTGTGTCCCTGTTGTGGGGTTTCTCTCACTTTCAATCTGGTTAAACTGGAGAAAGTTTTTAACAGAGCCTTGGACAGTACTAAATTGTTTCTGTCGCAAGTGCGCTAATACAGCTACAATCACCTCATTACTGAACACAAAAGTTTATGCTGGTAGATTTACTAGAAAACATTCTTTTTTTTTTTATAAATATTTATTAAATTTTTCCAATTCATATACAAAACATTTCAACATTTCTATTAATATAATTATCCCATATGTTTTCTCTTCTTACATAAATTATCCCTATATATGACTTTCTTTTCTTGCCCTCCCCCCCCCTCCACCCCCCCCATCTCCTCCAACCCCTCCCACGCTCAACATTCTTTTTACTCTCATTAACTCCATATTATTCTGTTGTTTCTAAATCTCAATTCTAAGCCAGCTTCCAAGAATATTATCTCTTCATATATTTCACCTTTTCTCTGTATTCTTCCCAGCCTTTCCATTTTTTATTATATAACTCCAGCTTGTCCTCGTGCGTGTAATACAATCTTTCTGTCCCAGAGATCTGATTTACTCTAGCCATCCAATCCTCCTCAGTTGGCACCTCTCTTTTCTTCCAAAACCTGGGTATCAGACTCTTTGCTGCGGTCAAGTAATGCCATATCCCAGAACTCTTATATGTTTTCACTGAGAGTTCTGAGATATGGAGGAGACATACTTCTGGATCTAATCCTATATTGATTTTTGTGATTTTCCCTATCAAATAAACTATCCTCCGCCAAAACACCTGTATTTCTGAACACTCCCACCACACATGATACCACGTGCCCACCTCTCCACAACCTCTCCAACACATCTGTGAGATTTCTGTATTCATCTTGTGCTCCAGGTAGGGGGTAATGTGCCATCTATTCAAACACTTATAGTTTATTTCTACTTCTCTCATACTAATATTTTCGTGAATTAATGTGAACATCTTCTTCTTCTCCTCCTCCTCTATTTTTCTTCCCATATCTCTTTCCCATATCTCTATGTGCATTAATTTTGTGTCTATATCAAGTTCCATTAATATCTTGTGTATTTTTGCCGTACCGTGTCTACCATTTCCCCGTGACTCAAAGATTCTCTCAAATGGATTCCAGTCTTTTCTAGTTCTTATTGGTTTTGGAAGGCTTTCAAAGAAATTCTTCAGTTGGTAATATCTAAGTCTATCCATCTTATTAAAGACTTCACCCTTTCTTTCCTCCATATCCTTATATGACCCCATTTCCTCTCCTACCATTATATCTCTCAATTGCGCCTCCTGTTTTATTATCCATTTCCCTGCTATACTATCTTTTCCCGGGATGAAATATTTTGTGTTCCTCAGTGGCATTAGTTGTGAATTAAAAACCCACCCCTTTTGTCTGTGTAATAAATCCCATTCTTTTAAAACATTAAGAGTGTACGTGCTTGTGCTCTCCTCTAATTCTCTATATTGTGCAGGGACCCAGATACTATTACTAGAGATGAGCGAATCGAAGTAGGCGAAGTGGAATTCGTTTCGAATATTAGGAAAATTTCGATTCGCGTCGAATCCGAAAATAAGCAGACTTCGGATGCGCGAATCGAAATTTTTCCTAAAATGGCGGCGACATGTGCAGCGACGGAGCGGGGATGTCTGGGAAGGCGCGCAGACAAGGCGCGCTGACCCATAATGCATTCATTCATGACATGTGATCGCATTAGCCAATCAGCAGCCAGCCAGCCAGCACAGTGTAATGGTCGAGCTATAAATATCGGCCATTTTAGAATTCTCCATTTGCCTCCAGTCATTCAACAGAGGCAGACCTGGCTGTATGCAGGGAGAGAGTTAGGGACACAGAAACGTTACTTAGGGACAGAGAAACGTTAGTTAGGGCCACAGAATCGTTACTTAGGGCCATAGAAACGTTACATAGGGCCACAGAAACGTTTACTTAGGGCCACAGAATCGTTAGTTAGGGCCACAGAAACGTTACTTAGGGACACAGAATTGTTACTCAGGGACAGACAGAATTGTTACTGAGGGATACAGAATTGTTACTGAGGGCCACAGAATCATTACTTAGGGCCACAGAAACGTTACTTAGGGCCACAGAATTGTTACTTAGGGACAGACACAGAATTGTTACTGAGGGACACAGATTTGTTACTGAGGGCCACAGAATTGTTACTTAGGGCCACAGAATTGTTACTTAGGAACAGACACAGAATTGTTACTGAGGGACACAGATTTGTTACTGAGGGCCACAGAATCGTTACTTAGGGCCACAGAAACGTTACTTAGGGCCACAGAATTGTTACTTAGGGACAGACACAGAATTGTTACTGAGGGCCACAGAATCGTTACTTAGGGCCACAGAATTGTTACTTAGGGACAGACACAGAATTGTGACTGAGGGCCACAGAATTGTTACTGAGGGCCACAGAACCGTTACTTAGGGCCACAGAAACGTTACTTAGGGCCACAGAAACGTTACTTAGGGCTACAGAAACGTTACTTAGGGCTACAGAAACGTTACTTAGGGCCACAGAATCGTTACTTAGGGCCACAGTATCGTTACTTAGGGACACAGAAACGTTACTTAGGGCCACAGAAACTTTACTTAGGGCCACAGAATTGTTACTTAGGGACAGACACAGAATTGTTACTGAGGGATACAGAATTGTTACTGAGGGACACAGAACCGTTACTTAGGGCCACAGAAACGTTACTTAGGGCCACAGAAACGTTACTTAGGGCCACAGAATCGTTACTTAGGGCCACAGAAACGTTACTTAGGGCCATAGAATTGTTACTCAGGGACAGACACAGAATTCTTACTCAGGGACAGACACAGAATTGTTACTGAGGGACACAGAATTGTTACTGAGGGACACAGAATTGTTACTGAGGGACACAGAATTGTTACTCAGGGACACAGAATTGTTACTCAGGGACACAGAATTGTTACTGAGGGACACAGAATTGTTACTCAGGGACAGACACAGAATTGTTACTCAGGGAGAGACACAGAATTGTTACTGAGGGACACAGAATTGTTACTGAGGGCCACAGAACTGTTACTTAGGGCCACAGAAACGTTACTCAGGGACACAGAATTGTTAATCAGGGACAGACACAGAATTGTTACTCAGGGACAGACACAGAATTGTTACTCAGGGACACAGAATTGTTACTCAGGGACACAGAATTGTTACTCAGGGACACAGAATTGTTACTGAGGGACACAGAATTGTTACTGAGGGACATAGAATTGTTACTCAGGGACAGACACAGAATTGTTACTCAGGGACAGACACAGAATTGTTACTGAGGGACACAGAATTGTTACTGAGGGCCACAGAACTGTTACTTAGGGCCACAGAAACGTTACTCAGGGACACAGAATTGTTACTCAGGGACAGACACAGAATTGTTACTCAGGGACAGACACAGAATTGTTACTGAGGGACACAGAATTGTTACTGAGGGACACAGAATTGTTACTGAGGGCCACAGAACTGTTACTTAGGGCCACAGAAACATTACTCAGGGACACAGAATTGTTAATCAGGTACAGACACAGAATTATTACTCAGGGACAGACACAGAATTGTTACTCAGGGACACAGAATTGTTACTGAGGGACACAGAATTGTTACTGAGGGCCACAGAATCGTTACTTAGGGCCACAGAAACGTTACTTAGGGCCACAGAAACGTTACTTAGGGCAACAGAAACGTTACTTAGGGACACAGAATTGTTACTCAGGGACAGACACAGAATTGTTACTCAGGGACAGACACAGAATTGTTACTCAGGGACACAGAATTGTTACTGAGGGACACAGAATTGTTACTGAGGGACACAGAATTGTTACTCAGGGACAGACACAGAATTGTTACTGAGGGACACAGAATTGTTACTGAGGGACACAGAATTGTTACTGAGGGACACAGAATTGTTACTGAGGGCCACAGAACTGTTACTTAGGGCCACAGAAACGTTACTCAGGGACACAGAATTGTTACTCAGGGACAGACACAGAATTGTTACTCAGGGACACAGAATCGTTGAATTAAAGAGTATGTCAGACAACATGCAGAGGAGTGGCAGAGGAGGCAATGTTTTAGGAGCGAGCAGACGTGGCAGCAGAGGAAGGGGTCGAGGCAGCACTATTCGCAGCCAGAGGCCAGTGCTCCCGGTGTCATCCAGTACAGTGAGGAAGAGCTAACAGAGGGCGGTCAGGAACGGGGGGAGACATCCGCCTCTTCAGCAGCCAGGCGAAGAAGTAGTGGCGAGGAGAGTGGCTCGGTAGCCGGTCTAGAGACAGGTCTGTCTCCTGACCCACACGCAGCCGAGGGGGCTAGTAGTGAGGCGGAGACCCTAATTGATGATGATGAGGCTGATCGCACTTGGCAGCCTCGTCGTCATCAGGCTATTGCTTCCGCATCATCAGGAGAAGAGGGTGGCAGCTTGGCAGCGAGCAAAACAGTCGGTGGGTTGTCTCCATCGCCACACTCTGCCATGTGCCACTTTCAGGTCTCCTCACACACTGCTGGTGTGTTCCATTTTTTGTCATAGGGTGCTGGCAGATTACGGGCCTCCCATAGCTGCTGCCAGGCCCCTAATCTGCCATGGGCCCCTGTACCGCCTCCTCATGCTGCTGCCAGGTCCACAGTGTCTCATGCCATGTGCCACTTTCAGGTCTCCTCACACTGCTGGTGTGTTCCATTTTTTGTCATAGGGTGCTGGCAGATTACGGGCCTCCCATAGCTGCTGCCAGGCCCCTAATCTGCCATGGGCCCCTATACCGCCTCCTCATGCTGCTGCGAAGTCCAGAGTCTGTCATGGGTCCCTGTACGGCCTCCCATTGCTGCTGTCTCCATCGCCACACTCTGCCATGTGCCACTTTCAGGTCTCCTCACACACTGCTGGTGTGTTCCATTTATTGACATAGGGTGCTGGCAGATTACGGGCCTCCCATAGCTGCTGCCAGGCCCCTAATCTGCCATGGGCCCCTATAGCGCCTCCTCATGCTGCTGCCAGGTCCAGAGTGTCTCATGGGTCCCTGTACAGCCTCCCATTGCTGCTGTCTCCATCGCCACACTCTGCCATGTGCCACTTTCAGGTCTCCTCACACTGCTGGTGTGTTCCATTTTTGTCATAGGGTGCTGGCAGATTACGGGCCTCCCATAGCTGCTGCCAGGCCCCTAATCTGCCATGGGCCTCTGTACCGCCTCCTCATGCTGCTGCCAGGTCCACAGTGTCTCATGCCATGTGCCACTTTCAGGTCTCCTCACACACTGCTGGTGTGTTCCATTTTTTGTCATAGGGTGCTGGCAGATTACGGGCCTCCCATAGCTGCTGCCAGGCCCCTAATCTGCCATGGGCCCCTATACCGCCTCCTCATGCTGCTGCCAAGTCCAGAGTCTCTCATGGGTCCCTGTACGGCCTCCCATTGCTGCTGTCTCCATCGCCACACTCTGCCACGTGCCACTTTCAGGTCTCCTCACACACTGCTGGTGTGTTGAATTTTTTGACATAGGGTGCTGGCAGATTACGGGCCTCCCATAGCTGCTGCCAGGCCCCTAATCTGCCATGTGCCCCTATACCGCCTCCTCATGCTGCTGCCAAGTCCAGAGTCTGTCATGGGTCCCTGTACGGCCTCCCATTGCTGCTGTCTCCATCGCCACACTCTGCCATGTGCCACTTTCAGGTCTCCTCACACTGCTGGTGTGTTGAATTTTTTGACATAGGGTGCTGGCAGATTACGGGCCTCCCATAGCTGCTGCCAGGCCCCTAATCTGCCATGGGCCCCTGTACTGCCTCCTCATGCTGCTGCCAGGTCCACAGTGTCTCATGCCATGTGCCACTTTCAGGTCTCCTCACACACTGCTGGTGTGTTGAATTTTTTGACATAGGGTGCTGGCAGATTACGGGCCTCCCATAGCTGCTGCCAGGCCCCTAATCTGCCATGGGCCCCTATACCGCCTCCTCATGCTGCTGCCAAGTCCAGAGTCTCTCATGGGTCCCTGTACGGCCTCCCATTGCTGCTGTCTCCATCGCCACACTCTGCCATGTGCCACTTTCAGGTCTCCTCACACTGCTGGTGTGTTGAATTTTTTGACATAGGGTGCTGGCAGATTACGGGCCTCCCATAGCTGCTGCCAGGCCCCTAATCTGCCATGGGCCCCTATACCGCCTCCTCATGCTGCTGCCAAGTCCAGAGTCTGTCATGGGTCCCTGTACGGCCTCCCATTGCTGCTGTCTCCATCGCCACACTCTGCCATGTGCCACTTTCAGGTCTCCTCACACTGCTGTTGTGTTGAATTTTTTGACATTGGGTGCTGGCAGATTACGGGCCTCCCATAGCTGCTGCCAGGCCCCTAATCTGCCATGGGCCCCTGTACCACCTCCTCATGCTGCTGCCAGGTCCACAGTGTCTCATGCCATGTGCCACTTTCAGGTCTCCTCACACTGCTGGTGTGTTGAATTTTTTGACATAGGGTGCTGGCAGATTACGGGCCTCCCATAGCTGCTGCCAGGCCCCTAATCTGCCATGGGCCCCTATACCGCCTCCTCATGCTGCTGCCAAGTCCAGAGTCTGTCATGGGTCCCTGTACGGCCTCCCATTGCTGCTGTCTCCATCGCCACACTCTGCCATGTGCCACTTTCAGGTCTCCTCACACTGCTGGTGTGTTGAATTTTTTGACATTGGGTGCTGGCAGATTACGGGCCTCCCATAGCTGCTGCCAGGCCCCTAATCTGCCATGGGCCCCTGTACCGCCTCCTCATGCTGCTGCCAGGTCCACAGTGTCTCATGCCATGTGCCACTTTCAGGTCTCCTCACACTGCTGGTGTGTTCAATTTTTTGACATAGGGTGCTGGCAGATTACGGGCCTCCTATAGCTGCTGCCAGGCCCCTAATCTGCCATGGGCCCCTATACCGCCTCCTCATGCTGCTGCCAGGTCCAGAGTCTCTCATGGGTCCCTGTACGGACTCCCATTGCTGCTGTCTCCATCGCCACACTCTGCCATGTGCCACTTTCAGGTCTCCTCACACACTGCTGGTGTGTTGAATTTTTTGACATAGGGTGCTGGCAGATTACGGGCCTCCCATTGCTGCTGCCAGGCCCGTAATCTGCCATGGGCCCCCGTACCGACTCCTCATGCTGTGACGTTGCAACAAGGTGGAATTCAACCCTACATATGTTAGACCGCCTTTACGAACAGCAAAAGGCCATCACAGATTTCCTGATGTTAAAAGCGGATAAAGGTACTCCCTGTGTAACTTAGATGTCAGCCATTGGCAGCTCATGCGTGACACCTGCGCTTGCTCAGGCCCTTTGAGGAGGCCACGCTATTCGTGAGTCGGCAGGACTATGGGATGAACGACGTCATTCCTCTGTTGCACGTCCTGGAACAAATGCTGTTAACAATGGCTGGTCAGGGTGCGGTAGACGTGGCGCACAGATCTCAACGCCACATGACCCCTGTGGGGGCAGGACAGGAAGAAGAGGAGGAGGTAGAGGAGGACATTGGTGCTCAGGAATTATTGAGTGAAATGGGTGGTTTTTCCACTCAGCGGACAGGAGTGGAGGAGCAGGAGCATCTGGTAGAGGAGGAGGAAGAGGAGACAGAGGACCCAGACGCACCGTGGCAGTATGCTGTGGAGATGGAGGCAGGGAGTCCCTCGCATTCCTTGGCACAAATGGCCCATAGCATGCTCGCTTGCTTGCGTACCGACAGCCGAATAATAACCATCAGACAGAGGGATGACTTTTGGCTGTCCACCTTGTTGGACCCTCGCTACAGTTCAAAAATGGTGGCCTTTTTCACACCTGCTGAGAGGGAGGCCAAAATAACGTACTATAAAAACCACCTATGTAGTCAGCTGGTCTCTGCCTGTCTGCGCCAACGTCCATCCTCAGACACTGTGGGCCCTGTGCGCTCGCGTTCCGCTGCCATGGCAGCAGGGGAGGGGTGGGGTGGTAGGAGCAGTGGCAGCTCCACCAGCAGCAGCTGCCTCAGTCTGCAGTCGATGATGAGTAGCTTTCTTCACCAGCGCAGTGAGGAAACTACTAACCAGCCGCAGCAGCAGCAGCAGCAGGATCAGGTGGACCTGGAGCAGGACCTCAAACAACAGGCTTAGGCCTACTTGGACAGCACCCTGCCAACCGAGGTAGACAATCCCCTTGACTACTGGGCAACGAAACTTGACCTTTGGCCTCAACTAGCTGAATTTGCCCTTGAAAGGCTGTCATGCCCGGCCAGTAGCGTGGCATCGGAGCGCGTGTTTAGTGCGGCAGGAAGTATTGCAACTCCGCGGAGGACATGACTGTCCACCCAAAGTGTGGAGAGACTCACGTTTGTGAAAATGAATCAGGCGTGGATTAGTCTGGATTTCAAACCACCAGTTCCTGACACAACTGACTAAATCCGCCATGAATCATGCCCCAAACATGTGCCACTTTCAGGTCTCCTCACACTGCTGGTGTGTTCCATTTTTTGTCATAGGGTGCTGGCAGATTACGGGCCTCCCATAGCTGCTGCCAGGCCCCTAATCTGCCATGGGCCCCTATACCGCCTCCTCATGCTGCTGCCAAGTCCAGAGTCTCTCATGGGTCCCTGTACGGCCTCCCATTGCTGCTGTCTCCATCGCCACACTCTGCCATGTGCCACTTTCAGGTCTCCTCACACTGCTGGTGGGTTCCATTTTTTGTCATAGGGTGCTGGCAGATTACGGGCCTCCCATAGCTGCTGCCAGGCCCCTAATCTGCCATGGGCCCCTATACCGCCTCCTCATGCTGCTGCCAGGTCCAGAGTCTCTCATGGGTCCCTGAACGGCCTCCCATTGCTGCTGTCTCCATCGCCACACTCTGCCATGTGCCACTTTCAGGTCTCCTCACACTGCTGGTAGGTTCCATTTTTTGTCATAGGGTGCTGGCAGATTACGGGCCTCCCATAGCTGCTGCCAGGCCCCTAATCTGCCATGGGCCCCCGTACCAACTCCTCATGCTGCTGCCAGGCCCGTAATCTGTCATGGGCCCCTGTTGTCGCTTGTTGGCATATTCCGCTCGTTCAGATGCTCCTTCTCCTGCTACTCCTCTTCACGGATTCCGTCAGCAGTCTTTCTTGGAATCCGTTTCCAAGAGACAACAGTTTGCGAGCACGCACCCGACGGTGCAGAAGCTGAACGTCCTCCTGTCCAAGTTGCTGCTGCCAGGCTCGTAATCTGTCATGCGCCCCTGTACCGCCTCCTCATGCTGCTGCCAGGTCCAGAGTGTGTCATGGGTCCCTGTACGGCCTCCCATTGCTGCTGCCAGGCCCGTAATCTGCCATGGGCCCCCGTACCAACTCCTCATGCTGCTGCCAGGCCCGTAATCTGTCATGGGCCCCTGTACCGCCTCCTCATGCTGCTGCCAGGTCCAGAGTGTGTCATGGGTCCCTGTACGGCCTCCCATTGCTGCTGTCTCCATCGCAACACTCTGCCATGTGCCACTTTCAGGTCTCCTCACACTGCTGGTGGTTTCCATTTTTGTCATAGGGTGCTGTATGGCCTCCCATTGCTGCTGCCTCCACCGCCACACTGTGGCTCCACACTCTGGTTTTGGCCCCGTGACTGCCCAAATGAGTGAAGTGTGTGGTGATTCTAAGATCGACGGCACTCATCTGCATGTCATACTGACTGTCAGTATTATTTCTCTTCCCCAGCAGACTCCAAGGGCATTTAAATTAAAGGTACAATGTTCTGCACTAATATAAAGTCTCTCTGAAGCCTAGAAACACCCTTTTATAAGTTAAATTCGCAGCGAATATATTCGACTCGAATCGAAATTTTTCCACGAATTCGCCGAATTAGTCGAATCGAATTTTTGAATACTTCGCTCATCTCTAACTATTACTCAAACTTTTTCCACTCAGTGCTTTCTCAATTTTAACCCAAGTTTTCTCCGGATTATGAATCCAGTCGAAGATTCTTGCAATAATCCCCGCTTTGTAATATCTCCTAAAATCTGGTACCCCCAATCCTCCTCTTTCTTTGCTTCTGGTCAGCGTTTCATAACTTATTCTAGGCTTTTTATTCCTCCATATGCATTTTATTATCATTTTCCTCAGTTCTTTAAAATATGCCTCTGGGAGTTTGATTGGGATCATTTGAAATTTATATAATACTTTGGGGACTATTACCATCTTTATCAAGTTTATGCGACCTATCCACGATGGATTTCCATTTCCCACTCTTCTCAACTCCTCCTTGATTTCATTTAATAGCGTTATATAATTGGCTTTATAAAGGTTCTTATTTGAGGCTGATAGTTTTATTCCTAGATATTTTAATTCTTTATCTCTCCAAAGGAAAGGGAATTCCTCTTTTAGTTTTTCTTTTTCACTATTTTTGAGATTTATGTTTAAGATTTCGGTCTTTGTCGGGTTAATTTTTAGGTTTGACAGGTCTCCGTACTCCCTCAATGCTTTCATTAGATTTGGAAGTGATGTTCTAGAGTTTCCTACATAAAACCTCAAGTCATCCGCATAAGCCACTACCTTGTGTTCTCTATCACCTATCTTTATTCCTTTTATGTCTATATTCCTCCTAATCATGGACAGTAAGGGCTCCAGTGATAACACATATAGCAATGGAGACAATGGGCATCCCTGTCTTGTACCATTTGACATCTTAAAGTACTCTGATCTTCCTCCATTTACCATTATGGTAGCGGTAGGCCCTCTGTACAACTCACTAATCCACTCTCTCATTCTATCTCCCATTCCTTTTAACAATGAAAACCAGCGCAAACCCACATGATCAATTACATTACTCAGTGTAAAAAAACATAAATGTGCTAATAAAATTATATATAATAAATTATATATAAATTATGTTAATACAAAAATATATATATAAAATTATGAGTCCAGTGAAAAAACAAAGTGACAAAAAATCAGAAAAATCCCAGAAAATATATATATATATATATAATTAAAGTCCCGTGACAAAATAATCAAATTAATTTATAATATATTTTCCATTTGATTCTTCCGTGTTACGGATCCCTTCACCATCCACCAGTGCAGAAATCAACATTAACCGCACTCACCAGATAATGGTGAGTCACACGCCTTTCAGGATTGTTAAGGGCTCCTGGACCCCCTTTACTTTCTCTGAGACCTCCAAGCGCTGTTTCCTCTCATGTCTAGGTACCTCTTCTGCTTACTCCTCTCACCGAATCCCCCAAAGGAAAATCAGGAAGAAGAAAAGACCATAGCGTGATACCGCAGTAACTTCTCCTTAAATTAATCTCTCCAGACCACTCACATTCTTTTGCGGGATATAGCCCGCTTTTTATTCAAAACAACAGCGATTCTCTTCAAAATTGATCCACTTTTCATGTACACCGATTATATAAGGATTATATAAGGACCCCACAGTTAAGTGTGCAGCAGGATGGCAGACCTCAGCTACAGACTCTTCTCCTTAGACTAAGATGGCCCCTTGGAACGCACCGCTCGGCGTGCGCTCCACTCACCGGAAATGACGTCAGACGACGGACCAGGCAACCGGAAGTGCGTCAACGCGTTTCGCCCCACCCACAGGGCGTTATCAAGACCTTCACTTCATTACTTTCTAATGCTATTTTTATTTCCTCTAAAGTTATTTCTGCCTCTAGAGAGTTCCGTTGTGTTTCTCTTAATTTCGGTAGGCCTGCCTCCTCTAGGTATGTCTTTCTTTTCCCTCTATTTACTGTTTCCGTTTTCCTAAGCGTATCCTGAGGTATGATATTATACAGCTCATCATAATACTATTTAAATATTCTAGCAATATCCTTGGTTGAGTGTACAAATTCCCCCTTGGAATTTCTTATTTTCTCAATATAATTTCTATTTTTCTTCTTTCTTAAAGTTCTCATTAAATACTTTCCCGGCCTATCTCCCCATCTGTACCTTTCACTTGTTATTTTATTAAAGACTCTTCTTTTTTCCTCCTCCATTACATTCTCTAATTCTTCTTTCTTCTTTATTAACATCTGCATTATCTCCTTAGATCTTTCCCTTTTATGCACCTGTTCAAGATCATATATTTCATTTAGTAATCTATTTATCTTTTCTCTCCTTTCTTTTTTCCTTTTTGCCCCCATTGCGATAAGTAGACCTCTGATGTAAACTTTATGTGCTTCCCACACCGTTGCAACCGACACATCCTCTGTTTCATTCTCTTCAAAAACCCATTCGATTTCCTTCTCAATTCTTTGACCAATCTCTTCCTCCATGAAAAGTGCCTCATTCAACCGCCATACATAACCTTCTTTCCCTTCCCTACCCCATCTTAACTTCATTGCAACTGGGGCATGATCCGACAGGGTACTTCCTTCAATTTTTACTTCTGCCACCAACTCTATCATTCGATGTTCTACTAATATATAATCTAGTCTAGAATAAGTCTCATGAACGTGCAAAAAGAAAGTATAATCTCTCTCCTTCATATTCCTAATTCTCCAGATGTCCACCAACTGACATTCATGCATTAATTTCTTTAACATTCTCAAGGATTTGCTTTCCTCCCTCCTCACAGAGGAAGTGGTGTCTATCCGCGGATCCATACAGATGTTAAAGTCTCCCGCTACTATCATATGCCCACTTTTAAAATCCATCAATCTCTTCAACACTTCTCTCATAAACCTCTCCGGCCTC
The DNA here is from genome assembly GCF_062004578.1 of Staurois parvus. NCBI lineage: Eukaryota > Metazoa > Chordata > Amphibia > Anura > Ranidae > Staurois > Staurois parvus. The sequence continues at coordinate 12,216,205 of NW_028318515.1, forward strand.
TTATTTGGACTGTATATGTTTGCTATTGTACACTCAATTCCCAGTAATTTTACTCTCAAAAATAGATACCTTCCCTCCAGATCCGTCAATCTCTCCTCCACCTCAAACCTTATATTCTTTGCGAAGAGCAACTCCTTTTGCTCTTTTAGTTGGTGAATCCGCATAGAACCATGTTGGAAAATATCTAGTCCTCAGTCTAACCTTCGACTCTATCTCTAGGTGTGTTTCCTGCAAGAATACCACTGAGGCATTTCTATGTTGAAGTTCTTTAAATAACCTGAATCTCTTTCCTGGACAGCTTAACCCTCTTACATTGTAGGTTATATATTGGATTTCTTCCATCTTACTTTTTTCCTACCTTCTCTCTCTTCCTCCTTCCCTTCCTCTTTCTTGTTCCTATAGAGCGTTTTTATCCTACTACCCTTTTCCCTCCCCCTATCCCTCCCCCCCTCCCTCAATACTCCCCTCCCCTTTTCCCTAGCCCCCTCTCTCAATGCACCCCTCAATCCCTTTCCTCTCCCTCCCCTCCCTCCTCCTCCCTCCCCCCCTCTCCCCCCCCCTCCTCCCCCCTCTTTTTAGGCCTTCCCTTTGCCTAACCGTCATTTGTGGAGATAGCGTCCACCTTTGACTTAATCCTTAGGGCTTCACTCCTCCCGTGGATAGCATCCCCTCCTTCCGGATCCCCCCCTTGAACTCCTCTCTACCTGTACTTTCTAAAGAAGAAAAAAGAAAAAAAGGGGTCAGGTTGGAGGAACTAGGGAGAGAAAGAAGCGATGGAATGGGAGCAAGGAAAGAGAGAAAAAAAAACAAAAAACACAATTCTCTCCTCTTCACTCACCCTCCCCGCCCCTCCTCCCCTCCCCCACCCTCCTCCACCCCTCCCCTCTCCTTGATCTATTTCCCCCAGCTTCTTCTTCCCAACCATTTATTTCAATTTTCTGCATTTCAAGTCTATCACAAAAATTTCTCAAGTCCTCTGGGAACCTCAAATAAGCTGTTATTCCATTTTTCCATCCTATTAAAGTCTCCGGAACTCCCCATCTATATTGCACCTTCTGTTTTTTCATCTGCTCCAGCAAAGGCCTCAGAGTTCTCCTCCTCTGGAGAGTCTCTAGAGACAAGTCTGCATATATTTGAATATCCATTTCTCCATACTTTATAACTGATTTTCCCTTAGTTTTCCTCCAGATGTCTATCCTTTTGCTGTAGATCATAAAATTTTACAAGTATGTCTCTCGGCCTGTCCTTCTCATAATTCCCCTGGAGTTTCCCATTTCTAGAGATTTTTTCTATATTAGTCCTTTCCATTTCAGAGTTTTCCATTATATAGTTCAGTATTTTGCAGACCATCTCTTCCAGTATTTCTCCCTTTAAACTTTCCGGTACCCCTCTTATCCTTATGTTTCTCCTTCTTTCTCTGTTCTCTTGAATTTCCGCCTTATACTGCAATTTTTCCTGAACTTTTTCCATGTTAGTTATCTTCTTCTCTAATTCGGAAATAATCTGGGTCTGATTTTTAACTTTCTGCTCCGTTTCTTCTACTCTTAACAACAACCGCCCCAGGTCATTCCGAATATTTACCATGTCTTGCTTTATTGTTCTCTCCAGATCTTTAAACATTTCTGTCATCTCTTTTTTATTTGGAATTTGTAGATCTTTTTCTATCTCTGATATTTGTTGATTGCTGGTGTACAATTCTAGTGATTGTTTAGGACTGCTTTGCATACTTAGATCAGATTCTCTATCGTTTCTGCTCTGGGGCCTTTCTGGGGTCACATTTCCCTGGGATGTATACTTTTTAATTGTCCCCGTTTGGGTCCCTTTAGGCCCAGTTCCTTTTGTACTTTTATTTTTCATTTCTTCTGTAACTTTTATTTTCTTCTCATAGACTTATACTTTACAAAACAAGGGAATTAATAAAGTGTAGAGGTAGAATTCCCAGCTCTATCTTCCCACCTTTCTATGCTCCTTTGGCTGCACCTTGCGCTCTTCTCCTTATTTTTATTGTTATTCTCTGGGGGTCCCCCCCTTTTCTCTCTCTCCCAGCTCTATACGGTTTGTTTGTTTTTTTTATTTTTATAATTGGGGCCTCCGCCAGTCTCACTCACCCATCCTGCGCTTCTTGTGAGACAGCTCCAGGCTCCACTCCCCAGCTTCCTCGATAGGTTAGCTCTCTTCCTCTCAGGGGGACCCTCCAGGACTTCCTCAACTCTCTTCTGCCTTGTTGGTTTGTTGGTCGGGGAGGCCCACCATCGATCCCCTGCCAGGGCTCCAGAGGTAGCAGGTCGTCCGACAGAACAGGGATCTCTCCTGCTCTCTGTCAGCCTCCGGCCGGGCGGCCGGCTTCCTTGCCTCCCAGGGATGCACCGCGGCCTGTCACATGTTCCGGCCGCGCCTCCTTGTTTCCCGGCAACCCAGCTCGGCGTCCAGGCTCAGCGTCCCCTCCTCTCTTACCGCAGGCAGCCGTTCAGCAACAGAAGCCAGTAAACCCCCCGGTCAAGGTAGGTCTCTGGCTTCTAAGGCTCCATCTCCGTGGGGGAATTTTTAAAGTTCAAGGGGGGGTAGGTCGGAGGAGCCTCGTGCGGGAGCTCCTACCACGAGCTCTCCGCCGCCGCCATGGTCAGGCTCCGCCCCCCTCCAGCCTCTGTGCATTACACCTACTAGAAAACATTCTAAGAAATAAATCGATTATTTGGTGCAAGCATCTGAAAATTTCAGAAAAGTATAAGAAGATGAACAAATTAGAATAGCAGCGCACATCTTGTCTTGAGTTGAAGGCATTCTTAAAGTGCTTATGAATCCAGGTATTCAGGTATCTGTCTTAGCTGAAGCCTAACTTCTATATTGCTTTAGCTACATGGAGATAAAATACAAGGCTCTCATGTACAGTAAATGCAAATGTGCCTGTCTGGAACATAATACCGACATCTCACTCATACTGGTGCCATTATTTTAGAAATATACTTAAATAGAACAGAATAAATGAGGCAAGAATGGTATGGCTCAATATGTTTGTAGTATGGATCTGCCCCAACTACACATTTTTCTCTATGTAGCACAACTGGTAGTCATAGCTGATTAGGAGTACAGATGTATTGGGCTACTCCATTCAACCCAAGACTGCTGAGGTATATGATAACACCAAATGGCCACACATAATAATTAGTTAACATAATGCTACAGAAAGCTTTCAGAGATTGTGAACATGCAATGAGGGATTGCCACAGACTTTATATGTGGATTAGAAGTTATTAGTAATTGGGGACATACTTCTGGAAATACTCATTGTGGGAGATTGACTAAAACTGGTGCACTCAGATTCTGGTGCAGCTGTGCATTGTAACCAATCAGCTTCTAACTTCAGCTTGTTTAATTTATTAGGCTTTGATAATAAAACCTAGAAGCTGATTGGTTACTATGCACAGCTGCACCAGAATCTGAGTGCATCAGTTTTAGTCAATCTTTCCCAGTGACTGGAGACACATTACATGATACATGAGATCTCTATCTAGATTGTTCCTTCCAAAACCCTTTAGGAAGTGCTATCATACTTGTGATTCCTAGAGCCCCCTTAAAAATTAAATTTTATATCCATATTATAAAAGATCAGAGGGAAAAATACATAAAAGTAAACTAGTGTGGAAGAAATAAAACAAGCATTTCAACTGCTAAAACTTGGTTAAATAATATTACCTCTGGCTAAGGAAAACAGAGACTACTGTCTGCAGGAGCCCCGGAGAACCATACAGTATGTGCTAAAGGACCACATGTTACCCCTGGGCTGAAAATTGGGGACCAGGGACTATAAGGTCAGTCAACTCAAAACAGAAATTTCAGCTATATGTGGAGCCTGGGGGGCGAAGCTATCCTTTGGATTCCCATATTTATTAAGGACTTCAGGCAAAATTTGTATGCAATTATTTTTGTTCTTTCCTGACTATTTTAAGGTGCTAAATAATTCCACCCATCAGTTGGTTTCTATGTCTCCTTCTGCATTCTCATACTAGAAGATACAAATAATAATTAATTATAAATAATTTTAGTAGAAAAAACTAAACTATTTCCCAGGTAAAAATGCTGTTTATTTGCTAATCTTTACAACATCAGTTTCCCCTTTATCCCCTTTCAATTACTCAAATGTTAATTAGAATCTATTTACATCACAGGAATTTATTGCTTCAATTATACAGTATATTCATACTAAGGATGCTCAGGTCACTTTTTCTAGGAATTATAAATAACTTTATATTAATTTAGTGTAATTTAGTGTAATATGTACACCTAAATGGTTCACATATACTGTATTTCAAATAATATGTATCATCCTTGAGAAGATCAAAAAGTCAAATGCAATAGCTAAACTTGTTTTTAGCAGAGGGGAGACAGTGGCAATATACAGAAGGTGCCATGAAAATTTGTTTATTTTCTTGGTATAATTATGTGAACCCCAAAAGGGTTTCTTGTCTTGACACATTCAAAACATTACCTCACACTAACAATAGCTCTGGAAGTTATTAAAATATGCTGATTCTGTTGAAAATTTTGAGAAAACAGTTGTTGGCAACTAGTATTATTGATCTAGGGAATATTCAGCATTCAAAGTGATAAGTTACAACTGACAAGTTTCCAGTGGAAAAATTAAACTGTAAACAGACAGTTCTTGATTTGCATATCTACTTGTAAAGCAGAAGACATCAATTATTCACATGCCTTCCCATGATTCCCATAAGTACATCCTAACCTTACCTATCTGTTTGTATATATTAAAGAATCAGAAGTGTCAGCAGCACATTTGGGGGGATTTACTAAAACCGGAGCACTCGGAATCTGGTGCACCTGTGCATGATAGCCGATCACCTTCTAACTCCAGCTTATTCAATTAAGCTTAGACAAAAAACCTGGAAGCTGATTGGTTTCTATGCAGAGCTGGATTGGATTTTGCATGCTCCAGTTTTAGTAACCCCCCCCCCAATAATGGCAGCAATTGTCATTTATGAAGCTGGCCACATACAGCTGTTTTTTCTTCGTTCAGCCCATTTTTCATTTTTCATTCTAACATAGTCTTCCATCTGCACAAATGAGGTGGATGGAGGAACTTCCCCTACTGGGATATTGTATTCTGACAGTGGCACTCACTGCTGTCAGAATACATTTATCAGCAACTGTGGTACAATGGGGTTTAACTCTAGAACTAAGCCCCACCAGCTTCCTGAATGTGCCCGGGCTAATTTCGTAGGGGGTTTATCAGGAAGGGGAATCCGAAATTTCTGAAATTAAATTTAAAAAAAACATTAACATTTATTGGAGGGAGGTACATCTTAATAAACAATTATGCCCATTTTCACAGTTAATACACAGAGGATAATAAAAAAGGGCATTGGGAGCTGGCCATTTCTATGGGGGACAGGCAAAAAGGGGTTCTTCTGCCCTGGGAAAGGGTATTGGTCTGTTGATCTGCTTTTAAATGAGCGTACTGGGCCTGATAGTGTCCTCCTTTGCAGTGGTAATATTTGCCCAGTTTCATGCCAGGCTCAATGTGCTGACCACATGAGATAGACTTCTTCAGTCTCTGGACCAGGGGCGGACTGACCATTCGGGAACTCGGGCACTGCCCAAGGGCCCAGGGTCAGTAGGGGGCCCCATGAGATGCCCCTGGTACCTTTCATAGGCTTTTTTGGGTGTGGTTTGAGTGTGGGCGAGGACACAGGGACCCCATGATCCCCTATTGCCCGGGGGCCCCATGAGTTGTCAGTCCACCCCTGCTCTGGAGCAGTCCATGTGTTGGTGTCCCAAGGTCAGGTTATTGGGAAGTCTTTCTCCCGTTTCCCTTTATGGCTTTTACAATAGATGCCAGATTATTGGGATGAGGAGGAGTCCTAAGGATGGACTTGGCCCAAAGAACTTGGTCATCAAGGGAGTCCAGACTTCCCATCAACATTTTGGAACTAAGAGCCATTTGTCATTCCCTTCAGAGGTGGACCGACCAGCTTCAGGGACTACCAACAAGAGTTTAGTTGAACATTGGTTTACATCAACTATCATGGCAGCAACCAGAATTAATTTTGGCTTGGGCTGAAACACATGTCCTAGCCTTGTCTGTGGTTCACATTCCTGGAGTAGACAATTGGTAGACTTCCTCTGCCATTACCACTAAAGGAACACTGGATAAGAATCTCAGGGCATCCTATTTCAAGATGGACAGGTTTCCTCTTGGTTTATTTTCTTCCTTGGCTGCTTTGCAGAATCAAGGTGGAGAATGTTCCCTTCATCCTGGTGACACCAAACAGGTGCAGAAGAACTTCATACTTAAACACCCTCTACTCACAGCCTCTGTGAGAACTTTCTGACCGATTTGACTTGCTATTTCAAGGCTCAGTCTTCTATCCTGCTTCAAGGTTCCTGGCTTTGAGACTCTCTGACTCTTTTATTCGTACACTTCTAAAAGCTAGGAAGTCAACCTCACGTAAGGTCTATTATTATACGTGTAAGGCTTACATTGTTTGGTGCAAGGAATGGAAGTTTCACCCTAGACATTACTTTTTGGGACATCTCCTGACTTTTCTCTAGTCTGGTCTTGACTACTCTTAAGGGTCAAGTTATTATTATTATTATTATTATACAGTATTTATATAGTGACAAATGTTTGCTCAGCGCTGTACATTACAATGGGAGACAATACATGAGACAGTACAATAACAATACAATACACGAGGGGTTCGAGGGCCCTGCTCCTTGGAGCTTGCAATCTAGGAGGGAGGGGATAGTGGTACAGGAGGAAAGGTTTTGGCAATGGCTATTCTATTTCAGAGACCTCTAACTTTTCACACTCTAGTGAACACCATAGTTCAGGGTGTAGCTCTCCCTATTCGATCCCCAGCGTTGCTGTAAAGTATTCATTTGGTCTTGTTGGCTCTTCAGAAAATGACCTATTTTTGAGCTGGCTTTTCTCCTGGCTATCATGTTGTCAAGATGTGTCTTAGAACCCACATGAATCAAAGGATGAGGACTACACTCCTTTCAATGTTTGAAGACGAGTGCTTCTAGTAATCGAAGTGAATGGTGCTGTATAAACCACACTAAAAAAATGAGACATCACCAGAACTCCATTGCAAACCTATACACTTATTTATTAGTACAATATATATATATATATATATATATATATATATATATATATATACAGTGGGGATACAGTGGGCAATGGGTGTCAGTGCAGGGCAGGTTTAAATAGTGCGCCCTGCCCTGCTATTGGTGTGGCCGCGATCGCGAGTGCGTACAGGTCTCAGAGTCCGCCGGATCGTATAGAACGGTGCTCCGCGCATGCGCGGAGTCACTTGCCGCCGCGATCCCTGACATTGCCCCCCCCTACGGGCATCCTCCGGATGCCCAACTGATCTCTCCTCCGTGGGTGGTTACGATGGAACTCCCGAACCAGTCTAGGGGCGCGAACAGTTTGGGCCGGTTCCCGCAAATTCTCTTCAGGGCCATAGCCCTTCCACTTAATTAGGAACTGTGTCTGACCGCCTTAATTCCTGCAATCGATGATTGCCTCAACCTCGAATTCTTCCTGTTCGTTAATGTTTATAGGCTCTGGAGGCCTGGACCTTCGGTCCGGGAAGGGATCTGGCGTTGCTGGCTTCAGTAACGGTACATGAAACACTGGGTGAATCTTGAAGTTTCCTGGGAGTGCCAGCTCATATGCCACCTCATTGATCCTCCGTTTCACCCGGAATGGGCCCATAAATTTTGGTCCCAACTTTTTCGAGGGGCAAGACATCCTCAAATTGGTAGTAGCTAGCCAGACCTGGTCTCCTGGTTGCAAGCTTAATTCACCTTTTCTTTTCCTGTCGAAGGCCCTCTTAGTGTCCTCTTGGGCCTTTGACATGGCTTCTTGAAGTACCTTGTTATTGGTGGAAAAAAAATCTAGCATGTTCTGTGTAGTCGGGACCGGGCTTTCCAGAATCAGGTCAGGTAAAAATGTGGGGTAAAACCCATAATTAGCGAAGAAGGGGGATTGCCCCGTAGCAGAATGCTTCGCGTTATTATACGCGAACTCCGCTAATGGCAAGAGTGCCAGCCAGTCGCCTTGGAGAAAAGACGCGTAACATCGCAAGTACTGTTCCAGCGTCTGGTTTGTCCTTTCTGTCTGCCCATTCGTCTGAGGGTGGTAGGCCGATGAAAGGGACAGCTTGATTCCCAGAACCTCGCATAATGCTCTCCAGACCTTTGACGTAAATTGGACCCCTTGATCCGAGACAATGTTTTCTGGAACACCATGGAGTTTCACTACTTCCTTCATGAAAATCTGTGCTGTTTCCATAGCTGAGGGTGTATTTTTTAGCGGCAGGAAATGGGCCATCTTCGACAACCGATCCACAATTACGAAAATCACCGAATGATCTTGAGACAGTGGGAGCTCCACTATGAAATCCATTGAAATCATCTGCCATGGCCGATCCGGTATGGGCAACGGTCGTAGTAGACCCCAGGCCTTACTTCTGGTGGGCTTGTTTCTCTGACACGTGGCGCAGGTTTTCACATATAGTTCACAGTCTTTCACCATGTTTGGCCACCAGAACTGCTGGAGTAACTCTAGAGTCTTTGCGTTTCCAAAATGTCCTGCTAGAGGATGATCATGGCAGTGCCCCAGTACTGAGGTTCGGACCTCCTCAGGTACCATGATTCGCCCTTCTTTCCAACAGAGACCCTCCTTAATCTGTAGAGATACCCCAGATGGGCTTGGCATTCCTATGGATGCGGTTTGAAGCCTGGAGCGTAGCTCCGTCTGGAGGGTGAGGAAGTTTCCTGTGGACAGGATGGTGTCTGGTCGATGAACTTCTTCTGGGTCTTCAAACATACGTGAGAGAGCGTCTGGCTTTGTATTCTTGGACCCGGGTCGGTACGTGATGTGGAACGCGAATCTGGCAAAGAAGAGTGCCCATCTTGCTTGGCGTGGTCTCAGACGTTTGGCTGCCCTCAGGTATTCCAGATTCTTATGGTCAGTAAAAATCAAGATTGGATGTAGGGCCCCTTCCAGTAGATACCTCCACTCCTCCAGCACTGTCTTGATAGCCAGAAGCTCCCGGTCGCCAATATCATAATTTCTCTCTGCAGGCGTCAACTTCCTAGAGAAAAATGCTACCGGGTGCAAAATTTCCTTGGTACCCTTTCGTTGGGACAGGATGGCCCCAACTGCGTTCTCCGAAGCGTCCACTTCCAAAATGTACGGCAGGGAGGAGTCAGGATGGCTAAGGATAGGGGCAGTAGTAAACAGCTTCTTCAAAGTCTCAAATGCTGCTTGAGCCTCGGGTGTCCACCGAAAACGGGTTCCCTGTTTGGTGAGCTGCGTAATGGGAGACACGAGGCCTGAAAAGTTCTTAATGAACTTTCGGTAGAAATTGGCAAATCCTATAAAGCGTTGTACGCCCTTCTTGTCTGTGGGTACTGGCCATTCTAAGATTGCCGAGACCTTCTGGGGATCCATCGCAACCCCCATGGTGGAGATGATCAACCCCAAAAATGCAATGCTGTGCTGCTCGAAGCTGCATTTGTCAGCTTTTGCATACAGCCCATGTTGGCGTAAACGTTCTAACACATTTCTGACATGACCCCTATGGTCTTCCAGAGAAGGGGAAAAGATCAAGATGTCATCCAAGTATACTACCACAAAAACGTCCAGATAATCTCGGAATATGTCATTAATAAAATGCTGAAATGTGGCTGGGGCATTGCACAATCCAAAGGGCATGACAAGATATTCGAAGTGCCCGAATCTTGTGCTGAATGCAGTCTTCCACTCGTCCCCCTCCCTTATGCGCACCAAGTTATATGCGCCCCTCAAATCTAACTTGGTAAATATGGCTGCCGTCTTTAACCTTTGGAACAGTTCCGGGACCAAAGGAAGGGGGTAACGATTCTTAACCGTAATCCTGTTCAAGTCACGGTAGTCGATACAGGGTCTGAGAGACTTATCTTTTTTTTCGACAAAGAAGATTCCCGCCCCGGCCGGTGATGTGGAGGGGCGGATAAACCCTTTCTCGAGGTTCTCGTCAATGTACTCCTTGAGTACCTCCAACTCTCGCTCTGATAGGGGGAAAATCCGTCCGAACGGAATCTCGGATCCGGGTAGGAGGTCGATGGTACAGTCATAGGCCCGAAGTGGAGGGAGAGTGTCAGCACCCCGCTTACTAAAAACGTCTAGGTAGTTATGGTAGGCCGGGGGAAACGATCTGGATAAGATCGGTGTCCCCATCGATACAGAAAAGTGACTAGGGAACCACAGAGGTTGGGGCGTGACAATGTTCCTGGCAATAAGATGACGGGAACTGGACAGACCCCGTCTTCCAATCAATTTGGGGATTGTGTGCCTGCAACCACGGGAGTCCCAGGATAACTGGAAACAGAGAGGATGCGATAGCATCCAAACGAAGGAGCTCCCGGTGATGGTTACCCACTGTGGTACGGATAGGTGGGGTCTCCCGGTCCACCAGCCCAGACTTATTACGTGACCCATCTGCTAAAAAGATATTAAGCCCGTGTTGTCTGGTCTGGAGAGGAATATTCTGTTGGGTGGCAAAATCTAGATCAATAAAGCAACTACAAGCCCCGGAATCAATAATTGCTGTTGCTGACACAGTTCTCCCTGGGAGTTGAAAAGACACGGGTATGGCTAAATAATTGGCGTGATTACTACGTTTAGAGGAAACAGTAGAGAAAATGGAAGCGCACTTACCCAATTTCGCTGGGCAAGAACGCACCACATGACCAGTTCCCCCACAGTATAGACAGAGGTTGTTCTCCCGTCGTCTCTGGCGTTCCTCCACTGATAGTGATGGTCGTGCCCGTCCGAGTTGCCTAGGTATTGGTGTTCCCCCAGGATCCAAGTTTGAGCCTCTTCCTGGCAGGGTTTGGACTGGAGTGCGGGCTAGTACCCATGGGGGTCCTGGTTCTGGGCTTGACCTCTGTAACCTGCGTTCCCGTAGTCTGCAGTCGATCTGTATGACCAGGGTGATGAGATCTTCCAGAGAGTCAGGCAGGCCCACCCTGGCTAACTCATCTTTAAGTGCTTCAGACAGGCCCATGCGGAACTGATGGCGTAATGCGGCATCATTCCACTGGGTGTCCCCCAACCAGCGTCTGAATTCAGCTGCATATTCCTCCACTGCCCAGTGGCCCTGCCGGAGAGAATACAGGGCCGATTCCGCGGATGCTGCCCGCTGCGGATCGTCATAGAGGACTGCCATCGCGTTAAAGTCGGTTATGGACCCTAGGTGGGGGTCGTGGGTCTCCATCAGCCGGTGGGCCCAGCCCTGGGGCTGATCCAGGAGTAAGGAAATTATGAAACCCACTTTTACTGCTTCAGAACAAAATGTCCGGGGCTGCAGGCTAAAGTACAGCTGACAGGCGTTCCGGAAGGCCCTGAATTTTGTTCGATCCCCGCTGAAGCGTTCTGGCAACGGTACATGAGGCTCCGGTGGAGGCAACGTGACTACTGCCCGGCTGAGAGGTTCTGAGGGTTCTCCTGCTGAAGTGGCGGACCCCGAGCATTGAGGTGGAGCCGCTGGTGCGGCCAATGTCTGAATCTGGCCATCGAGGTGTGTGTAACCGTCCTGCAGCGATTGGACAGCATGTGTTAGTGTCGCCAAATGCTGACATATGTTTTCCAGTGGGGATGGTCCTCTTCCAGGCTCCGTCATGGCCGTATGGTTCTGTTATGAACCACCTAGCGGGACCTCTAGCAGTCCACAAGACGGGATTCCCCAGGGCGCGGAGTCTAAGCCCCAGTCTGCTTGTTCACCAGGGCCCCTGATGGTGGGGATGGGCTTGGAGCAGACAAGGACCAGGTCGCGACCCCTGAGTACCCCTGTCCATGGTAGAGGGACCCGCCAGAGGTATATGCAGGTAGAGAGCCTGACGTGAAGAGGTGGCAGACTGGATCCAAGCGGGATGGATGAATGGCAGAGTAGTAAGTGTGGTCAATGAGCCGGGTCAGTAACAGTCCGATCAGCGTAGTACAAGGCGGCAGGCAGAAGAATAGTCAGGTCACTCGCAAGGGTCAGCAACAGGAGTTCAGATCAGGTATGGGAATGTGCAGAAGAGAGGTCAGACTAGCCAGGGGATTAGAGCAGGAGAAGTCAGCAGAGGTCAGGTTCAGGCAGGGTCAGCAACAAATCTAGGATCACAGGAACACAGGAACACAGGAGAAAAGACCATACGGCAATGGGTGTCAGTGCAGGGCAGGTTTAAATAGTGCGCCCTGCCTTGCTATTGGTGCGGCCGCGATCGCGAGTGCGCATGCACGGCCGCCGCCGTACAGGTCTCAGAGTCCGTCGGATCTTTGGATCGGTGCTCCGCGCATGCGTGGAGTCACTTGCCGCCGCGATCCCTGACAGTCATCCTCTTGTTCTTGCTTAGTCATACAAGTATAATATCCGACTTTTGGCCACACCTTTGTTATTTGAAACTTAATTTGGTTTAAAATCTTCAACCATACTTACCCTCTTTCACATATTAGAACATCTTGTGACTGTTGATTTTAGATATAAGTTGATTTGTCTTCCTGCACCTTACCTTGTGAGATTCAAATTTAAGTCCCTTATGTCCGCCCCTTAGACTGGATTTTACTGGTCACCGCCACTTTTGTTAGTACTGTCTCCCTTTACAAAGAAGCTATGGTCCTGAAGAAGCCATACGTATAGGTGAAACATATTGACCGTTCTTGAGTGTACAGTAATATTTTAACAATATAACATTTTTACTACATGTCGATGTGCACTACATATTATGTAAAGAATTAAGCCAGAAACTGCAGTATCTCCCTCTTTGATAGGGTGTCCTGGATGCTACCCTATTTTTATCCTTTTTTTTCTATGGCTTTTGTATTAATAAAGTTGTAATTTTTAATATGGTGGTTTGATCTCTCAGTGTGCCTAGAAAATGTACTATCTTAGCCGTACATATATTGTCAGGCATCTGTTTGTTTTTATTAGTACAATATCACATTCGTCAAATAAGCTAAAGTTCTGGGGACACGCAGAATTCCTTCCTCAAGGCAACATAGTGATAACTTACAATGCAATGAAACTTGTTTTTACCTTAGTGAACATGCAGAACCAAATACCCCAAATACCAAATGTAGCAAGGAGGGGACCCTGAGTGGCCCCAAAATGTTGGCTTATTTAACTAATGTGACATTGCACTAATAAATGCGTGTATATATTTGCTGGAGGCATCTCATCATTTTACTGTGCCTTGAAACTGCAGAATTTTCCTTGTAAAGATCCTTTCCTTGTTCTCCAATAGGACAAGGGAGTATTAAGACCTAAAGACTTCCTTTCTTCTTAAGATGGTCTCTTCTTTTCATTTAAATCAGGAAATGCCTTGTCTTTGTCCAGCTTTGAAGCATCCCAAAGAGATTACTCTTGGCCACTGCCTCCATCTGAAACTTGGATAATCTTTTTGTTCTGCTGTCAGGATCCCACAAGGGGGTCCTTGCATCTCGTTCCACTATATATAGGTGGATTAGGTGGATTATCACTTAGGCTTATGCTCTGAAGGGCAAGGTTCCTCCTTTCCCTTTTAAAGCTTTCTTGACTCTTTAAATTGGTACCTCTTGGGCTTTTCAGCACCAGGCATCTATTCTACTCCGCAGAAGTATCTATTGATCTTTTCCCAGTCCCCTTACCACTATGTTTGGCTGTCAAGACCAGGGAGAAATATCTGAAACTTCTGATTATGATTAGCATGATGCTCACTTCCTCTTTCCCAAGTGACAAGTCAGGGTGCCTTGTGATTAGCCCATCATTGTAATTTATGGCCAGGGAGGGAGCTCATGGACCTGTATCGGCTCTGCTAAGTCAGACAGGTGAAAACATTGGCACATGGGCAAGAAACAGTAAGTGCTGTCAGGGAAGGGGGAGCTAAACAACTTTTTTCCTTTGTTCCTGCCCCTAAGACAAGAAAATACCAAATGGTTTTATTCTTATATGTGTACTGACAATTTTTGTGGGCTTCCTTGACCCCTTTATTCCTTTTATAGATATATTTTAAAATCTAACTGAATGTTATTTAGTTTTTTTTAAATCACTGTGTAACATAAACTATTGTTTTCTATTGTTGTTCATGCTTTATTTCATCTCAGTGCTTCCTTACATGGCATTTCTCAGGGTAGATTTCCTAATTGTGAAAACAGTGGATCATGCCTGTGTAATAGTTGTAGGTGCTTGTAGTCTCCATCAGAAACCTGTATGACAGGGTGACAAAGCAAGAGCATGACAGGAAGACAAGGATAGAACATTGTTACCCTATAATAAGAACTGCCTGATTAAGGGCATTTGTTAAAAGACTTGCAGGTTGTTATTCTAATAAAAGCTGCAGATTTTAAAATGTTAAAAGATTTTTGTATGGCTCTTTTTGTGGTGACAGTGATATGTCCACTTGACATTATTTTTCAGTGATGACAGACTGAGCATACTTTGGCTAGTAACCTGATCTAGCTAAGCTGTCCGTCATTATCTGTTTAACCTTTTCATGCAAAATTCATTTTTCATTTATTTTTGCATTATTTCTTTTTCAGAATATTAATGTGCTTTACTATACCTCAGTGTCTGCTAAGCCAAGACTTGACTCCAATTTAAAATCTGATCATGCATTGCACAAAGAATGTTCTTGTAGAATGTGCTATAAAAAGTATTTTCCTAAAGTTTTAAGGAACGCCATTATGCAGGAATAAAATAGACATGTGTATGTAATTGTGCATAATTCTACAAATGACTTCCAGTGAGCATTGTACTTTAGCTGACCCACTTCTAAAAGCTATATCAAACCTAATTATAAAAATAACACAGGCTCTGTACAATCATAATTGGAATACTTTAAAGTCACTATTATATAGTAAGACATTTTAGTAATGCCTCTAATTTTTATGCATTTCTACTGCTATCCAATTTGGATATTCCTGAGTGACCTTTTATTTCCTTTTCCTCTTCATGCTTTAATCTTGCCTGTAACCTTTCCATCAGTGTATTACAAAGACAGTGTTATTTGTGAGGTGGTCAGCCCCATGAGGAGGTTGATATTTTCCGCTGCAATGTGCTTACAGGAATTGAAAATTACACAATTCACACATATTCACAAGGAACTCTTTGGGGGACAGTGTTGTCTTCATGTCTTTATTTACTAAAGGTTTTGGCAACCTGGAAAAAATTTATTCCCACAACACATCACTATTGGCATTAAGATGGCAGGAAAGACTTTTACATTTACAACCTCAAAGGAGACTTTCAGATAACTGAATTGCCCAGTTGGTTGTAGATTTATTTTAAGTGACATATTCATCTATTGTGTGTTTATTTAATACCTTATTTATAAAGGTAAACAATACTAAAATTCCCCAGTGCTCAGTCCATCTAGTCACCACCCAAAGAGCTAATTAACCTCTTCCCTACCTCACTATAGCCCAAAGACGGCTATAGCTTGGTTGTCTAGTTCTGGTACGACGTCCATGGATGCCTTTCCAGAACATGCCCCCTGAGCGCCCTCAGCGGCACGCACCTGGCGCCGCCGGTGATCGCTGTCTCCTACGGACACAGCTGATCACGTGATACAGTAAACGATCAATCACAGCGGCCTTTTACCACGTGATCAGCTGTGTCCAATGACACAGCAGATCACCGGGTAAATAAGTTGCTGGTTATCGACTGCATTTTCCTCACACTGTCACAGCATGAGGAAAGTACTACCGATAACTGGCAATTGTCAGAGAAGTGATCGGTACTGATCATAAGGGCACTAATCAGTGCTCGGCAGTGCAGGCCACCTGTTCCACCCACCTGTGCCCATCAGTGCCACCCACCTGTACCCATCAGTGCCACCCACCTGTGCCCAGCAGTGCCTCACATCAGTGCTGCCCAGCAGTGCCTCCCATCAGTGCTGCCCAGGAGTGCCGCTCCTCAGTGCCCAGCAGTGTCGCCCATCAGCGCCTATGAGTGCCACCTATCAGTGCAGCATCATTAGTGCCAGCTCATTAGTGCCGCCTATCAGTGCCTCCTAAAATTGCCTCCTATCAGTGCCCATCAGTGCTGCCTATCAGTGCCACCTCATCAGTGCTGCCTATTAGGGCCCATCAGTGTAGCCTCATCAACGCACATCAGTGAAGGAGAAAAATTACCTGTTTGCAAAATTTTATAATAGAAGCAAAAAAACTTCAGAAGAGCACCGAGAGCAGACCTTTTGGATACAACCTAAACATAAAAGCAACCCAATATCTATACCTCCTACTATTAGTGACCTGGAATCTAATCCGGAATCCCAAGGTATCCCTTGTCTAAGTGCTCACCTGTCTGAAAATGTGGATATAACAGAGGAACTTGGAATCATCAACTTGTCAAATCATAAACTTTCTGAACCAGAATTAACCATCCTCTCCAAAGGCCTTACATTCTGCCCAACCACCAAATTGGAGCACTTACAATTATTGTCAGATATGGAGGATTTCTTCAGGAGACTAAGGCTCAAAGAATATTTCCACAGTAATGAAAGGAATCCTAGGACAATGGAGTGCTACACAAAGAAAAAAAACAGCTGCTTCACACCTCCACAAGGACGCAACCACAAACTGGACACCTATATTGACAGTTTCAGATTGCGAGCTACATCCCTGATATCCACCCAGCAAAAGAAAATTTTGTACAATATTTCACCACTAGAGCGAAGGGCTATATTTGCGCAATAATCAGGCCATCACCATCAAACCAGCGGATAAAGGGGGAGTAGTTGTTGTGATGGATACAAACAAATACATACAGGCAGCTGGAAAATGCCATCTACTATAAAAAAATGGATTATGATACGACCCAGGACTTTACAAAGCAATTGAAAGGTCTCATTAAAACACTTCCAGCCCACCTACATTCTGAAATTATGAATTCAATTCCGGATCATCCAGAAATCCGGGACTTCTACATGCTGCCCAAAATTCACAAGCCAGGAAATCCAGGCAGACCCATCATAACAGGTATGAACACACTCACTGAACAAATCTCAGGATTTGTAGAAAACATTTTAAAACCGTTAGTCAAGAATACGGCTAGTTTCCTGCAAGACACAACTGACTTTCTGAACAAGATCAACAACATACAGCAATTACCATCTAATACACTTCTAGTGACTATGGATGTAGTATCCCTGTATAGTAATATCCCTCACAAGGATGGATTAGCTGCATGTCACAGATCCTTAACATCCTCACCAAACCACAAATACACTGCTGAGGATGTTACACAGCTCATTGAATTCATACTTACACACAACTACTTTACTTTCAATAAAGACATCTATCTTCGATGTATGGGTACTGCGATGGGAAGTAAAATGGCACCCCAATATGCCAATTTATTTATGGCTGACCTGGAGGAAAAATTCCTGAACAGCATGGAACAAAAACCATACAGATACTATCACTATATTGATGATATTTTCATCATATGGACAGAAGGTGAAGAATACCTAAAACAATTTTACTCATTGATCAACACTTTTCATCCATCAATCAAACTAAAAATGGAATACTCAAACACACATGTCAACTTCCTAGACACCACATTATACATCAGGGATGATACGCTTCACACCTTAATATACAGGAAACCCACTGACAGATGCAACTACCTCCACAGTTCTAGCTTCCACCCCCAACACACGAAACGTGCCATCATACACAGTCAGGCCATTAGATACCACCGAATATGTTCTGACCAAGAGACAGAGATAAACATCTCAGGACACTAGCAGACTCCTTCCATAAGAAAGGTTACAAGGACAAAACTATCAACACCAGCATAAACACAGCCTTGAGAACACAAAGAGAAAATCTCCTTCAGTACAAAGAGAAAAAAACAAACAACCGTGTACCTCTAGTAACCACATACAACCCAGCACTAGAAGGAATAAGAAAAATAATCAAAGATTTACAACCCATCATAACAGAGGATGGAACTCTGAAAGAAATATTCCAGCAACCACCAATACTGGCCTTCAGACAACCCCCAACCTCAGAAATAAACTAATCAGTAAGAAACTTCTCTGATTATGATGTCACAAATAATGGAAGCAAACCCTGCAATAAAAAATGCTGCAAACTGTGCAAACAAATCAATCCATCAAAAAGTGTCAGACACTCAAAAGAGATCTTCAATATCGCCAGATCATACAGCTGCACATCCAGTAATGTTGTGTACCTTATCCAGTGCAGAAAATGTAGCAAAGGATCTTATGTTGGTGAAACAGGACAGAAGTTGCAAACAAGGATGAATTTGCACAGACATACCATCAAGGAACATAAAGAAGATGACTTTTGCACACCTGTGGGACACTATTTTGCACAACCAGACCACACTTTGGGAGACCTCAATATTTTAGTTCTTAAAGGAAATTTCAAATCCATTCAGGAAAGAAAAACTTTTGAACTAAGAATGATAATTCTATTTGACACAAGAGATAACGGCCTGAATTTGGAAATGGGATTCCTCAATCATTATCCAACAGTTTTATGACTATCACCTCAAGCATGACTGCCTCTGTGAGTGTTGCCCCCCCCCCCCCCCAGACTTTGCTTTTGCTGTGTCTTATCTCTGTTCTCTTTTTTTTTCCCTTCCATCCCCTATATCTCTTCTAACATTCTGTTAAAACATTGTGATCAGTACTGTTTGGACCTGAAGAAGGGGACATTCCCCAAAAGCTTTTCCTCAAAATTGTATGTTAGTGCAAATAAAAAAAGTATCACGGACAGTACTCAGCTGTGGCTTTATTAAATTTTGCAATATACTTCACTTAGAAGGTGCTTCCCTCTTCTGTTTCTTTCTTACATTGGTTTGGTGGTTTGAAGTACTGCCAAGGCCTCTATGTCACCCTGACTTTTTCCTCTGTGATATGTAGAATGGAAGTAAGCTCCCCATATGTAAAATATTAATTATTTTAGAAAACCAATGAGATCTAGTGTGTACATGTGGTTGTTTCCATAGGATGATAATGTATGCTTTTGCTGCATTTATCCTCTTCCTTCTTAATCACTTAAAGTGGAGTTCCAGTTGAATTAAAAATAAATAAATAAATAAAAGCCAGCAGCTACAACTATAGCTGCTGACTTGTAAAATGCTGACACTTACCTGTCCCTCGGTCCAGAGGTGTCCTCACCACAGCTGGTTTCATCAGCTGTCTTCTCTCCATGATGCCAGCATCTTCAGTGTGGGCACCGTGCTGTGACAGCTTGCGGCTTCACAGCCGGGTGCCCACTGTGCATGCACGAGCAGCGCTGTGCTTTGTGAATGGTCCCGTAGTCTTCTAGGACCTGTCATGTGTCCCAGAAGACTACAGCGAGAGAGGAAAACTTACTCTCCCGATTGCCTTGGGCAATCGCACCGGAAGTGGGAGCGGGCACCTGTCAAATTCGGGTACCCACTCCCCAAAGGTGCCAATCCTTAACGGGGAGTGGGGGACAAGGCCTTAAAGTGGAGCTTCCCCTTTAAGCTCGGTAAGATTTTACCTCCTTCATGACTCCTTTTTGCTATTCAGTACTGCTCTACTTTAACTGGCAATTGTGCGGTGATGCAACACTGTACACAAATGAAATTTACATTCTTTTTTTCACGCAAATAGAGATATCTTTTGGTGGTAATTAATCATCACTGGGTTTTTACATTTTTTATTATATAATTAAAAAATTCAATAACATTATACTAAACATTTTGAAAACCCCCTAATATTTTCTGTTATAAAACATATCCAACAAAAAAATTAAAAAATCTAATTTTTTCATAAATTTAGGCCAAAATGTATTCTGCTATATGTCTTTGGTAACAAAAAATCCCAATATGTGTATATTAATTGGTAAGTGTGAAAGCCATAGTGTCTTCAACCTATGGTATATATATTTGAAAATTGATCAATTCTGATGTATGGACATCCTATCTCATTTCTTGAGGCCCTTAAAATGCCAGGACAGTATAAATACCCCCCAAATGACCCCTTTTTGGAAATTAGACAGTTCAAGGTATTTAGTAAGAGGTGAGTTTTTTGAAGTTGTACTTTTTGTCACAATATTTTGGAAAATGAAGAACTAAAATTTGCTCATCTTTTAACAATTTTTATACATCATATGACCTGTGTGGCACTGAATTGGGACACTGACCAGTGACAGTAGGTTAAATTAAAACACTGTACCATTCTGGGGGATATTATCAAGGATTTGTTTTACACTTATTACTGTTATGATGATCATTGTAACAGCAGTGCTTTGAACTGTCATAAATGAGTTTAATTCATGACAGCTGTGATTTCTAGTGATCTGTGATTGGCTACAGCTAATCAAATGGTATAGGGTGCTGTGATTGGCCCAGGTACTATGTGATAGCTGAGGACCAATCACAGCTTACTAGTATAGGAAGCAGAGCTGTTATGAATGAGATTCATTCTTAAAAGCTTTGTTGACATTGTGATAATGTGATTACATGGCAATCACATGATCTTGGGCCACTCAAAGCAGCTCAGTGCAGTGAGCTGCAATCTGCTGTGTCAAGAGGAGGGGGGGTGCAAGCTGAGCACCCCAGAGGGTGCACAGCTCCCTTTTAAGTCCAAGCAGGGACAATGGCGCACATGTAAGTAATTGCACCTGTACATGCTGCTCGCCTGCAGTAAAATATATGTGGGCGGTCAGCAAGTGGGTAAAAGTGTAGCAACAAAAGTGAAGCCTAGGCTTCCTCAAGGCAACTGGAGATCCTTATTTTATGTCTGTACCAACTCCAAAAAAGTTAAAGTTGCCATTCGAATCATTAATTTACAACTAGCAAAAATAGCAAGTGCTCCTGGGGCCCCAAGCAGGTCACTAAGAAAGAAAATTTAGCTTGACCAGGCAGACTAAACAACAAAAACAAATAGGTACATTCTACTTTCATTCCCCTTATCAATGTGCATGTGTACATCCATCGTAAGACTATGTTAGTAACTGTTTTGCTGATGTTTTCTTTGATATAGTCGTATTTTATCAGTGCTTTAAACAGCTTATAGTCACATAGCTAGATTGAAAAAGACACGTCCATTGAGTTTAGGCAAAAGACAATATAAATACATAAAAAGCCAGAATCCCCAGAATCCTAACCCTGTAGGAGATCTGGAAGAAGGTAAAAAAATGTGTCATTGTTGTCATAGTCATCCAATTTGCTGCATTAGAGCAACAATTCTTTATTGAACCCCTAAGTCAATCAAGTACTCCAATCAAAATGTTATCATTTATAAATATAATTAGTTATAATTAAGTCTTCTTGCATGGCAAGACCACTTACTGTTATCTCACATATATATTCTTATTATTATAGCCAAATTTACCACCCTAACTCCTCCCACAGTTTTTACACTACATAGGCAGTAATATACCGAAACGTGCGGATTGTTCCCGATTGGTGTGCTATTACTTTGTGGAACGTTTTGCCGAATGGTTCACGAAATATCGGCTTTTTTGTGGTGAAATTGGTCCCATAGGAATGAATCGCGGAATGTTCAAAACTAGAGTGGGAGCTGACAAAACCTTTTCACAGTTACTCCAGCCACACCAACCACACAACAGTTACTCAAGCCACTCCACCCAGTTACTCCGCCCACTCCAGTTGTAGACTACTGGTAGAGGCAAGAACACTTCACACAATTTCCCCAGAAATTGTAGCTTTTCTAGTTTGCAACATTTTCTGCACAGAATTATCAGCTCACATTCTGGAAATAATCATGGTGATCCAGTTTCTCAGACAGTACGTGCACAGAAGAGAGATTTTTTAGGACCTGTGGCTGCATTTCCTTGCGAGAATGTTTCTCAGGGGAGGTAGACAGACCTACAATAGAATGTATGAAGCCATCTTCCCTGGTGGGTGACATATTTTAAATAGACTTTGTCTTAACTTGGTTTTTGTACTGCAGTCCTGCACTTCTACTGCCATTGTCTACTGCCCATTTGCTAACCACAGTGACTTTGCTACCACTGTCTGATTGGATGGTAGGCAAAGGGAGGTTGAAGGACATAGATCAGCTCATCACTTAGGCCTCATTCACACGTGAGCATTTTGTGGCTCGAAGCTCAAAACTCGAAGCTTGAAAACGCTTGAGGAGAAAAAAATCAATTATTCTCAATGGAGATGGTTCACATCTCCACTCCAAGTCGCCTGAAGACTTATGCCTGCAGCTCAAGCTCAAACAAATTATAGAGCTTTTTTTGTAGCTCAAATTGGGCACATTTGTGCCTTTTTGGTGCATTTTTATTCCCATAGAGATGAAAACATGATTGGCATTTTTTGACATGTTTTTGTGCATTTTGATGTGCGTTTTGCACAATTTTTTGCTCAAATTAAAAAAAGTTTTAAAAAAAGATTAGTACTAATATATGAATAAACAAATGTGAAATAAATATTATTATTATTATTATTATTATTATTATGCAGGAATACACAAATAAATAGAAATCATGATAAATAAATACATAGAAAATTAACCCCTAACCCTAACCCCCAATCCTAAAAAAAATATATTAAATGTATTATTATTATTAATAATAATAATATTAACCACTCAAACAAAACAAATAAAATAATAATATTCATCATAATAATAATAATAACAACAACAATAATACATTGTTGTTATCACTATTATTATTATAAATTTTGTAAGGGTTAGGGAGTAAAGGTTAGGGTTAATTATTATTTATTTATTATTACATAGTATTTATATTTATTTTGATATATTTGTGTATTTTACATTTATTAATTTATTATTATTATTAGTAGTAGTATTAACACCCTAATAAAATAAATACATAAATAGTAAGGTACCCACTCCCCCCAAAAGGTGCTAAATGTGGCAGTGGAGGTCGGGGGGAGGCAAATAAGCGGAGCTTACCCCTTACCCTAACAAAAATTAAAATAATAATAAATTAATAATAATAATAATAAAAAAAATAAATCAAAGCTGATGGAAAAGCTAAAAAAACAGAAAATTATAGCAACAAATGTTGCAACAGATAATATTTTTCTCTATTAGCTGATACATAAACGCTAAAGGTAAAAAACGCACAAAAACTCAGTAATATCACGGTAAAGTATGCATGAAAAATTGCCTGAAAACCGCTCAAATTCGCTACGCTCAGATGTGAATGCAGCATTAAGGCAACTGCAAACTCCAGTGCCACATATGTAGACTGTAGAATGATAAAAAAGGTTTTGTGTTATTAAGCTTTAGGGTGTAAATAACATGAAATATCAAATCTCTAACAAATGGGTACACCTAGGGGGGGATTTTTATAAAGCAGTTAATCTGACATACACCAAACAGCCAATGCAGGTGAATCCTGGCGCATGTGTTTTAAATGAGAGTGATTGATTCACAACCAGTGAATATCTGGCAATAGTGACCTTTACTGCTTTATAGATATGCCCCTGGTTGAGCAGTCGAGATCGACCCCAAATAGGGCCCTGTTTTCTAGTTCTGCTTATGATAAGGTAAATGACCTACTTACCCTAACAGGTATTGACAGAGAAACCAGTTCACAGCTTGTCCATTTCACATACTGTAGTTTTAATGACGCTGCCTTTGTAGAGATAACTTTCGGCCAAGTTTTTGTAGATTAATATAGTATATTAAAATTTCATGTTTTTTTTATTTTATTTTATAGAAGCTTCTATTTGTATAGCGATAAATAGCATTGCTTTTATGTCCCTCACAGAGGTCCTGCAGGCAGTTATGAGATTCATAAATCACTCTGGCACTGATATATTGGTAGGACCATAAAACAACATATTTTGTGTAGGGAGAAACATTAACCCTTTATTCACAGAGCTAAAATATGTAAAGCGCATTGCTAAATGCTGGTTTTCTAGTGATCCTATTTGAGTTGTAACAAAAGTTTGATGAATACAGTGTTTACCTTATGAAGGTGCGTGACACCATATAAGTCACTACATCTGTACACTAATAGGTAATTCACCTTATCTAATGAATGGTTTGTATTACTAAATGTAATCAAAATCCTTTTTGAGAAAAAAAAATACATATTAAGATATGAAGCTGGCTGTTTAATTTTGCTTCTTGAAACACAGATAAAGCTGATTGGATGACTTTTGTATACATCTCTTCAGTCTAGATTGCCTATATCTATACGTACCATTGCTACCTGATCCCTTTAAAACCAAACACATATTAATTACACAGGTTATGAGGCTAATTTAATGCACATAAGGCACTAAATGAGTTTAATTACCACCGTGTAATTAATATGTGTTCATTTTAAAGGGATGAGGTGGCAACTTAACGGCTGCAAGTAGAAGGCTTGGAATATGGAGTAGTTGCGGTCTTACCAAAGCATTCTGTCAGCTCCACAAGCCCTAGAGCCAGATCTACGATCCACTTTCCTTTTAATTACTTTGCAGATTCTTGTGTCCCCCCCCAAAAAAAGAAAACTAGGGGTCAAGTTACTAAAACTGGAGAGTACAAAGTCTCAAAGGTGTAGCTGTGCATGATAGGGAACAGGGGTGGACTGACAACTCATGGGGCCCCCGTGCAATAGGGGATCATGGGGCCCCTGTGTCCTTGCCCAAACTCAAAAAAGCCTATGGAAAAGGTACCAGGGGCATCTCATGGGGCCCCCTACTGACCCTGGGCCCTCGGGCAGTGCCCGAGTTTCCAAATGGTCAGTCTGCCCCTGATAGGGAATCATGTTCTAACTTCAGCTTGCTCATCTTTGACAAAAAAATCTGGAAGCAGTTTCTATGCACAGCTGCATCAGATTTTGCACTCTCCAGTTTTAGCAAATCAACCCCATACTGTAACTGAATTTGGTGCCACATATCCTAGGTTTGTTATCCCCAGAAATGCTCAAATCACTGTGAGCATCTATTTTGCCACCAGTCACCATTCTGTTGGGGTAGGATGCTTTGTAGGAACACAAGGTGACAGCAACAGGACCTCTGTTCTCTGGAAGTATTGTAGCAACCCACTTTGATCCAGGAACCTATACAGCTGAAATCTACAGAAAAATAAACCATTTCAATTGATCCTTGTCTTCCCTACACTTATGCTAGTTGTTCAGAAAAGAATTTAACACTTATCAGTAGAAAACAATATTTGATGACAGTTTTGGCCTTTTGTAACTTGGATCTTTTGGACAAATGGTTAGAACACCGACTGTACATATCATTTAAGAATTATTTACAGTTCAATTTTATTCAGCCTACATCTCACACACACCTGTGAGCCATAATTTTTGGAGTGAAAACCTGTAGCCACTCAGAAAAGAGAATTTCTGCATTGTAGAAACAGCGGGTCAAGAAGGTTTTATGATAAACACAGTGTTTTCCATTTATAAAAGTTTTATGGCACAGATCAGTTTATAGCTCCCTAAATACTGCTTTTGTTGCACAATAATTATGAATATTTTTTTGAGAAGAGCAGAATAAAATAATGCTTCATAAAATAAAATGCAGATCCCTGTTAAATTAAAGGTTCCATTAGTTAAAAATTAAAGTATCTACACATGTAACATATATATGCATTCAAATTGTTATGAGGAAATGATCATGAGAACACATTATAAATGCAATTAAAGTATAAATAACACGTCTCCCATTAAACCACAGTACAATTTCCTAATATGTGCATCGCTGCTAGTAGAAAAGTTTTAAATTTAAAGCAGAGCTCCACCCAAAAGGGGAACTTCTGCTTTAAGTCTTTGTCCCCCGCTCCCCATTAAGGATTGGCATCTTTGGGGAGTGGGGTGGCATTCACAAAGCACAGCGCTTCTTAAGCATGCGCTGTGGGTACCAGGCTGTGAAGCCACAAGCTGTCACAGCCAGGTGCCCACAGTGGAGATGCCGGGGAGAGAAGACAGCCAGTGAAACCAGCCGTGGTGAGGACACCGCTGGACCGAGGAACCGGTAAGTGGCTTTATTTTAATATTCAGGAGCCACAGTTTCTGTAGCTGCTGACTTTTATTTTATTTTTTTTCAGCTGGAACTCCGCATTAAAGAGTACCTTCACCCTGTAAACAAAAATTTAAAAGTTGGCAACTTCAAATACTGTTGCTGTTGACTTTTAAAAAACACACACTTAGATGTCCAGGTATCTATCTAGCGCTGTCCTCACCCGACTGGCAAAGGTCTTCAGCATCTTAACTGTGGGCAGCCAGATGTGACTCATTGTGGCTTCACAGGCGAGTGCCCATGCCTGAGCTGTGCTGCACCCCATGAATGGTCCCGCAGTCTCCTGGGACCTGTGAAAAGTCTCAGGAAGCTGCAGGGGAAGGAGGGGGGTGAACTGCTCTGAAAGCCTAAGTGGTCGGAGCAGATGTGAAAGCAGGTACCTGTCAAAAACAGGTACCTGCCCCCCCACCCCCCAAAAGACATTCCAAATATGGGAGAGAAGGAAGCTTCCTTTTGGATGATGTTCTGCTTTAACTTTTGACCTTCTCAACTTCTAAATACAAAATGTACTTTTTCCACACTGCGTCTGGTCTCTTCTACTTTCTGCACCCACATCATAGACAGGATGCATGCCTCTCATCATCAGCCAATGTGCAGCCAATAGAGCGTCAAGATCTGTAGAGGTGCTGAAGTTGTAAGTGGACAATCAAGTTGTATGTGCTGGCTGTGTGTCATAGGTTGCATCATAGGGACCAGCTCAGAGATCATTGTCAACCTAGGACAGAAATTGAAGGAACTGGCAGGATCAGTACATGGAACAAAGGCAAAAAAGAAGAAAGAATTTCAACACTGGAATGATTAGAGGGTCCTTTTTTTGGGTTAGTATACTCGTTAACATTTTCAGCTTAGTTATTTAGCTCCATCATCATCAAGGAGTTCTAAAGTCACAGCATAAACTTTAATTTTATAACACCAGCATTGTAATAGCAATGCAATAGTTATTTATGACAAAACAATATAAGCTTACTTTTATAATCTCCTTTTCTGTTGTGAGTTCTGCATGTCTACTGGTCATCTCTTTCCACAACCTTCTGGATTCCCTGCATGCTTTGTAGCTTCTCCTCAGCTGTTTACTTTCAATCTCTAAGGACTACATATCCCATGGTACCTTGCTGCCTACAAGCTTTGACTCCAGGACTGACTCCATCTACTGAAAGACTCCTCTTCTCAGCACCTCTGTAGTTCAGAAGGCAGGCTCTGAATTCTGTGACACAGGTGTCCCTATCAACAGGGTATAAAGAATACATGTCACAGAAGTCAAGAAAGTAAATATGTGAGATTCCTCAGAAAGTAAGTTCACAAACTTCAAGATCATTCAGATCAATAGAAGTAGACTAGAAATAATTGAAATACAATGTGGAAAAGTCGTGTACAGTACCCTCTGAAGAGTGATCCAAGACAGCTTCTTAGAGGACATTTGACAGATGGTGAGGAGGCACTATATTGCCTCCTCACCACCTGTTTTAATCCCTTAAAGCAGAAGTATAGCCAAAGCTCTTTTGGATGTACTTCTCCTGTGGATCACAGGGGTGCAGTTAACTCAGTGACCCGTTTTGGGCATCACTCAGATGGTCCAGGTTAGGGAAAGGAGTCGGGATCAACCCCAGAGTCTGGAGTGGCACCTGGCTCAGCCTCTCAGCAATTTGCTAAGAGCCTGAGCCAGACGCTTCTTCCTCCTCCACAGTCCAACTATCCAGTGAGAGTGGGGAGGGGGACAGAGCAGACCGCAGTGACTGACAGAGCTGACAGCAGTGGTAAAAACTCAGTGATCAATGGTCATGTGATCAGACCAATGCTGCATCCAAATAAGTATGATTTGAAAAAAAAAATGTGCTATTCTCTTTTAAACCAGGTGAACCTCCTACTACTAGCTCCCAACTAACACGTCATAACCATGTGCATTGTCCTCCCCCTTTCAGTTGAATGGGTCACATTCTGTGGGTGGTACTAACCTCTGCTGCCTTTGCTGGGGCAGTAGGTACACGACTCAACTGCACTTTTTTATTACCCCAAAGCACAAGTATGAACAAGGCCATAAAAAGATAGGGTTCTATCTAGCTGGTACATACGTTTTATGCAATCCACACTTTAGTATTACATTTGTTAACAAACCATATTGTTTTCTAGCACAGATGCTGCAGAATCCTCACACTTCTAACATTGTTAACTGAACCATTGATCTGTAGACACAAAGAAATAATAAATATTTGAGCAGCATAGCGAATGATTTTAGCTTTATACAACATGTGAGTCTAGCATGTGTGACATTTAAACACGAGAAACACTATATGGAAAAATATCCACACAGCCAACTCAGGGCATCACAATAATAAAGTGAAGGATGCCTATACAGTTCATAAAATGTCTGTATCATTGCTCCTTTACAAGTGTTTCCCTAGCAACGCTTTTTATAAAACATCTCTTTCGAAGCTCCTACTCATAATGCAACAGATTTCTACTTTTTGTAGTGTTAGATTCCAGTGATTCACATTGATCAACATGCATTGCTTGATCCACGACAGTCCAGGGCAATCAAAAAAAAATTGCAATAAAATATTTAGCCTGCTGAGATCAGGAAAGGTTGTGAATCGTCATTGAGATTTACAGAAGGTTAAACTGGTGTCATCTACTTTTAAATTCTATCCAGAAGTCTCATAGTGTGATGTTAATCTTATGAACCTCAAGAAAGGTTAAGAATTAGGACACCACACTTGTCGGCTCCTTCACTAGTAGAAAAAGTTTGATTGAATAAAATGTAGGTAAAGTTGGAGGAAATTTACCAGACTGAATAAATAAAAAGCAGGGCTCCTATAGTAGGCCTTATCTTTATCTGTGGTGGTAGGCACAGGAAGCCTGTTGTATTAAAGTGCCTAAAATGACAACCAGCTATTGTCTGTGGCATCCAAGATGTTTTTTTTTTTTAATTTTCTAGCCTAAATTTGTAGAATTTAGTGAAAAGAGTGTTAACTCTATTCTGTATATTTATGTAAGTTTTCAGGGAAAAATGCACTGTAGTTTCAAAAATATACTTCCCATGTTTGAGATAGTGAAATTAAATCTAAAGGACCTGGGACCTCATTCGCTGACATGTTTCACTAACAAGGCTGTGCTTAATCATAGAGCTGGGGAGGACCAGGTAAGGAGATACATGGTGGGGAGAATTTACTACAACTGGAGCACACAGAATCTGGAGAAGCTGTGCATAGTAACCAATCAGATTCTACCTTTGGCTTGTTTAGTTAGTTATTTACACCCACACTGCAATACATGATGGATCACTTTTCAAAGAGAGGTACAGGTACGGCTGTCGCATCCTGAATATTTTTTTTTTTTTTTGACAGCTGAACCGAATTTTTGAATGGGGATACCATACTGCAACCTCTCTTGAATAATTGCTTTTAAAGTTGGTACTGCCCACTGAATTTCATTTCACTGAATTGCACAGCCCACTGAATTGCATTTCACTGAATTGCACAGCCCACTGAATTGCATTTAAAGGTGGTACTTCCCACTGAATGCAACAGGAGGGATACATTTTGTTGTGCATGAAGCAAAGCATCACAGGCATGGATTTTGTGAAACTCCCTCTGGTTGCCTTTACAGCTTAACGTGTCAATAAAGTGATTGTAAAGTTCTTTTATTAAAAAATAAAAACAAAATAAATAACGAACATATTATACTTACCTGCTCTGTGCAAAGGTTTAGCACAGAGCTTCCAGATCCTCTTCTTCTGGGGTCCCCCACCAATGCTCTGGACTCCTCCTCTTCTCTGTATGCCACCAAAGGAAGGCACTTCCTATGGTGGCACACGTGTGGGCTGAATTTTGAACCATGCTCTGTGTGTCCATTGACACACACACATTACGGCTTTAGTACTTCCTCGTCACTGGATTTGATTGACAGCAGCAGAAGCCAATGGCTCAAGTTACTCTCACTGAGTCTAGTGAGGAGGAAGAGAGAGAGAGCAGTGATGCTGCTCTCGGGCACATCTCTGAATCGAGATGGGTCTCAGGTATGTATTTAGAGGGGCCAATAGGGGGCAGAACTAACAGGTGCTGTTACCATTCCCTCCATCTTTATCCTCCCTCCTGCCTCATCTTTGCCAACATGTTCCTAACCACTGGGGGGTAGAACTGTCAGGCACTTGATTAAGTACAATATGACTGGTGTGGTGGTGATTAGGGACTATATGACTGGTGTCGCAGTGATCAGGGACACTGTGAGTGGGTGGCAGTGATTAGGGATACTGACTGGCAGCACTGGTCTGGTGACATTGCACTAGTGTGTCGGTGATCACAGGTAATGGCTGGTGGCACTTACATACAGTGACATCAGAGCAGCCAGTCATTGTACTTGATCACCACTAGAGATGAGCGAATCGAAGTAGGCGAAGTGGAATTCGAGTCGAATATTGGAATAGCCTACTTCGGAATCCGAAAAATAGCCTACTTCGGACGCGCAAATCGAAATTTTTCCTAAAATGTGACATGTGCGGCGACGGAGCGGGGATGTCTGGGAAGGCGCGCAGACAAGGCGCGCTGACCCATAATGCATTCCTTAATGACATGTGATCGCATTAGCCAATCAGCAGCCAGCACTGTGTAATGGTCGAGCTATAAATAGCGGCCATTTTAGAATTCTTCATTTGCCTCCAGTCATTCAAGAGAGGCAGAACGCTCTGTATTAGGGACAGAGTTAGGGCCACAGAAACGTTACTTGGGGACAGAGAAACGTTACTTAGGGACAGAGAAGCATTACTCAGGGACACAGAATTGTTAATGAGGGCCACAGAATCGTTACTTAGGGCCAAAGAAACGCTAGTTAGGGCCACAGAATTGTTACTCAGGGACAGACAGAATTGTTACTGAGGGCCACAGAACTGTTACTTAGGGCCACAGAAACGTTATTAGGGCCACAGAATTGTTACTCAGGGACAGACAGAATTGTTACTGAGTGCCAGAGAATTGTTACTTAGGGCCACAGAAACGTTAGTTAGGGCCACAGAATTGTTACTCAGGGACAGACACAGAATTGTTATTGAGGGCCACAGAACTGTTACTTAGGGCCACAGAAACGTTAGTTAGGGCCACAGAATTGTTACTCAGGGACAGACAGAATTGTTACTGAGTGCCAGAGAATTGTTACTTAGGGCCACAGAAACGTTAGTTAGGGCCACAGAATTGTTACTCAGGGACACAGAATTGTTACTGAGGGCCACAGAACTGTTACTTAGGGCCACAGAAACATTAGGGCCACAGAATTGTTACTCAGGGACAGACACAGAATTGTTACTGAGGGCCACAGAATTGTTACTTAGGGCCACAGAAATGTTACTTAGGGCCACAGAATTGTTACTCGGACAGACACAGAATTGTTACTGAGGGCCACAGAATTGTTACTGAGGGCCACAGAACCGTTACTTAGGGCCACAGAATTGTTACTCAGGGACACAGAATTGTTACTGAGGGCCACAGAACCGTTACTTAGGGCCACAGAATTGTTACTCAGGGACAGACACAGAATTGTTACTGAGGGCCACAGAATTGTTACTGAGGGCCACAGAACCGTTACTTAGGGCCACAGAATTGTTACTCAGGGACACAGAATTGTTACTGAGGGCCACAGAACCGTTACTTAGGGCCACAGAATTGTTACTCAGGGACACAGAATTGTTACTTAGGGCCACAGAAACGTTACTCAGGGACACAGAATTGTTACTGAGGGCCACAGAACTGTTACTTAGGGCCACAGAAACGTTACTCAGGGACACAGAATTGTTACTGAGGGCCACAGAACCGTTACTTAGGGCCACAGAATTGTTACTCAGGGACAGACACAGAATTGTTACTGAGGGACACAGAACTGTTACTGAGGGACACAGAACTGTTACTTAGGGCCACATAATTGTTACTCAGGGACACAGAATTGTTACTGAGGGCCACAGAACCGTTACTTAGGGCCACAGAATTGTTACTCAGGGACACAGAATTGTTACTGAGGGCCACAGAACCGTTACTGAGGGCCACAGAATTGTTACTGAGGGACACAGAATAGTTACTGAGGGAAACAGAACCGTTACTTAGGGCCACAGAATTGTTACTCAGGGACAGACACAGAATTGTTACTGAGGGCCACAGAATTGTTACTGAGGGCCACAGAAACGTTACTCAGGGACACAGAATTGTTACTCAGGGACAGACACAGAATTGTTACTCAGGGACAGACACAGAATTGTTACTGAGGGCCACAGAATTGTTACTTAGGGCCACAGAAACGTTACTCAGGGACACAGAATTGTTACTCAGGGACAGACACAGAATTGTTACTCAGGGACAGACACAGAATTGTTACTGAGGGCCACAGAATTGTTACTTAGGGCCACAGAAACGTTACTCAGGGACACAGAATTGTTACTCAGGGACAGACACAGAATTGTTACTCAGGGACAGACACAGAATTGTTACTCAGGGACAGACACAGAATTGTTACTGAGGGCCACAGAATTGTTACTTAGGGCCACAGAAACGTTACTCAGGGACACAGAATTGTTACTCAGGGACAGACACAGAATTGTTACTCAGGGACAGACACAGAATTGTTACTGAGGGACACAGAATTGTTACTGAGGGCCACAGAACCGTTACTTAGGGCCACAGAAACGTTTCTCAGGGACAGACACAGAATTGTTACTCAGGGACAGACACAGAATTGTTACTGAGGGCCACAGAATTGTTACTTAGGGCCACAGAAACGTTACTCAGGGACACAGAATTGTTACTCAGGGACAGACACAGAATTGTTACTCAGGGACAGACACAGAATTGTTACTGAGGGCCACAGAATTGTTACTTAGGGCCACAGAAACGTTACTCAGGGACACAGAATTGTTACTCAGGGACAGACACAGAATTGTTACTGAGGGACACAGAATTGTTACTGAGGGCCACAGAACCGTTACTTAGGGCCACAGAAACGTTACTCAGGGACAGACACAGAATTGTTACTCAGGGACAGACACAGAATTGTTACTGAGGGACACAGAATTGTTACTGAGGGCCACATAACCGTTACTTAGGGCCACAGAAACGTTACTCAGGGACAGACACAGAATTGTTACTCAGGGACAGACACAGAATTGTTACTGAGGGCCACAGAATTGTTACTCAGGGACACAGAATTGTTACTCAGGGACAGACACAGAATTGTTACTCAGGGACAGACACAGAATTGTTACTGAGGGACACAGAATTGTTACTTAGGGCCACAGAAACGTTACTCAGGGACACAGAATTGTTACTCAGGGACAGACACAGAATTGTTACTCAGGGACAGACACAGAATTGTTACTGAGGGACACAGAATTGTTACTTAGGGCCACAGAACTGTTACTTAGGGCCACAGAAACGTTACTCAGGGACACAGAATTGTTACTCAGGGACACAGAATCGTTTAATTAAAGAGTATGTCAGACAACATGCAGAGGAGTGGCAGAGGAGGCAATGTTTTAGGAGCGAGCAGACGTGGCAGCAGAGGAAGGGGTCGAGGCAGCACTATTCGCAGCCAGAGGCTAGTGCTCCCGGTGTCATCCAGTACAGTGAGGAAGAGCTAACAGAGGGCGGTCAGGAACGGGGGGAGACATCCGCCTCTTCAGCAGCCAGGCGAAGAAGTAGTGGCAAGGAGAGTGGCTCGGTAGCCGGTGTAGAGACAGGTCTGTCTCCTGACCCACACGCAGCCGAGGGGGCTAGTAGTGAGGCGGAGACCCTAATTGATGATGATGAGGCTGATTGCACTTGGCAGCCTCGTCGTCATCAGGCTATTGCTTCCGCATCATCAGGAGAAGAGGGTGGCAGCTTGGCAGCGAGCAAAACAGTCGGTGGGTTGTCTCCATCGCCACACTCTGCCATGTGCCACTTTCAGGTCTCCTCACACACTGCTGGTGTGTTGAATTTTTTGACATAGGGTGCTGGCAGATTACGGGCCTCCCATAGCTGCTGCCAGGCCCCTAATCTGCCATAGGCCCCTATATACCGCCTCCTCATGCTGCTGCCAAGTCCAGAGTCTCTCATGGGTCCCTGTACGGCCTCCCATTGCTGCTGTCTCCATCGCCACACTCTGCCATGTGCCACTTTCAGGTCTCCTCACACACTGCTGGTGTGTTGAATTTTTTGACATAGGGTGCTGGCAGATTACGGGCCTCCCATAGCTGCTGCCAGGCCCCTAATCTGCCATAGGCCCCTATATACCGCCTCCTCATGCTGCTGCCAGGTCCAGAGTCTGTCATGGGTCCCTGTACGGCCTCCCATTGCTGCTGTCTCCATCGCCACACTCTGCCATGTGCCACTTTCAGGTCTCCTCACACACTGCTGGTGTGTTCAGTTTTTTGACATAGGGTGCTGGCAGATTACGGGCCTCCCATAGCTGCTGCCAGGCCCCTAATCTGCCATAGGCCCCTATATACCGCCTCCTCATGCTGCTGCCAGGTCCAGAGTCTCTCATGGGTCCCTGTACGGCCTCCCATTGCTGCTGTCTCCATCGCCACACTCTGCCATGTGCCACTTTCAGGTCTCCTCACACACTGCTGGTGTGTTCAGTTTTTTGACATAGGGTGCTGGCAGATTACGGGCCTCCCATAGCTGCTGCCAGGCCCCTAATCTGCCATAGGCCCCTATATACCGCCTCCTCATGCTGCTGCCAGGTCCAGAGTCTGTCATGGGTCCCTGTACGGCCTCCCATTGCTGCTGTCTCCATCGCCACACTCTGCCATGTGCCACTTTCAGGTCTCCTCACACACTGCTGGTGTGTTCAGTTTTTTGACATAGGGTGCTGGCAGATTACGGGCCTCCCATAGCTGCTGCCAGGCCCCTAATCTGCCATAGGCCCCTATATACCGCCTCCTCATGCTGCTGCCAGGTCCAGAGTCTCTCATGGGTCCCTGTACGGCCTCCCATTGCTGCTGTCTCCATCGCCACACTCTGCCATGTGCCACTTTCAGGTCTCCTCACACACTGCTGGTGTGTTGAATTTTTTGACATAGGGTGCTGGCAGATTACGGGCCTCCTATAGCTGCTGCCAGGCCCCTAATCTGCCATAGGCCCCTATATACCGCCTCCTCATGCTGCTGCCAAGTCCAGAGTCTGTCATGGGTCCCTGTACGGCCTCCCATTGCTGCTGTCTCCATCGCCACACTCTGCCATGTGCCACTTTCAGGTCTCCTCACACTGCTGGTGTGTTGAATTTTGTGACATAGGGTGCTGGCAGATTACGGGCCTCCTATAGCTGCTGCCAGGCCCATAATCTGCCATAGGCCCCTATATACCGCCTCCTCATGCTGCTGCCAAGTCCAGAGTCTGTCATTTGTCCCTGTACGGCCTCCCATTGCTGCTGTCTCCATCGCCACACTCTGCCATGTGCCACTTTCAGGTCTCCTCACACACTGCTGGTGTGTTGAATTTTTTGACATAGGGTGCTGGCAGATTACGGGCCTCCTATAGCTGCTGCCAGGCCCCTAATCTGCCATAGGCCCCTATATACCGCCTCCTCATGCTGTTGCCAGGTCCAGAGTCTGTCATGGGTCCCTGTACGGCCTCCCATTGCTGCTGTCTCCATCGCCACACTCTGCCATGTGCCACTTTCAGGTCTCCTCACACTGCTGGTGTGTTCCATTTTTTGTCATAGGGTGCTGGCAGATTACGGGCCTCCCATAGCTGCTGCCAGGCCCCTAATCTGCCATGGGCCCCTATACCGACTCCTCATGCTGTGAAGTTGCAACAAGGTGGAATTCAACCCTACATATGTTAGACCGCCTTTACGAACAGCAAAAGGCCATCACAGATTTCCTGATGTTAAAAGCGGATAAAGGTACTCCCTGTGTAACTTAGATGTCAGCCATTGGCAGCTCATGCGTGACACCTGCGCTTGCTCAGGCCCTTTGAGGAGGCCACGCTATTCGTGAGTCGGCAGGACTATGGGATGAACGACGTCATTCCTCTGTTGCACGTCCTGGAACAAATGCTGTTAACAATGGCTGGTCAGGGTGCGGTAGACGTGGCGCACAGATCTCAACGCCACATGACCCCTGTGGGGGCAGGACAGGAAGAAGAGGAGGAGGTAGAGGAGGACATTGGTGCTCAGGAATTATTGAGTGAAATGGGTGGTTTTTCCACTCAGCGGACAGGAGTGGAGGAGCAGGAGCATCTGGTAGAGGAGGAGGAAGAGGAGACAGAGGACCCAGACGCACCGTGGCAGTATGCTGTGGAGATGGAGGCAGGGAGTCCCTCGCATTCCTTGGCACAAATGGCCCATAGCATGCTCGCTTGCTTGCGTACCGACAGCCGAATAATAACCATCAGACAGAGGGATGACTTTTGGCTGTCCACCTTGTTGGACCCTCGCTACCGTTCAAAAATGGTGGCCTTTTTCACACCTGCTGAGAGGGAGGCCAAAATAACGTACTATAAAAACCACCTATGTATTCAGCTGGTCTCTGCCTGTCTGCGCCAACGTCCATCCTCAGACACTGTGGGCCCTGTGCGCTCGCGTTCCGCTGCCATGGCAGCAGGGGAGGGGTGGGGTGGTAGGAGCAGTGGCAGCTCCACCAGCAGCAGCTGCCTCAGTCTGCAGTCGATGATGAGTAGCTTTCTTCACCAGCGCAGTGAGGAAACTACTAACCAGCCGCAGCAGCAGCAGCAGCAGCAGCAGCATCAGGTGGACCTGGAGCAGGACCTCAAACAACAGGCTTAGGCCTACTTGGACAGCACCCTGCCAACCGAGGTAGACAATCCCCTTGACTACTGGGCAACGAAACTTGACCTTTGGCCCCAACTAGCTGAATTTGCCCTTGAAAGGCTGTCATGCCCGGCCAGTAGCGTGGCATCGGAGCGCGTGTTTAGTGCGGCAGGAGGTATTGCAACTCCGCGGAGGACACGACTGTCCACCCAAAGTGTGGAGAGACTCACGTTTGTGAAAATGAATCAGGCGTGGATTAGTCTGGATTTCAAACCACCAGTTCCTGACACAACTGACTAAATCCGCCATGAATCATGCCCCAAACATGTGCCACTTTCAGGTCTCCTCACACTGCTGGTGTGTTCCATTTTTTGTCATAGGGTGCTGGCAGATTACGGGCCTCCCATAGCTGCTGCCAGGCCCCTAATCTGCCATGGGCCCCTATACCGCCTCCTCATGCTGCTGCCAAGTCCAGAGTCTCTCATGGGTCCCTGTATGGCCTCCCATTGCTGCTGTCTCCATCGCCACACTCTGCCATGTGCCACTTTCAGGTCTCCTCACACTGCTGGTGTGTTCCATTTTTTGTCATAGGGTGCTGGCAGATTACGGGCCTCCCATAGCTGCTGCCAGGCCCCTAATCTGCCATGGGCCCCTATACCGCCTCCTCATGCTGCTGCCAGGTCCAGAGTCTCTCATGGGTCCCTGTACGGCCTCCCATTGCTGCTGTCTCCATCGCCACACTCTGCCATGTGCCACTTTCAGGTCTCCTCACACTGCTGGTGGGTTCCATTTTTTGTCATAGGGTGCTGGCAGATTACGGGCCTCCCATAGCTGCTGCCAGGCCCCTAATCTGCCATGGGCCCCCGTACCGACTCCTCATGCTGCTGCCAGCCCATAATCTGTCATGGGCCCCTGTTGTCGCTTGTTGGCATATTCCGCTCGTTCAGATGCTCCTTCTCCTGCTACTCCTCTTCACGGATTCCGTCAGCAGTCTTTCTTGGAATCCGTTTCCAAGAGACAACAGTTTGCGAGCACGCACCCGACGGTGCAGAAGCTGAACGTCCTCCTGTCCAAGTTGCTGCTGCCAGGCTCATAATCTGTCATGCGCCCCTGTACCGCCTCCTCATGCTGCTGCCAGGTCCAGAGTGTGTCATGGGCCCCCGTACCGACTCCTCATGCTGCTGCCAGGCCCGTAATCTGTCATGGGCCCCTGTACCGCCTCCCTATGCTGCTGCCAGGTCCAGAGTGTGTCATGGGTCCCTGTACGGCCTCCCATTGCTGCTGCCAGGCCCGTAATCTGCCATGGGCCCCCGTACCGACTCCTCATGCTGCTGCCAGGCCTGTAATCTGTCATGGGCCCCTGTACCGCCTCCTCATGCTGCTGCCAGGTCCAGAGTGTGTCATGGGTCCCTGTACGCCTCCCATTGCTGCTGTCTCCATCGCCACACTCTGCCATGTGCCACTTTCAGGTCTCCTCACACTGCTGGTGGTTTCCATTTTTGTCATAGGGTGCTGTATGGCCTCCCATTGCTACTGCCTCCACCGCCACACTGTGGCTCCACACTCTGGTTTTGGCCCCGTGACTGCCCAAATGAGTGAAGTGTGCGGTGATTCTAAGATCGACGGCACTCATCTGCATGTCATACTGACTGACAGTATTATTTCTCTTCCCCAGCAGACTCCAAGGGCATTTAAATTAAAGGTACAGTGTTCTGCACTAATATTAAGTCTCTCTGAAGCCTAGAAACACCCTTTTTTAAGTTAAATTCACAGCGAATATATTCGACTCGAATCAAAATTTTTCCACAAATTCGCCGAATCAGTCGAATCGAATTTTTGAATACTTCGCTCATCTCTAATCACCACCACAATAGTACAATGTCACCATAGTGACAATGTGCTTGCTCTGGTGACAGTATGTAAAAAAAAAATATATTACAATTTTTTTTATAAATTTGATTTACATACTGTCACCAGAGTAGTGCAGTGCCTGCATTGGGGGTTGATCAGGATTTTATTTACACTATGATTGCTTATACGGACATGCAATAAGTGATCATTTCTGTGGCTGCATTTATGCAGCCACTGATAAATACTGTGATAGCTGTGACTGGCCACAGCTATCACAAGGTAGAGGGTCATTGTGATTGGTCCTGTACCCTGTGATTGCTGTAACCAATCACAGAGATCACAGTAGTAAACATTAACATCACAAATGACAGCCATTGTTTAATACTATTTACTGTGATCACTGTGATTATGATTTTTAGAGTTTAAAACAGGCGGCAAGGAGGTCACTTAATGTCCTTGTTGCCTGTCAAACACCTGTGAAAAACATTCCACGATGGACCACAACTGGTCAAAACTAGCCCTTAAAGCAACAGACATGTGTACTCAATCAAGTGCCAGCATTCGTCATTGGATAACTCTCTGAGATGAACCTAGGTATTTTCCCTGAGAGATATCGTTATAAGAAATTATGGCGCTTGGTAGAATACACGTGTGTCTGTTGCTTAAAAGGGTCAACAAACACTAATTACACTGTGTATATATGTCTCTTCTTACCTTGTCCTCATCACCTCTACGATTAAGCCCAACCTTGTGGTTGAAACACATCAGCAGGGGAGTTCCAGGCAGGGACTCCCTGCTAATGTTGTCCAGATGAATAAAATTATCAGCATTTGAATTTTTTTTGTAATGTAGCCAATCTTTGTCTTTGGATTTGTGCACTCTGTAGGACATAGCCCCTGCTGACTTTCAACACCTGTTCTTCCATGAGGGTGATCTGACTTGGGGTTTGGGAGCAGTGTTCCCTACACTTTTGAAATATTTACATATTACTGCTTTCCTGTCAATAGATGTGTTTATTACGTGCTGCCAATCTTACAGTTTACACACACGTCTGCCACACTGTATAGCCAGGTAGGTGATACGCACATATCCTGTCTGTTAAATGGAGCATCATCATCTCTGCCCAATAAACTTGGAGCTGAACCAGGAAACCATAAAGAACATGTCTCACTAGAAACTTTGTAGCAGAGATATAAAGCAGCTACACATCTTTCTGCTTATTTTCTCTGGCAACTTATAGCTGGATACAGATTTGCTGCTGTAGTTGATTACAGTGCTTATCTATGCAGCTACATATTGCTGGTGTGCCATGATCATTAGCGGATGTATTGGATAACATGACTAGCTACTGCAGTTGGAGATTCTGTAGCTAGCTCAAAATGCTGAAAAAAGTAATTCATGTTTGAGCTACAAATTGCTTGCAATTTCTATGACAAGCTTTTCATTGACTGCAGTTAATTTTTTCCTAGATATAAAAATCTTTGGCTGGATTCACACCTTTGTGTTAATGCACAGCCATGTACAAATGGTGGTACATTGCAGTACCTTTCTTTCTTGCCTTCTTTTCTTTCTTTCTTTCTTTCTTTCTTTCTTTCTTTCTTTCTTTCTCTTCCTTTTCCTCTCCTCTCCTTTCCTTTCCTTAATTAATTTTTTCCTAGATATAAAAAATCTTTGGCTGGATTCACACCTTTGCAGTAATGCACAGCCATGCACAAATGGTAGTACATTACAGTACATTTCTTGCCTTTCCTTTCTTTCTCTTTCCTTTTTAATTTCTTGCCTTTTCTTTCTTTCTTTCTTTCTTTCTTTCTTTCTTTCTTTCTTTCTTTCTTTCCTTCTTTCTTTCCTTCTTTCTTTCCTTCTTTCTTTCTTTCTTTCTTTCTTTCTTTCTTTCTTTCTTTCTTTCTTTCTTTCTTTCTTTCCTTCTTTCTTTCTTTCCTTCTTTCTTTCCTTCTTTCTTTCTTTCCTTCTTTCTTTCTTTCTTTCTTTCTTTCTTTCTTTCTTTCTTTCTTTTTCTTTCCTTCCTTAATTAATTTCTTCCTAGATATAAAAATCTTTGGCTGGATTCACATGTTTGCGATAATGCACAACCATGCACAAATGGTGGTACATTACAGTACATTTCTTTCCTTTCCTTTTTTCTTTCTTTCTTTGCTTTCCCTCTTGCCTTCTTTTCTTTCTTTCCTTTCCTTTCTTAATTAATTTTTTCCTAGATATAAATATCTTTGGCTGGATTCACATCTTTGTGGTAATGCACAGCCATGCACAAATGGTGGTACATTACAGTACATTTCTTTCCTTTCTATTTCTT
Source organism: Staurois parvus (assembly GCF_062004578.1). NCBI lineage: Eukaryota > Metazoa > Chordata > Amphibia > Anura > Ranidae > Staurois > Staurois parvus. The sequence continues at coordinate 12,257,101 of NW_028318515.1, forward strand.
TCTTTCTCCTCACTTTAAAAAGATTTTTATCTACAGGACAGGAAGTAAAGGAAAATTCTCCCACAGTTGAGATAAAATCTGCCGTGGATTTTAAGCATTCCTTACTGTGTTTAAAGCAAAAGAAATTGGCTTGGCATACACTTGAGCTATAAAGGTCATCCATTTTATTAATTGATGAAAGCAGATACAACATTATATTGTTGGTCACAATAACTTTCTTTTGCTACTACGGTATGTCAGAGCTGCAGACATCGGTTTGCTTGTGTCCAATTTTCTGGGAGGCTATCAAACAGGAGAAGCTGTTACATGTTTATTTTAAAGCAATTTGCAGCTGGCTCTGCTCTCCAGAAAGCACGCAGACTCAAGGGGGTCCTTGTAAAGTAAGGCAGAATAGTAAATATCATCTCTTTAGTGCTAGTTGCATTACATGAATGTGTAGTTCATGAATGAGGGGCAGCTGCTTGTACAAAGCGAACAATCTGCTGTATTCAACAGCTCTAATGGAAGCATAAGGAATCAGAAAGGTTCTGGAGATGGGAGGATAATCATTGCAAAGGAAAACATCCTTCTATGCAGCTTTCTTCCTTACTGTTATCATGTAAACTTTGAAATTGTATGGCATGTTCATTGCCTGCCATTTCACTCCAGCTGCTCTGAGCAAAATCACTTAGCTGACACTTGAAATGGAATTATTCATGTTGTTTTGTTGCACAACTCTTCATTTTTAGAGTAGGCAAAGCACAGTGCTTTTATGTAGTCATGGTGTGGTGGGAGCAGGGGTGGACTGACCATTTGGAAACTCGGGCACTGCCCTAGGGCCCAGGGTCAGTAGGGGGCCCCATGAGATGCCCCTGGTACCTTTTTCATAGGCTTTTTTGAGTTTGGGCAAGGACACAGGGGCCCCATGATCCCCCATTGCCCGAGGGCCCCATGATTTGTCAGTCCGCCCCTGGGTGGGAGCCATAGCCATGGTGACTTCCATGGTGACATGTTGCTGCCACAGGATGCATCTTTGACAACTAAAGAGCATATGTGTGTAGTGCTACTCTATAGGAGCTGCGGGGATACTGTCCAGGTCCTCCCCAGTTACTTTGCTCTGCAGCCAGGCACATAGGCTCATTCACACATTTCTCAAATAACTAGTCTAGAGGTGTTGTTTTTAATTTTTGGAGAACTTGGATAGGGATGAGGAAGATGAGAGGGATACTCCAAATTTAGGAATTATTTACATTTGAGGTCTTTATTCAATCTTTAGGACAAGCTATGTCAGAGTCCGTGCTCAAATCAAACAGTGGACTTCAGCTTTAAGGCAGTAGTAAAAAGTAGTAGTAATAGTAATAACTTCTTTAGAGCTCCTGAGCAGGGTCCCTTTAAAAGTAGGCCAGATGGACATAGCTCTTCAGGACACTGTTCTCTTTGCTATACACAGAGCTAACTTCCTAGGTCTAGAGGGGGTTAAACAGCACACATTCTCTAAGATCCTTTAGGAATGTCTTCACACACAAAGCCCAAGAAGAGAAAGATGCCTGCCTTTGTGATACCAGACCAGATCTTCAGTAGACAGGCCCTCAGTCAGCATAGCAGAACCCAGGTGTTAGCATTCAGACCCACAGTTATCCAACACACCATCAGACCCAGTCTCTCTGGGAGAGGCTGAGGCTTTATCAATATTCATGCATCCATCTGCATTACTCCACACCAGGGGCGGACTGACCATTTGGAAACTCGGGCACTGCCCGAGGGCCCGGGGTCAGTAGGGGGCCCCATGAGATACCCCTGGTACCTTTTGCATAGGCTTTTTTTAGTTTGGGCAAGGACACAGGGGCCCCATGATCCACTATTGCCCGGGGGCCCCATGAGTTGTCAGTCCGCCCCTGCTCCACACCTATCATCCAGAAACTTCCAAAGTTTCCTGGATACATAGGAAGCTAGGTAGACTACCAACAGCTGAACACACAAAACAGACCTACCTAAATGCTCACAGCTCACCAAGTACAATGAGTTAACTATGCTTTCTCCTAACAAATATTTCTAGCCACTGTGACTACAGAGTGACAATTAACCACATCCTTACTGTGCTATAGCCGAATGACAGCTACAGCATGGTTGTCCAGTTCTGAGAGGGCGTCATATGACGTCCTCCCAGAACACATTCTCCCACATGCCCCCAGAGGCACGCACCCGACAATCTCCATGATCGCTGTGTCCGTAGGACACAGCAGATCACATGAGGTAAATGGCCAATCCCAGCAGCCTTTTACCAAGTGATCAGCTGTGTCCAATGACACAGCAGATCACCAATTAAATACAGTTGCCGGTTATCGGCAGCACTTTCCTCACACCGTCACAGCGTGAGGAAAGTACTGCCGATAACCGGCAGCTGTCACAGAGCTGATTGGCACTGATGATCAGGACACTGATGATCAGGACACTGATGATCAGTGCCCTGATCATAGTGCCTCCCACCAGTGCCACCCACCAGTGCCCAGTAGTGCCACCCACCAGTGCCCATCTGTGCTCAGCAGTGCCACCCATCAGTGCCCAGCAGTGCCACCAGTCAGTGACGTCAGTCAGCACCTCCCATCAGTGCCGCCTATCAGTGTCCATCATTGCTGCATATCAGTGCAACATCATCAGTGCCGCCTCATCAGTGCCACTTCATCAGTACAGCCTATCAGTGCCCATCAGTGCTGTCTATCAGTGCCCATCAGTGCAGCCTTATCATCGCACATCAGTGAATTAGAAAAATTACCTGTTTGCAAAATTTTATAATAGAAACAAAGAAAAACTTTTTTTTTTCAAATTTGTTGCTATTTTTTTGTTTATAGGGCAAAAAATAAAACACCCAGTGGCGATTAAATACCACCAGAAGAAAGCTCTATTTTGTGAGGAAAAAAATTATAAAAAGTTCATATGAGTACAGTGTTGCATGACTGCGCAATTATCATTCAAAATTCAACAGTGCTGAAAGCTGAAAATTACCCTGGGCACTAAGGGAGTAAAGGTGCCCGGTAGGCAAGTGGTTAAATGTACCTATCAAAAACACAACTAATTCTTACTATCTAACCATAGCACCTACCTAGGAGGGTGCTACATGTGTTAGATGTCGCATAATAACAGCAGCCTTACCCAAATAATAGCACACAATTGTTTGAGGTCACACATTTTTAAAGCCTAACTCTGAACAGATAGAAAATTACAACCCCTGTCAAAAAGTATGGAATCACCACTCTTGGAAAATGTTCATTCAAATGTGTAGGAAAAAAACTAATCACAGATATGCCTCAAAACTATTTTCATTTAACATTCCAACCTTCTGGCTTTAAGAAACACTTAAAAAATAAAATAGAAAGAAAACTGAAACAAATATGGAATCACTCAATTCTGAGGAAAATATTATGGAATCATGAAAAAAACCACTACAGTACACCACGAGTACTTTGTTGCATCACCTCTAGCTTTTATTAGAGCTTGAATTCTCAGAGGCATGGATTTAACTATTATCAAACAGTATTCTTCATCAATCCAACTCCAACTTTCTCTTATTGCAGTTGCCAGATCAGCTTTGCAGGTTGGATCCTTGTCATGGACCATTTTCTTTCATTTCCACCATAGGATTTTCAATTGGATTGAGGTCTGGATTATTTATTGACCATGCCATTGACATCATGGGGTTTATTTACTAAAGCTGGAGAGTGCAAAATCAGACTCACTTCTGCATAGAAACCAATCAGCTTCCAGGTTTCATTGCCAAAGCTTCATTGAACAAGCTGAGGTTAGAAGCTGATTGGTTTCTATGCAGAAGGGAGTCTGATTTTGGACTCTCCAGCTTTAGTAAATAAACCCCCATATGTCTTTATTGAAGAGTTTTCATGGCTTTTGCCCTATGGCAAGATGCATTATCATCCTGAAAAATAATGTCATCATCACCAAACATCCTTTGAATTGATGGAATAGGAAAAGTGTCCAAAATCTCAATATAAACTTGTACATTTATTAAAGACTTAATTACTGTCATCTCCCCCATTCCTTTACCTGACATGGTACCCCATATCATCAATGATTGTGGAAATTTGCATGTTTTCTTCAGGCAGTCATCTCTATATATTTCATTGGAACAGCACCAAACAAACATTCCAGCATCATCACCTTGCCCAATGCTGATTTGTGATTCATCACTGAATATCTATTTCATCTAGGCATCCCCAGTCCATGATTGCTTTTCTTTAGTCCACTATAACCTTGTTTTTTTTCTGCTTAGGTGTTAATGATGGCTTTCGTTTGGCTTTTCTGTATGTAAATTTCCTTTAAATTTCCTTTAGGTGATGTCTTACAGTTCGGTCACAGACATTGACTCCACTTTCTGCCCATTTGTTCCTCATTTGTTTTGTTGTGCATTTTCAGTTTTCAAGGCATATTGCTTTACGTTTTCTATCGTGATTCTGTGATGTCTTTCTTGGTCTACCAGTACACTTCCCTTTTACAACCTTCCCATTTGATTTGTACTTGGTCCAGATTTCAGACACAGCTGACTGGGAACATCTTTTGCAACATTCTGTGATGATTTGCCTTCTTGAAGAAGTTATATAATCCTCTCCTTTGTTTCAACTGACATCCCTTGTGTTGGAGCCATGATCCATGTCAATCAGCTTATTGCAATAACTCACCAAGGTGTACAAGCACTCTTTTTTAACTGCTGACTAATTAGCAGACGTAATCTAATGCAGATGTTTGTTTTAGAACTGCAGAGTACATAGTGATTCCATAATATTTTCCTCAGAATTGAGTGATTCCATATTTTTTTCTCTGCTTGATCTGCAAAAACAGTTGCAATTGACTACAGTTTTTCTTTTTAAAATTTTTTAAGTGGTTCTTAACCACTTGCCCTTTAGAGCAGGTGTGGGCAACTGTGGCCCTCCAGCTGTTGGTGAACTACAAGTCCCATCACGCCTCTGCCTTTGGTAGTAATGCTTGTAACTGTCAGTTTTGCAATGCCTCATGGGACTTGCAGTTCTACAACAGCTGGAGGGCCACAGTTGCCCACCCCTGCTCAAGAGGATTTACCCCCATTAATGACCAGGCCTCTTTTTGCTACTCAGCACTGCACTAATTCAACTGATAATTGCGCGGTCATGCAATGCTGTACCCAAACGAAATTTACGTCCTTTTTTTCACACAAATAGAGCTTTCTTTCAGTGGTATTTGATCACCTGTGCGCTTTTTATTTTTTGCGCTATAAACAAAAAAAAAACAAAAATTTTGAAGAAAAAACAATATTTTTACTTTTAGCCATAAAAAATATATACTAAACTCAAAGTTAGTTATAAATTTAGGCCAAAATGTATTCTGCTACATGTTTTAGGTAAAAAAAAATCCTAAAAAGTGTATATTGATTGCTTTGTGTGAAAGTTATAGCATCTACAAACTATGGTATAGATACTGCAATTTATGCCATTTTTTTGCTATACAGCGCTGCACTAGTTTAACAAACAATTGCGTGGTCATGCATTCATTTAAATTAAATGTTATGTACTTTTTTTCACACAAATAGAGTTTTCTTTTGGTGGTATTTGATCACCTGTGCGCTTTTTATTTTTGGTACTATAAACAAAAAAAGCTTTGAAGAAAAAAAATTTTTGGGAAAAAAAACGATATTTTCTCATTTTGATCATAAAAAATATCCAAAAAAACTAAAATTTCATCATAAATTTAGGCCAAAATGTATTCTGCTACATGTTTTTGGTAAAAAAATCCCAATAAGTGTATATTTATTGCTTTGTGTGAAAGTTATAGCATCTACAAACTATGGTATAGATAATGGAATTTACACAGCTTTTACTTTCTGACTGCCCATCACATTTCTTGAGGTGCTAAAATACCAGGACAGTACAAACACCCCCAAATGACCCCTTTTCGGAAAGTAGACACCCTAAGCTATCTGCTGAGAGGCATATTGAGTCCATGGAAGATTTTTTTTTTCACAAGTTTCTGGAAAATGACAAAGACATTTTTTTTACACAAAGTTGTCATTTAAATTATATATTTCTCACACAAGCCATAGGTATATGTGGATATACACCCCAAAATACATTCTACTACTTCTACTGAGTATGGGGATACCACATGTGTGAGAAATTTTGGGAGCCTAGCCACATACAGGAGCTTGAAATCCAATGACCACTTTGAAAGCCTGAAGGTGCGTAACTTCCTTATTTCACTTCCTAACTACATATCACAGTTTCAGAGGCCCTGGAATGCCAGGATAACACCAAATCCCCCAAATTACCCCTTTTTGGAAATTAGATACCCCAAGGAATTTAAAAAGAGGCATGGTGAGTATTTTGCAGATCTAATTTTTTCTCACAAGGTTTTAAAATATAAAAAAAAAAGAAAAAATATGTTTTTGTTTTTTTTCTTCATATTCCAAAAACTTGTGGCAACAAACAAGATCTGCAAAATACTCAACATGCTTCTTATCCAATTCCGTTGGGTGTTTACTTTCCAAAAAGGGGTCATTTGGGGAGGTCTGGTGCTATCCTGGCATTTCAGGGCCTCCAAAACTGTGATAGGTGTAAACACTGCAGCCATCCTCCCTGTCAGTGTTTGCCAGTAGTCACCGGGTTCTGGCGGGTAATCACCAGCTGGGACTCGGTGATTGACAACCGCAGCCGCGATTGGCAGCGCGAGTAGGGCTGCCACGCGCCTCACGCACGCCCCCTACCCGAAATGCAAAATCATGTATATCAGTATATGTACTATGGCTTGTTGGCAACCGGTTAAAGCCAAATGGTTGGAATGTTAAATGAAAATAGTTTTGAGGCATGTCTGTGATTTTTTGTTTTTCTACACAATTAAACAATTGCATGAACATTTTCCAAGAGTGATGGTTCCAAACTTTTTGCCAGGGGTTGTATTCCTTGTATTCCTTGTAGTGAGGCTGTACCCACACTGTGATGAGTAATTGCTTGTTTTGTCCAGGGGAGAGGAGAAACAGTTTTATTTACAGTACCTAATCCTCCACTACCCCGACAAGTGACACTCCTCCACGGTCTGGTGGTGGACTGTCCCTTGGCGTTCTTGTGTCCAGAGCAGGGCTATGGACTTTGCTATGGTCTTGATAATGTCAATATTATAGGCTGATGGAGTGTGGGGGTGCAGAAGCTATGGGGACCAGTCTAACTGTGGGGAGTAGCAGAGCATCTGGTAAGTAAATCTCCTTTTACTGTTCCCCTAGACATAAATGAGCAGTTAACCCTTGCAGCGTGAGCACAACCACACTGCAAAGGATATATATTTTTTTGTATCAATAGTTTTTATAAAAGAGTTTGGATGTACATACACAATGATAGCAACAAATTATCCCATGCTGAAAAGTTGCTTCATTTAGGTAGGGGGGAAAGGAAAGGTAAAGGGAGGAGGAAAAGGGATTGGAGAGTATGGAGGTTAACATATAAAACTATCCAGGACCGGTATCTACTCCTTTGTGCAAGGAGGAACAGGATGAGCACTGCCAGAGCCCTACAAAATGACCTCCAGCAGGCCACTGGTATAAATGTCTCTGACCAAACAATCAGAAACAGACTTCATGAGAGTGGCCTGGGGGCCTGACATCCTCTAGTGGGCCCTGTGCTCACTGCCCAGCACCATAGACCTTGGTTGGCATTTATCATTTAACACCAGCATTGGCAGGTCTGCCACTGGCACCCTGTGCTTTTCACAGATGAGCGCAGGTTCACCCTAAGCACATGTGACAGACATGATGGTCTGGGGAGGCATATCCATGGAAAGATGCACAGACCTCTACAGGCTAGACAATGGCACCCTGACTGCCATTAGGTATCGGATAAAATCCTTGGACCCATTGTCAGACCCTACACTGATGCAGTGGGTCCTGGGTTCCTCCTGGTGCACAACATGTGGCGAGAGTATGCAGGCAGTTCCTGGAGGATGAAGGAATTCATACCATTGAATGGTCCTCATGCTCACCTTACCTAAATCCAATAGAACGCCTCTGGGATATCATGTTTCGGTCCGTCCAACTGATCTGAGGTTGCACCTCAGGCTGTCCAGGAGCTCAGTGACTTCTTGGTCCAGATCTGGGAGGAAATACCCCAGTTCACCAACCGTCGTCTCATTAGGAGCATGACCCGACATTGTCAGGCATGCATACAAGCATGTGGGGGCCATACAAACTACTGAGTACTATTTTGAGTTGCTGCAATGCAATTTTAGCAAAATGGAATAGCCTGCAGCATAATTTTTTCACTTTGATTTTCGGGGTGTCTTTGAATACATTCCTTTGTAGGTTGACAATTTTAATTTCCATGGGGCATCCTTACGTTCCTAACACATTACCCAGTCCATATCAGTATAGATATCCAGCATGATATTTTTCCTCATTGAGATCTGATGTGTTTTCATAGTGTTCCTTTAAATTTTTTGAGAAGTGTGTGTGTGTGTGTGTGTATATATATACAGTGGGGCAAAAAAGTATTTAGTCAGCCACCAATTGTGCAAGTTCTCCCACTTAAAAAGATGAGAGAGGCCTGTAATTGGCATCATTGGTAGACCTCAACTATGAGAGACAAAATGAGAAACAAAATCCAGACAATCACATTGGCTGATTTGGAAAGAATTTATTTGCAAGTTATGGTGGAAAAAAAGTATTTAGTCACCTACAAACAAGCAAGATTTCTGGCTCTCACAGACCTGTACCTTCTTCTTTAAGAGGCTTCTCTGTCCTGCACTCATTGCCTGTATCAATGGCACCTGGCTGAGTCTTCCAACATGACAATGATCCCAAACATACCGCCCGGGCAACGAAGGACTGGCTTCGTAAAAAGCATTTCAAGGTCCTGGAGTGTTGTAGCCAGTCTCCAGATCTCAACCCCATAGAAAACCTTTGGAGGGAGTTGAAAGTCCGTGTTGCCCAGCGACAGCCCCAAAACATCACTGCTCTAGAGGAGATCTGCATGGAGGAATGGGCCAACATACCAGCAACAGTGTGTGCCAACCTTGTGAAGACTTACAGGAAACGTTTGACCTCTGTCATTGCCAACAAAGGATATATAACAAAGTATTGAGATGAACTTTTGATATTGACCAAATACTTTTTTTCCACCATAATTTGCAAATAAATTATTTCCAAATCAGCCAATGTGATTGTCTGGATTTTGTTTCTCATTTTGTCTCTCATAGTTGAGGTCTACCTATGATGCCAATTACAGGCCTCTCTCATCTTTTTAAGTGGGAGAACTTGCACAATTGGTGGCTGACTAAATACTTTTTTGCCCCACTGTGTGTATATATATATATATATATATATATATATATATATATCACTAGCTAAAGCAGCAAATATATACCAAGAAGAGAATAAAATAGTTGAGACGCTTGCAACACTTTCATCTCTAAAACCCCAGAAGCAACTAAATACATAATCACTAACAACAATCTTGATGCTGAATACTCCATAGGGTTACCGCCTTTTGGTCTTTAAAAAAGTGAAACATGGGGAACGGGAGCAGCAGGTTTGGTAGAATACATTGCGTGCTGCAGTGGAAAAAGTAGTGTGATTTTACCAGTGTGGTTTAGTCATAACTGATGCTCTGATTCTTTTGAGAGGAAACCTACAGTTTAGTGTATAAACTGTGTAAAATAGAAACTACATTCACTGGATTCATATAGCCATGGGGTTATACTATCCCTGTCAATCTGCATTGTCACAAACAGATGGCAAGGAAACAGCTGGGTAACTGAACTTTGTAGTGTTTGTTTTTACTTTACAGCATCAGTGTCGTGTCCAAGCTGATTTCATTGTAAATTAGCATTTTATTTTTATGCACTAGTCCACTTTACTGTTTGACCTCATAGTAGTGGCATTTTATGTAGAATATATGCAGGTGTTCGCATATTACCCCAGAGGGAACCAAATTGCATATGAACCATTAGGATAGAAAGCCATGGGGACTACGGTTAAAAGTTATTCCCATGTGTGGTAACCCATGAAAAGCTAATTAGTTTGGATGATGGGTAAAAGAATATTTCCTGGAGATAAGTTATTCAACACTGAACAAAAAAGAGCCCATCTGAGTCAAATTCTATTTAACCATGACTTCTTTAATCAGAGCATATAGTAATTAGCTGATTAAACAATGCAGCACGTTTTACAACTGCACTACTTACAGAGCACATCAGTTTTACATAAGAGCAAAGAAAGACTTAACATTTTACTTTCTTTCTTTCTTTGCAGCTAAAGAGGTTTTGTCCACCAAGCAGAGCCAATGCTTGGGGGTGATTGGACACCCTAGCCTTGCACTGCTGTCCTCTCAGTCTCCAATGATGAAAAAAGCACCCAAGAGGTGCTGGGACTTTGAAGTGATATCATACAAAGTAATGAGAAAATAAAAACATTCAGAAGGTTTACTGGCTCAGGTTAGGCGGCTCACAATACAGTACCTCCTTTGAGTACCCCAGCAGGTTACTAGAAAAAAAGCATACACTAATGGAAAAGGAAAAAGGATAAAAAAGTCCAAATTAATTTAATAGTTTATTCTAAAAAACATCCAACGCATTTTGGAGATTAGAAAAAGCTGTTTTTTTCTGATCAACAAAATGTTTTGGCTATTTTTTAGTTTAAACTATTAAATATGTTTTATTTTATCCTTTGGTCTGGCGCTCGTTCTATTAGTGCATGCTTCTTTCTGCTGTCCTCTCAATCAGTGTCAACTATTCAGTCTTGTTTCTGGCACAGGCAGGCTGGAGGTAGGATGGGGAGGGAGGGGTAGCTGTGATGATGCCAAGGCTGAGACTGTGGAGGTATCATGAAGCAGAACCAGATTGAGGTAGACACAGGCAGGCACGAGTTCAAAAACAGATTTTTTTTTCAATATAAAAGGCTTAAATCAAACACCATTTTAGGCAGCATTCCTAATACTGCAGGTAAAATTAGATCTGGAAGAAAAGTCAAGAAAAAGCAATGCATGAAGTATGGCAGTAGATTGACAGAGCCTGGGAGGGCGCCATGCCTTTATTAACATAAATCTGTCATGAGCGAAATATGGAGGAGTTGCTTACCTCTTTCTTAAAATATGCTGGCTGCCTGTTTGCTATATTGCCTCATTAGCTTCAGTACTTAGTGAGTCACTAACCCAGAACAACTATGCAAATTGGGAAATTCATGGAAATGTTGGAAGTCCTTATCTAGTCCTCCTAAGTATTAAAACAATGGTAATGCATTGTCAGCAACTGCAGCAGACCTGTTTCTCTGTTTGACATATACACTTTAAATGCAGTAGCTATCTGACCATAAAAAATATTTTTTTTCCAAAAAATAACACATTTATGCATGGCATTCTATTTTACTTTTAACAAGATAGGCTTTTACTGAGAGGAAAGAGAGATGCAGTTGCATTTGCAGAAATATATGTCTCAGCCTGCAACAAGACCAAGTTCTTTATCGAACCTCCTTCAACTTTTACCACCCTAACCTTCATCAGTCCTATGGTTTAATTGAACCCCTGCTTAAACAGCATTTCTGCTTTGTAATGTTAATAATATAGTTTTGTGCTTGTGTAAAGGTCAGCATTGACATCCATACTGAAGTATCCAGCACTTTACAGAATTGTCTTTGGGAACAGTGCTACTGCAGTGCAGTAATCCATAGCAGGCGTATTTAGTTAGGCACAAAAAAAAACAACAATAATGTGCAAAGAGCAGTAATTCAGAGAAGCCAACCACATTTCCCTTTTTAACAATTTAGAGAAATCATGTCTTTTGGTTTCACACTAAAATCAGCCTAAGGTAGATATATGTTTACAAAATAGCTTGGATCAAACTCTGTTTGCTGTTATGGAGCCCTTGCCATGGTTTATTACAAATTCACCACCACCTGGATGAATAGTGACACCCACCAGGCAGGCATTACCTTTTATTCGAAGAATAAATGCTCTCTTACAATTACATTTTGTTATGTGCTTCTTTTGCACTGTTAAACTTACAGTCCGAAGTGTTTTGGTCTATCTCTTCGATCATTGTAAATAAATACCTCTGCAACATCTCTAAAATACGCCACTTCCTAACCAATGACACCACAAAGCTCCTAGTCCACTCCCTGGTCATCTCTAACCTTGACTAGTGCAACTCCCTCCTAACTGGCTTATCTTTACATAGACTATTCCCCCTTCAGTCCATCATAAATGCTGCTGCCAGACTTATCCACCTTACCAACCATTCAGTGTCTGCTACCCTTCTCTGCTGACCCCTCTACTGGATTCCACTCATTCAACAAATTAAATGCAAGATACTAACAACAACAACCACATCCACAACTTGGCCCCCAGCTACATTACTAACCTAGTCTCAAAATACCAACCTGCTCTCTAGCTTCTTTGTCATCTCCTCCCATGCTCACCTCCAGGACTTCTCCTGAGCCTTTCCCATCCTCTGTAACTCCCTACCCCAACTTGTCTGACTCTCTCCTACTCTGTCCACCTTTTGATGGTCCCTTAAAACCCTTCTCTTCAGAGTGGCTACCCTGCCCCCACCTAACAACTGTACTTTTATTGTCTACATCAGCTCATTCCCCACAGTTATTACCTAATGCATCTCTTGACCCTCCCTTTTAGATTATAGGCTCTAATGAGCAGGACTCTCTGATTGCTCCTGTATTTTATTTTATTGTATTTATATTTTATTGTATTACTGTATTGTAATTGTGAATAATAGTGATTAATTTCTGTGTTAGAAAAAGTCCACATCCATATCTTTTAAATGGTTTTGTGATTTAACCTTCCAATAGTAAACATGTGTCTTGTTCCACATACACGTGAAAATTACTCCACCGCAGTGCACCACCATCTGTATCCACTGCCTTTAACCTCCACACCATGACCCACCTTGCAGTGAAAGTCAGAAAGCGCCTTCCCAAATATTGGGTAATAGAAATTATCGCAGATCTTCACTGCGTCTTCTATTCATCTCCTTGTGTCAGAACTACTCCACTCTATGGGATACAATGGGAAAAGGAACACGGAATCTCCTAGTGTAGTGTGTCACTATTCAGTTTTATTAAAGGATTAAAATGTTACTCTCCGATCAAGTGCACTAGATTCAATCATTCAAATAGCTGCTGTAATTTTAAGCCTGGACATCCAGGGTGAAATATGAAAAAATGGTGATTCTGGACCCTTTGGGTGTGCTGACACCATCTAGGTACCACCCCTGAACCATTTCATCACTCCATAGCGTGACTTCCTCATAGGGCCCTAAGTTAAGTCATACGCTGAAAAAAAATGTTTCTAAAAAAAATGCGTGGGGTCCCCCTCCATCCATATCAAGCTCTTTGGGTCTGGTATAGATTTTGAGGGGAACCCCCACACCAAAATTTAAAAAAATGGCATGGGGTCCCCCAAAATCAGACTCTTATCCGAGCATGCAACCTGGCAGGTCAGGAATGGGGGGGGGGGGGGGGGGGCATGAGCGAGCGTCCTCTCCTTTCTGAATCATACCAGACCATATGGCCCCAACATGGGGGGAGCTTTTGGGCAGGGGCGGTCTGCGGGCAGGGGCTTATCAGAATCTGGAATCCCACTTTAACAAGGGGGCCCCAGATCCCACCCCCCATGTGAATGAGTATGGGGTACATGGTACTGCTACTTATTCACAAAAAGTGTAGTGTAAAAAATGACAGAAGACAGTTTTTGAAAAGTCCTTTATTAAAAACAAAAATTTTTAAAATGTCCACGGAAGTACAGTAGATCCAATGTCAATCACGATGACTGCCAACCCCAAAAAAATAAAAATAAAAATTGCTCTGCTTTCAACGCTGGCTCCTGCTCTCTGACTGCTGCGCCGGCCTGACAGTTCTTAAACACTGTGATGACATTACAAGGGGGCGGGGTCAGTCCACAGCTTGGGGGGAGTTCACCCCATCCCTTGTGATGTCATCATGCTCTGTGATTGGCCAAACCATTGCACCTGTCAGGGCGCAGTGCATTGTGGGGCGTGAAAGGCCGCCATGCCCCACAATGCCACTTATGGTCGACTCAAACATCAAGCCCAACCCTACATAGCATTATTGGGAAGAGTTGATTGTTATTTTGCATCTTTGTGTTTAGATTTGTCGCGCTGCACTCTTTTTTGATATATTTAGTATTTTGGTGTGGGAACACAGTGCAGTGAGCAGCGGCAACAATAATTAGTATTATATATATATATATATTTAAATTTTTTTTTAGAGGCACCGTTTATATAATTTGGATATACAGTATACACTTTGCTATTTGGGGTAGCATGGTGATATTCTTTTTGGTTTTTGTATTGTAATTATACTGTCTGCCCTTATGTTGTAAAGTGCTGCACAAACTAATGGCACTATATAAATCTTGTATAATATTAATAATAATAATAATAATAACCTGTTGATCTTACCAGAAAAGAAATGCGCTTCTAAAAGACTGTGCAGGCTGCCTTGTCTGCACTGTTCACATCCTGTGGACTACAGAAGACCTCCACCCTATCTCATAGAGATAAATAGAGGGGTAGTTGTTTTGTTGTATTAATACACTGCCTATCCTTTGGGGTACAATGCTGCTCCTCAATACATGCAGTATAGTGAGTGAGTGTTGTCACCTCTAAGACAAGAAGTGTGCTGCTGACAGAATCAACAGGTAAAAATAAAAGAAATATACGAGACCCTGAACGTGCCACATCCTAAAATGTGTATAACTAATTTTTGGAACCAATGTTACCAAAAGAAAAATGGACTTTATAGGCACAGCGCGAGGCAAACCATTAACATTTCCTATTTTTATTTCCACAGAATTAAAATTATTAGAATAAAATAGTTACAACACATAATGTCTGTTGTTTTCTATCACTCAACCCTGAGATGCAGCCTGTAACTAGGCATATCAATATAAATCAAATATTTTAGTGGTCACTTAAGTATGACTATCATGGTTCAATATAAGCCTTAGTTCTCATGCCCACAGCGTCTCCATGCTCAGATGCCAATGCGTTTCGTAAACTTTTCTCACTTCCTCAGGACTGGCTGGGTATGTGTTGCCATTTGCTGATCAGGACATATATAAAAGATGGATGGTTAAAAGTCTCTAGGGTGGATTCAGGGGTAAAAAAGGGAGGAAGATCATCTCAGAGACCAATTCCAAGACGGGCTACCACCATATCACTTCAGATCAAATGGATCCAACCTAAAGGTACATTGTAGCACAAAACACCCACTGACTCATATAAATGCAGTTGAGGGATGAGAGTAGTTTAATGGTATCCCAAATCGAACTTCCGTACACTCAGTATGTATACATCAGTTTCAAACTGATAATCAGCAGGCAACCTACCTGCTTTCTCTCATGTAGTCAGTGTATATAGGGAAAAGTCCCCAATAGTAAACCCCCGGGTATAAACTATATATATGTTCTCCTATTAAGGTGACTTGGAGATATTGTGCTCTTGGTTGCATAAATATGGGCCTATGTTAGTGGGTGGTTTGTACACACTCCAGTCAAATATCTTTAACCAATCCAGTATATCTCCTGAATGTCTGGGGTTGACAGCTCCAGACACTGCAAAACAACTCAATGCAAAGTATTTGTCACTGGACTGAGCAATATTAAATGCACTATTAGGATGGGATGATGATTTAAATATTTAAATGGTGGATGTCTACTCTAGTATTCCAATTCTGTTTTCTCGGTGGATAATGGTTTCTGGTTACTATTTGCTATTTGTCTTATTAAATAAACCAGATATGTTTTTCAACTATAGGATAAAGAAGCCATGTTTATCATGTCACAGCTGACTTACTTTACACCCAAAAGCCATGGGACTCATAATACCACATCAATGTAATATACCCCACATTAGTTAAATTTATTTTCTTTTTTGCACCTATTGTCTGGCTAAACCTGCAGGTGTTCCAGTATGAAAAAAGTATAATTTTCACATAATATGTAACCTACTATCATTTCAGGTTCATCCTTGGTGATCTGCATTGTGTCTGTAACATCAGCTTTGGGCAGCTATGGAGAAGGCGAAAAGTAAGTATAGTAAATAAACATAAATTTTGGTTGCTGTTGTGTGACCAGAACCAAATGAAAGACATCAGCATTACAAACATAGTAAAAAAAAATGTTGAAGGACTGGAAATTTTCACAAATGTTCAAAGTGAGGGGACAGTTGTCACCGAAACAAGTGTCAGCATTGTAAGTTTTCCCTTACCTTGTTTTGGTGACAACTCTAAGATTTTGGATGTTCCATTATTTTCTAATCTGTTGTAATGGACACCAGCAAAGTAAGGAGGTTCAATCTTTTCAGTGGGGGCACGCATAGTAATTAAATAACCCACACACACACAAACACATACTTTAACATTGGTGCCTCTGGTCTCAGGAGCCCCCAAAACCATATATACGTCCCAACTTGCAATAAAGGTTTAGGCTTGCTCCCTAGCATCCCACAATTCCCCCAGATTCTATTAGGAGGCCCTGCATTGCATTATGCAGTACAGGAGGATCATGGCTTGATTCTGACTTGCTGAAGACCTGAAGGTTGGAGAGAGAGTCAGTGGAGTTCCTGAACAGTTGCACCTGAACAGGAAACATTGCAAAGGTATATTCAGTCAACCTATGGAGTCTGTCTTTAGAAACTGAGGTTAGTTTGCTTTGAGGTATGTTAAGACAGCCAGTGGTGCCTGCTCTGAGAAAAAAAGGCTAGTTTGTCTATGTTGTCTATATAACAGGTTTATGACAAAAAATAAGCAATCTTCAGCATCTACACTATAAAATAACTCATAATATATTAAATATTGTCAAAATAGGACTGAATGGGAAAAAAAACGCTTTTCATAGCTTGCCCTTTATATCATAAGAATGTTTAGGCTTTTACATATTAAACACATTATTTAAATTTGCAACCAAGTATTTTAAGGTATTAAGGCACTTTATTTTATCTTACAAGCTTCATACCTAATGCCAAGGAAGGATTAGTTTAATTTACCATAATCACTAACTCTGAAGGTGCTCACAGCCTGAAAGTCGCTGGTGACACAAATGAATATTCACTGGAACTAAGAGATAAAATAATGCCATCTTGAGAGTCTGCTTTAGAGCTCCACAGTGGGAGTATTGTCAACTGACTTATTTCTAGCCCTTACGGGTTTCTTTCTGTGACTAGATTCAATACACCTAACCAAGTAATTATAGATGAACAATTCATCAGGACTTGGGACTTTTATTTCCTCTAGATCAGCCAAATATATATTTTTAAGTCATGGTCTAAAGAACTGTCTCCCTGAGGTCAGTAGAGCCATTCTATGAGTTAATAATCAAGAAATGATGCAAGAATTGAGTATTTGATCACAAATAATGTTGAGGAAAAATAAAAAGTGGCTTTTTTGGGTTAGTGCCTAATGGCATTATATTTCTGTTTCTTATATTGCTTCTTATATTGTTAGAGAGCCACAAAAATACAATTTAGTTTTACTGTAATTCTTTATATACTGTATATACGTGTGTGTATGTATGTGTATATATATATATATATATATATATATATATATATATACAGTCAGGTCCATAAATATTGGGACATCAACACAATTCTAACATTTTTGGCTCTATACACCACCACAATGGATTTGAAATGAAACAAACAAGATGTGCTTTAACTGCAGACTGTCAGCTTTAATTTGAGAGTATTTACATCTAAATCAGGTGAACGGTGTAGGAATTACAACAGTTTGCATATGTGCCTCCTACTTGTTAAGGGACCAAAAGTAATGGGACAGAATAATAATCATAAATCAAACTTTCACTTTTTAATACTTGGTTGCAAATCCTTTGCAGTCAATGACAGCCTGAAGTCTGGAACGCATAGACATCACCAGACGCTGGGTTTCATCCCTGGTGATGCTCTGCCAGGCCTCTACTGCAACTGTCTTCAGTTCCTGCTTGTTCTTGGGGCATTTTCCCTTCAGTTTTGTCTTCAGCAAGTGAAATGCATGCTCAATCGGATTCAGGTCAGATGATTGACTTGGCCATTGCATAACATTCCACTTCTTTCCCTTAAAAAACTCTATGGTTTTTTTGCAGTATGCTTTGGGTCATTATCCATCTGCACTGTGAAACAGCGTCCAATGAGCTCTGAAGCATTTGGCTGAATATGAGCAGATAATATTCCCGAAACACTTCAGAATTCATCCTGCTGCTTTTGTCAGCAGTCACATCATCAATAAATACAAGAGCAGCAGTTCCATTGGCAGCCATACATGCCCACACCATGACACTACCACCACCATGCTTCACTGATGAGGTGGTATGCTTAGGATCATGAGCAGTTCCTTTCCTTCTCCATACTCTTCTCTTCCCATCACTCTGGTACAAGTTGATCTTGGTCTCATCTGTCCAAAGGATGTTGTTCCAGAACTGTGAAGGCTTTTTTAGATGTCGTTTGACAAACTCTAATCTGGCCTTCCTGTTTGTGAGGCTCACCAATGGTTTACATCTTGTGGTAAACCCTCTGTATTCACTCTGGTGAAGTCTTCTCTTGATTGTTGACTTTGACACACATACACCTACCTCCTGGAGAGTGTTCTTGATCTGGCCAACTGTTGTGAAGGGTGTTTTCTTCACCAGGGAAAGAATTCTTTGGTCATCCACCACAGTTGTTTTCCATTGTCTTCTGGGTCTTTTGGTGTTGCTGAGCCCACCTGTGTGTTCCTTCTTTTTAAGAATGTTCCAAAGAGTTGTTTTGGCCACGCCTAATGTTTTTGCTATCTCTCTGATGGGTTTGTTTTGTTTTTTCAGCCTAATGATGGCTTGCTTCACTGATAGTGACAGCTCTTTGGATCTCATCTTGAGAGTTGAAAGCAACAGATTCCAAATGCAAATAGCACACTTGAAATGAACTCTGGACCTTTTATCTGCTCATTGTAATTGGGATAATGAGGGAATAACACGCACACCTGTCCATGGAACAGCTGAGAAGCCAATTGTCCCATTACTTTTGGTCCCTTAACAAATGGGAGGCACATATGCAAACTGTTGTAATTTCTACACCGTTCATCTGATTTGGATGTAAATACCCTCAAATTAAAGCTGACAGTCTGCAGTTAAAGCACATCTTGTTTGTTTCATTTCAAATCCATTGTGGTGGTGTATAGAGACTGTATGACTGTGACTGTATATATATATAGTATTTACTGTATAAAGTACTGTGGAAATTAGTTGGAACAAACAGGATATTACAAGGAGACAATTTCAGGTTTAGAAGACTACCATGCCATTAAATTTTCACACAAAACCTTCACTTCAGGGTCCCTAAATCACAATTTTGGAACATTTTTTATCGTTTTAATTTTTGTTGTACAATCCATCTTTCTTATGCAAGCCTTCACAATGGTCCACAGGGTTTCTACTGGGTTAAGTCAGGTAAATTTCCTGGGCATTCCAATACTGTTAATTTTTTGGGGTAAAACAAAATCCTTAGTTAACTTGAAATTGTAGCAGGTAGTTCTTGCTGGAACACTTCATCTCCATCAGGAAACCAACTCTTTAGTATCGGGGTCAGTTTTGCTATCAGAACACCTAAATACTTATTACTGTCCATTATGCCTTCAATGGGGTGAAGTGTTTCTGGTCCATGAGCAGTAAAGCACCCCCAAAACATGGCTTTAGGTGGGCGTATAGGGGCTTGCTGGATGTGGTCAGTTTGAAGAGGTTCTCCAGGCAAAGCTCTGAATTAAGTTTTATCTCTGTCCATGAAAATAAAACAGTGTTTTTTCTGAGAATATTGCTTTCTTCCACTGCTCCACTGTCCAGTCTCTACGCTTCTTTGCCCAGAACAACCACTTCTTCTTCATGAGTGTCAAGAGTTGCTTCTTAACTGGACTCCTGGCTCTGCGACCACAATGGAGGAGTTGGCAATGCACAGTGGAAGAGTCTGCATTAACTCCATGAGATGCACGCTCCCTTTTGATGTCCCTACTGGACTTCTTTTGGTTTATCATGCTATTTCTTCTGATTAGACCATCATCCCTCAGTGTAGTCTTTCTTTTTCTTCCACAACGTCCTTTCCGAGAAGTATCCTCCGACCCTGTCTCTTGACAGAGGTTCACAATCCTTGAAACATTTGATTTCCCCACACCAACTGCATTTGCTATCTCCCGAACCATTAATTCAGTATTTTCTTCCAAAATTATGTTCAATTGCTTTCAGGGAGTGATATCTATCTACACCTACATCTACATCTGTAGAAAAATAACAAAATTAATGAATACAGTGAACCAACTTCAGTCTGAATTTATATGTCTTTCAGTGATGACGTGATTGAAGTAAGTCCTCATGCACATTGGACATTTTTACAGCTGCTGTTTTTTGCTTTTGACATTTTTTTTCTACAGCCAGTAAACTCCCCAGTTATCCTATGTGTCCATGCACACATAGCCTGTAATCAATGTTTTTTGGCAGGGACGTTTTTTGACTGGAAAAAACCCCCAGGACTAGTGGGTTTCTAGAGGAGTTTTTTAGCTGTAAAAACGCTCTAACGCTGCAAAACATGGTAAAACGTGGTAAATCATGGCAAACCAGTGTTTTTGGAATTTTTTTGACTAAAAAAAAACATTTTTTTGGGTAAAAAAAACTCTATAAAGCGCAAACACGTAAAAAATGCAGCAAAACACAGCTAAACACTAACACAAAAATGCTAAAAAATGCTGAACGTGACTTTACACAGCTAATGTTACCAGCGTTATTAAAATACTCAGTGTGCATGGAGCCTAAAAGAGTGAAAAACAGGACAGTACCTTCTCAGCACGTTTAGACATAAAATATGAAGGATGCGGCGCTATAACACAAATATTTGAATAAAAAGTCCAAGATATCGATATATAGTGGTTGGGTGACTAATGTGTTCCCAAAAGATTATATCACAAGCAGAGTAACATGCGGTGCAAAACCAGTCTTAGTGACAATTTCTCTCCTTCAAAGTGCTGCTTCCATGCAGTGAACGTGAAAAGGATAAGGCTGTGCACTCACCAGATGCACAGTGTAACTGCGCATTTAGAGATAAAATATCTCCACTAGATCCACTGGTAGCTTCAAAGGGTCAGGTCAAGCCAGATATTCCTCCTCCCGCTGGCTGTTGCTAGTAATCCACAGTCTCTCTCTTAGGTGGCTCTATAGGTGATGAGTGACTCACCAAGGGCCACAAAGAAAGGAGACCAATAGCATAATACCGTTTAAAAGATATTTATTTCTTATACAGTATGACATAGGTGAGGAAAACAAACAAACACTGACCATGAGGTGAATTAGAAGATGGCCTCCATGGTGCCGGCGGCAAAGAGATAGTGACGCTGTAGCTCCTTAGCTGACGCGTTTCGTGCTAACTGCACATCATCAAAGGGGATAAGACATGCAGAAGTGTATGTATATATATGTATATATATATATAAAATTTGTTTATTTATGTAGAGGACCACAGCATTTTACAATAGCGAACACAATAGATATATAATGATAATAATACAGAACATATGTGGAGATAAAGAGAAAGAACATTTAAAAAGTAGAATTATTAGAGAGGAAAGCATACAAACAATAGACCATATCTTTATCAAACAAATACAGATACTGTGTTATACTGATGATATAGATGTTTCTGCGAGATCTAAGGACATTCTAATCAAAACTTTCCTAGTACTGGAGCCTTGTAGGGCAGGGGTTTTAAACTTTTTAACCTGAGGACACAAATAAAAAGATGATTACTGTGCTGTGACCTAAGAGGTGAATTAGTAGCAAAATGTCAGCAAAACCTTACAAAGACAAATGACAGTGCCCATATAATACAAAACAAAGAAATGCAAACAGTAAATAGATTCTTTCCTATTTAAAGAATAAGTTCACCTTTTGTATCATTTTACATTACACCCATATTCTGGGTGTAATTTGGTACGATCTGCCTGGCCTTCGCACCCCCCCCCCCCCCCCCCCGCGTTAGCTGTCACAATTTTTAAAAAACATGGCCGTGTGGGGCTCTGCCCGCCCGGCTGCGTCATTCATTCACAGCATTCTGTGGTCCTGGCAGCCTTTGCAGCTGTTTGTTTGTAGTTTTCTGTGAACTACCACGTCGCCTGTGGTAGTACATTGAGCCTTCCTGTCAGTAGTATCTGCTTGATTGTATGGGATGTACAAGCAGGCAGACATACTGACAGGTCAGGGGAAGACCTGTATGTCACCAGCGATCTGCTGATTGCTGGTGCAATGCTTTAGAGGCTCCATGAACATAATAACCTGCAAAAAAATGTGTACTTATTATTTTTTGTTAAAAGGTGAACTTATTAAGTATAATTCTTATTT
Organism: Staurois parvus; assembly: GCF_062004578.1. NCBI lineage: Eukaryota > Metazoa > Chordata > Amphibia > Anura > Ranidae > Staurois > Staurois parvus. Next base: position 12,279,477 of record NW_028318515.1, read on the forward strand.
TTTCTCATTTGCGCAGTAGATAATGTGAGACACTAACCTATTGTAATATATTAAAATTGTAATATTGTATATTAAACCAATAACTATAAAACAAAAGAGCCTGCATTGAGATAAAAAATAACTTGAAATTCATGAGGACCAGTCAGTTTAACGCTATCATGAATATTTCCATCATAAAAACACTGCTGTGACCCCACCTTTACTTGATTTGTTTGATAATAATTAGATTTGCACAAATTAAAGAGTACCAGATTCCTAATTACTTGTTTCCCAACAGGTCACAAAACTAAAGTAGGTACCCTGCTCTGATTTATATCTTCCAGGTCTAAAACTAGGAGGTTTATTGCAGGTGCTGCATGTTTAGGGGGTATAAATATATAAGGCAACTTTCTGGATGCTCTCTTGCCTCCCAGACACTGCTAGAGGAGGATGTGCGTATCAGTTCTCTGATTACCTAGCTATGCTGCCTTGGTAGAACACATACGCTTTACAAACAAAGGCCTTTGTTTGGGCCCTGTCAGCTTGCAGTCTTTGACCAAAGGATTTACACACTAGGAGTGATGCTGGAACATGGATAGAGGCACCCGGGGTAACCTATGACTGCAGGAGGATTGTCTGGAGAAGCTGGGTAAAAGCCCCAACCTCACAGGAAGTCTAGTGGTTCATTCATGAAATTTGTGTGCTGACATTGCTTTACAGTCAAGAGTAAGAGGCTTATAGGTCCTTTTTCTGTATCAATGTTAAGTAGGTTTTGCAGTCTGTGTATTGTTCTTTTGGGTAGTCTGTGCCCTAATTCCTCTCTCAGGTTTTTTTGGATTGAATAAACTCAGCCCTTTAAAAAGTGACTGGCACCCAATTTTTTCACACTCCATAGCTAGTCAAGGATCCAAACCTGAGATGAAATGTCAGCCTACTGAGCCACTTAGGGGTCTCTAGCTGCCTCCAGGGGTAAGGGATTGCTACACTGAAGCTAACAAACTTTTATATAAAAATTCAAACCAGCACATTCGGTGACTTGACAAATGTCATTTGAAACTACTTCAGAAAATGTTTGCTTTTAACATTTGATATTGGAGAGATTGAACTTTCCCAAATGAAAACTACATTTAATGTAAAAAAATAGTGTCCATGTTCGAAATAATTTTCCATCCTGCTGCTCATCACTGCAGTCAAAAGTAAATGTCAATTTGACCCCACTAACGATTAGAAAATTGAACCAACAATTTTAGAAAATTGAACCAAATTCTACTCATACTGTATGTGGCCAGCTTAATGTTCTGGTATTAGTTCATATGAAAAAACACAACAAATGAAAATTCCCAACTCACTTACCTGCCAACCTGCAACAAACCTGAAATTAACCCTGTCTAACAGTTCACGTTAAAACCAAGGGGTTTAGTTTGTATACATCTGCAAATACATAGTATGTGCGTAAGCTGCAGAGGCTACATCACGTCATGACACCCCAGTGTACTACAGTCCTAACTCTATAAATTTTGAGAGTCTCCAAGGTTGGAACACACACACACACACACATATATATATATATACTGTATATGTACATTTAATAATGGATAGATTGAGGGTGGATATGCCTGGAGAGAGCCCACCCCTCGTTAAAGGTTTAGGGATGCACTGCACAATGGCAGCGAAGATATTCCCCTCACCAATACACCAGCAGTGCAAACAAATAACAATCACCCCAAACCTATAACTGGCTTTGCAGCACGGAGCACATAAAAAGGGCAAAGCATGTCGAAAAACAACAAACAAAAATTCCCAGCCCACTTACCAGCCAGTCTGCCACAAACCAAATTAACCTTGCCTAAAAGTTCATTATTAAACCAAGGGGTTTAGTTTGCACACATTTCAACGATATGTGTAAGCTGTAGAGGCCACATCATGGCAACCCAGTGTACTCTATAAATTTAGAGAGTCTCCAAAGTTGGACAACATATATAATAATTATTATTATTATTATACAGTATTTATAAAGCGCCAATAGTTCACTCAGCGCTGTAATAATGGATAGATTGAGGGCAGGTATACTTGGAGGGAGCCTGCCCCTCCTTTAAGGTACACTGGAGTGCCGTGATGTGGCCTCTGTAGCTTACGTATATATTTGCAAATGTGTGCAAATGAAACCCCTTGATTTTAATGTGAATTGTTAGACAAGGTTAAAGTGGTTGTAAAGGCTCAAGTTTTTTTACCTTCATGCATTGTATGCATGAAGACAAAAAAAACATTTTCTGTGCAGCATCCCCCTCAGCCCCACCAATACCCACCTAAGCCCTTTCTCAATCCAGTGATGTGCACTGGAGTCTCAGCTATCTCAGGACTCCCTAACCTCATTGGCTGAGACAGCAGCGGGAGCCATTGGCTCTCACTGCTGTCAGTCATAGTCAGCGAGCCAATGATGAGACAGAGGGGGTGGGGCTGAACCATGGCTCCGTGTGTGAATGGACACATGGAGCAGCGTTTGAGGAGTTTGCATGCTTGGGTGCCCCTATAGCAAAATGCTTGCTGTGGAGGCACCCGACAGGAATGAGGGGCAAGGAGCGCCAGTGGGGGACCCAAGAAGAGGAGGATCCGGGCTGCTATGTGCAAAAGCACTGCACAGAGCAGGTAAGTATAGACATGTTTGTAGTTTTTTTTTTAATTAAGCCTTTAGAAACACTCTAATGTGGTTTGTTGTATTTGTTGTAAGCTGTCTGGTAAGTGAGCTGGGAATTGTTTGTTGTTTTTTGACATGCGTCGCCCTTCCATGTGCTCCTTGCTGCAAAGGAAGGTTATAGGTTGGGGTGGTTGCATTTGTTAATATAACCAGCATGGAAAATAACCAAGGATTATGAGATTGTTTCTATATTTTATAATTGTTACTTAGGGAAAAAGAAGTAACCAAATCCATAGCAGACCATGCGACTAATATAGAGCCTGGAAGCACGAGGGGAAAAGCTGAAAAAAAGCATTTTAAACAAAAATAATGCATTTATATTAAAGTAGAATTATAGGCAAAACTTTTTTATTTCATTTTAGATACAGCTAGGGAGGGTTGTAACCCCTGTCAGATTTGTTTTGTGTTCCATTGGGGAGATTTACCTTCACTTCTTGTTCAATAACCAAACAGGAAGTGAGAGGAAATCCAGCAAAATAACCACTTCTTGACCGCCCCATAGCTGAACTACTGCTACAGGGCAGCAGGGCTGCGCAAAATCATGTATATATACGTGATTTATTATTTCTGGGTAGGGGTGCGTGCCCTACCCACGTTGCCATTGGTGGCTACAACTGTTGATCGCCGGGTCCCGGCCGCACCTGGCAATCTGTATGTAAACAATACACATCTCTCTCCTGTCAGCTCAGGCATGCTGCTTTGTGTTGCTCTTACACAGTAAAGCACACACAGCATACAGTTAACCCTTTGATTGCCCCAGATGTTAATACTTTCCTGCCCAGTGCCATTAGTACAGTGTCAGTGCTTTTTATTAGCTGTATTAGTGTCACTGGGGATGTCAGTGGCAATTAGTCAGTTCCCCCCCAGTGTCAGAATGCCCACCACAGTCCCGCTATAAGTCGCTGATCATCGCCATTACTAGTATAAAAAAAATAAAGAAAGAATCCAGTATATATACCACCATTTGTAGACGCTATAACTTTCATGGAAACCAATTCATTTACATGTATTGGGATTTTTTCTAGCAAAGACATGTAGCTGAATACAGTTTGGCCTAAATTTATGACGAAATTTGATTTTTTTACTGGATATGTTTTATAGCAAAAAGTTAAAAATATTGTTTTTTTCAAAATTGTCAGTCTATTTTTGTTTGTAGCGCAAATAATAAAAAAACACAGAGACAATCATATACCAGCAAAAAAAGCTCCATTTGTGGGAAAAAAGGACATACATTTCATTTGGGTGCAACGTTGCATGACCGTGCAATTGTCTGTTAAAATAACACAGCCCCATTTCGCAAAAAATGGCCTGGTCAGGAAGGGGGGTAAATCCTCTGGAGGGCAAGTGGTTAAGGGAATTCATTGGGGACCGCCAGGTCTCCAGAACTATTGTCCCCATTGGAAGATTTCTCCTCTATTACTTTCTTGGGACAACCCAAAATTTGGGATTTTATTTTACTTTCACTTTCAATGATAATGGTATACAGGACATATAAAGAGGGTGAATCTCCCAAATGGGGACACAGACAACATTAAAAACTGACATGTGTTCTAATCCCTTTTTACTCTATCCAAAACTGAAAAAAAAAAAAAGTTTTGTGTTTAGTTATTCTTTAAGTTTGGGATCCTGCATACGAGTATTATGGAAGCAATTAATATTTTCTATTATTAGAAAAGTTGTGCTGGGATAGAGAAGAATGGGACTTAATCTTTTAAAAAAAACTTTATTTGCTTATGACTGTACTGTTTGGTAACATATAACAGACTACACCTTTTGCAGACTCTTAGGAAACAGCAGTGCCTGGCAGAATGACCATTCCCATACAGAGACTCTGAAAATAAAATGATATCTGTATGGCTGCAGTGCAATTTCAATTTCCAAATTAGCTTCTCAGCAGCTTCCCTCTCATAAAACAGAGAAAAAGGGGATTTCCAATATACCTTGAAATAGTCAATATTTTAAAAATGTGTTAGAAAGATTATGGGGGCAAAGCAGCTAAGATGGCAAATAAAGAATAGCAGCATTAAATTGGCTGGACAAATTGACTTTCTGAATCCACAGCCTTTTGCTTGCCTATGTCTATGTTCTTTTAGCACAACTGAAAAGCTGGAAATGATTTCATCTTTAAGGGTAGAATAAGTAATATAGAACGAGAGCTGACTGGCACCAGACACTCATTTTTCTTGCAAGAATGCCACATGTGCCTACGTCCTCAAAATATGTACCATGGGAACATGAGATTAGATCACTCCATCACTGCACAAAGAATAAACCCCTCTCAGGTTTATAGACTGAGTACAATGACAGGCATTAACGCGGTCATTTATCAAATGCCCAGGAGAGCCGCCTTCCCAAAAACTGATACAAATACATATATTTCTTTTGCTAAATCTTTCAACATCAGCAACAAATAAGCTTAAAGCTTGCCATATATTGTGTTTTGCTTTCGGAGCTGTTTTCTCTCTCGCTATGCTAAATCATTTGCTTTTTTATTGAAAAAAGAAAATTTGCCCTGCTGGCACTGCTAACATTCTCTGAAAACTGAAAACTTTCCTGACAGAAAAGTGTCTTTTTTTCAACAGCTCTTTTAGTGGAAAGATATTGCCTGAGGCAGCAGTCTTTGCTTCTTAGCCCTGGGCCACTCAGCTTGGACTGAGAAATTCAGTACTTCTTTGTATTCCACCTTAAGGGCTCCTTACATTTCCTCAGAGACAGCATCATTTGACTCTTATAGAAAATAACACCACTTTAGAGATTAGTGGTTGTACTGAAAGACCGTGTTAGATAAGGTGATTTCCATCCCCTTTGTGTTTTTCATATCTTCTCTTGTTCTTTTCAGTAGCATTGTGCCTCCTTTGCACTTACATTTTACAATCAAATATATCTCAGTCAATAGGTCATCGAGAGTCATGGCTTGAATGGCCAATACATTTACCAGAAATAACTTTGATAGGCCCTACCAAATTTAGAAACAAGTGTTTGTTTACTTACTTCATTTGCACATGTATTCAAAGTGAATAGAAATTTGCTTTTCACATGATTGGATAATTAAAGGGAATATTAACACAATTTATTGGGTGAAAATTCTACAATTCTATAATAAATGAACCTAATTACAGTGAAGACCTATCATACACACTACCATGTGTGTGTTAAATAGTTATTCTAAATTCATAATTCGGCACTTATAGGAATTAAATTATATTTATGGCAAGCTTGCAAAATATTGGTTTTGATGATTAATCCTAATTAATATTAAAATGCGTGGTTGGCCTTGAATAAGTGATATTGTTGAATTCTTCCGTTATAGCTGAGCCAGAAAAATGTCAGAGTATTTAAAGTTAAGTTAACTAGCTGGAAGCTGAGTATTTAGAACATTTCTGTAGATGGGCATAGCTGGTTAGAAGATCTCTGGTGTAGGGTGTCATGAGAGTCAGAAGTGAACCAAAATAGAATTAGTATGAAATAGTATATTTTATTAGTAAATGTGTATATTTAACCACTTGCCAACCGTGCTATAGCAGAATGACGGCTACAGCACAGTTGTCCAGTTCTGGGAGGGCGTCATATGATGTCCTCCCAGAACGCGCCCTATTGCGCTCCCCCTCGGGGTCGTGCACCTGGCAATCTCCGTGATCGCTGTGTCCTAAGGACACAGCTGATCACGTGATGTGGTAAAAGGCCAATCACAGTGGCCTTTTACCATGTGATCAGCTGTGTCCAATGACACAGCAGAACACCGGTAAATGCAGTTGCCGGTTATTGGCTGCACTTTCCTCATGCTGTCACAGCATAAGGAAAGTACAGCCGATAAACGGAAATTGTCAGAGGACAGATCGGCACAGATTATCAGGGCACTGATGATCAGTGCCCTGATGATCAGTGCCCAGCAGTGCCACCCACCAGTGCCACCAACCTGTGCCCAGCAGTGCCGCCCACAAGTGCCCAGCACTGCCACCCACCTGTGCCTATCAGTGCCCAGCAGTACTACCCACATGTGCCCATCAGTGCCTAGTAGTGCCACCCACCAGTGCCCCCCATCAGTGCCACCCATCAGTTCTGCCCAGCAGTGCCACCCATCATTGACCAGCAGTGCCGCCAGTCAGTGCCCAGCAGTGATGCCCATCAGTGCCAATTATCAGTGCCCAACCTTGCCACCTATCAATGCCCATTATTGTTGCGTATCAGTGCAGCAGCATCAGTGTCAGCTCATCAGTGCTGCCTATCAGTGCCCATCAGTGCTGCCTATCTGTGCCACCTCATCAGTGCTGCCTATCAGTGCCCATTAGTGCTGCCTATTAATGCAGCCTCATCAACGCACATCAGTGAAGGAGAAAAATTACCTGTTTGCAAAATGTTATAATAGAAACAATAAAAATGTTTTTTTGGTTATAGCGCATAGAAATAAAACATCCAGTGGTGATTAAATACCACCAAAAGGAAGCTCTATTTGTGTGAAAAAAATGATAAAAATTTCAAATGGGTACAATGTTGCATGACTGCGCAATTGTCATTCAAAATACGACAGCGCTGAAAACTGAAAATTGGCCTTGGCAGGAAGGGGGTTAAGTGCCCAGTAGGGAAGTGGTTAATTTATGTTTTATAAACTAGTAATATGTGTTACATAAGTAGATTTTTGGTTATAGAACATTATTGAGATATTATGTTGCAAAGATAGATTCTTAGTTATACTATCCTTCGAACAGAGAAACTGGTCATATGAGTAAGCTGATGCAACATTGTCATCTTTAACTTATGAGGTCACGTTTTAGATCAAGAATAGACTGTTACATATGGGTTTGTCAATCAAAAGACCATATATGTAGTATCTCCTCCCTTCAATGAAATCACTCTACTAAGCAGAATTGTTTGCCATACAAGGTTCTGAGTTATGAGAATTATGATGTCTACATGTAACATAAAAAGACATCCTAAGAGATGGAAAGACACAAAACACATACATACACACGTCCATCCATTCGCACACATACAGACACTCACAATCAAGGCACGAATACACATTTGTATGGTTATTCACATACTGACAAGTTTAAACAAGTGCATTCTCTTAGAGACCTAAGATCACATCACTTCTTTCTTCTTGCTCACACTCATGCTGCATTGGAAAGTTAAGAAGCACATGGCAGGACAGCCATAACTCTAAGCTTGACACATCTTTATAACTGAACTGTTATTCATGATACGTTTTACATTATATTTTTAAGCCATTGTGTGATAAAAATAAAATCACACTTTATTTCTACTTTGCCAGCTATTTAATTATCTGAAATTGCCTAAAGACACTAGAAATTAGTAGAAAATTCTACAGTGTGGTAGCAATCCTAAGTAAATAAAATCTACTCTACAAAATAAAATTGATGTGCAGCACTAAAGGTAATGATAAAAACAATGCTAAAAAACAATATGATATATGTAAAAACTTGTAGATAATATAAAACTCAATAATAAAGTACCAAGATAAGCATAAATAGTCCATATGATGGTTGGAGGTGCTCAAATATTCCTATAGCTGTCTGAGGATGAGTGATGTGCCTATAGGTGTGTAAGGAATGCGCACTTAACAGAACGCGCAAATAAATGAGCGCTTGTGTTATTATATCCCAATGTCATCTAATGGTCATCACGGGGTATGGTAGGAATCAAGGTAGACTCCCTCTGGTGATCCTGGGACTCAGTAGTGGGACATCAGTGATATCCAGAATCCCCCTTAAAGGCTGGGTGGGTGGGTGCAGCTCTCTGGGTGTGGAGGAGGCTCCCTCTCTGGTGGTCAGGTGGCAGGTAGCTGAAAATTGATACTCGCACTGTGAGTATATTTGAATTCCCCCGGTCTATTTGAGGGCAGCAAGGTGTGTATGTTCCAGGACATTCTTAATGTGGTTGTAGCCTGCATTGAGTCCATTCCCAAGCGCAGGAGCATTTGTGTTTGCTGGTTCTTTGTTCTCTCAAGTGGTTAATGTTGCACTACTGCAGGCCCAATTTCATGCTATGGAATGTTATTGGAATAGTTTTGGAATAGCTATGTGTTTGTAAATGTCATTAAGTATACATGTCTGTGTCCTTTGCCTTAACCTGTTACACAGAATTTGTACCAACCTCACCCTGACGTTTCCTGTCATTTTTCTTATTTTGCCATGCTTCCTGCTTGGTTAAAATTACATCTGGGGCTCAGTAATGGTAAGAGGGGCTCAGTAATGGTAAGAGGGGCTCAGTAATGGTAAGAGTTGCTTATAATCTTTTGGTAACACAATGCAGTGTGATATCAAAGTGAGAATTGTGACTCTGCCAACTTAATAGCACTGAATATCTGCAGTCCTCCCAGAGGTACACTAAAGAGATTGTAGGATGTAGCTGCAATGGATTACATTAAATTCAGATTAAAGTAAATTGTGAAGGCTTCCTGGCTATACCACAAACACATTATTTTTTTGGATAACATGAATACAAACTTACATTTTTTTTGTTGTTGTCTGTAGTTTCTTTTTAAGAGCCAGATTCTGGGGTCTGTAATAAAATGTGAATTTTCTTTTTTCAGCTGTTGGCTGTCTCTGCAGAAAGGAGCAATATGGGCATTTGTGGCACCTGCGCTGTTCGTTATTGTTGTAAGTATAGTGGGGTTTGTTGAGGTTTTATGGTTATTCAATATTCCAATATTAAACAGCTAAGGGAGAGTGGAATTATAAATGCTGTGATGCATGACATCCAGTCTTAGAATTTATAGTATTATCACTTCGAAAAAAAATTTGTATGTATGTATTTCTGTAGCTGTAGCTGCTGCTCGGAAGGCTAAATTCCATTTCTGTTGATTACTTTGTCATGCTGCTTGCTGGCTGGCTTTGAATAAAGACCTGTAAAATGACTGTTGACCTATACCTAACCCAACCTGTGAGCCGTGACCAACTGTATTACCCAGAACCTATGTATGAACTCTTATTGTAACCATGACCTTACCTGAAACACTTTTATTTCTGCCTTCATATAGGAGGTTGCCACATTAAAAGAGCTGCCAGAGAGCTTTCTTGTTATAGGGGGTTGCTGTATTACAGCAGAATTTGCCGACACCTTTATAGACTGCCATAACTGTAAGATATAGAATTTATAGGCACTGCTGCTGCTATGGAGACTGTTAGACTGCTGACATGTTTTCAGAGATTGAAAGACTTATTACAAGAGATTGAGACTGCTGCCAGATCCAAAAGATTGCTAGCTTCCACATAAAAAATGAGAGCTTCTCAAATTTTCTTACTTGCTTAATATATGTAAGTACAAGGCAAGCTTCCATATGCACTCTGTATGTTAGTTAGTGTTACTAAAGTATAATTTAAAAAAAAAATTAAATAACATACTGTACTGCACAGAGTGGCCCCAATCCTCCTCTTCTTTGTGTGTCCCCCATAGCAATCCGCTTGCTATGAAGGCACACGGTGTCTGTGCGCTCAAACTGCGTGTCCATAGACTTATACAGGTGGACTTAGCCGAGCCCCCACTTCCTCCTCACTGCATTTGATTGACAGGAGCGGGAGCCAATGGTTCCCACTGCTGCTTGAGTGCTGTGTGAAGAGGAAGAGAAGAGAAAAGAGATGCAGCCATGCACAGCGCTCGATCTATTATTCCCTTTCTTCCCTTTCAGACATGGGGAGGACAAAGGAATAAAAAATGTTTTTTTACCTTAATGAAAGGAATACATTAAGGTAAAAAACGTTTTTAGCTTTGGTATTATTATTATTATTATTCAGGACGTATATAGCGCCAACAGTTTGCTCAGCACTTTACGATATAACGGGAGACAATACAGCAACAATACAGTTCAATACAAGAGGGCTAAGAGGGCCCTGCTCCTTGGAGCTTACAATCTAAGAGGATCACTTTAAGTACAAGCTAAAGGCCAAACCTGAACCTAGCTCACAGCAGCACTTACTGCAACCAACCCATATCCCTAATTATCCACGTTGTCCCACATTACAAGTAAAGGAAACCAACTCACTGCAGGATTCTAGCCTAAAATCCATATATATATCCAGATATATTAAATATAATAAAATATGTCCATCTAGATTACATGCACATTACTTTAATAATATGTAAATATGGTTGACTATATAACTTGTGCTTTGCATAACTTTAATTATTCAGTTATAGCACGGTTGCCTAGCAACCAAGTACTATATGCCTTTAACACAGAACTGTAGGCAAATATAAAAATAATTTCTTGCCTTTATGAATACACTAAAAACCATTAAATATCTATTTTATATATCACCAAACAAATATTTGTGAAAGAGGCCAAAAAGATCCTTGAGTAATCAGCATGGGAACTGGTTGTCAACCATTACATTGTAAGAAAAAAAAATAGCCTATGATGAAAGTTTTGAAAATACTGTATATCCATCTAATTTGCAATGTTGAATGTATAGAAAAAGAACAGACGTAAAAAAAACGAGGGAGTGGAGACAGAATACAAAGAAGATCTTTATCATTGGCTATAATGTATACTATAATACTGATGGAATTTTTTTTTTCTACTGCAAATATAAAACAAAATGTGCAAAATATCTATTTGAAAAGGGCAAGCCAGTGCAAAACAGGAACAATAGAACAAATTATGAGGCAAATCCAGCTACAGTATAAGCTCACAATTTAGTGCATTAATTCCATCTCTACAACCATCTGCCAATATAAAACATGTCAGTGACCAATGTGTGTGCAAATCAGTATCAGATCTTCGTATTTATATACATATACATATGTGTATATGTAAAATCTGTCTCAGATCTTTGTATAACTGTCTCAAACCCATCTCAGATCTTTGAATGACTGTCCTTAACCCATCTCAGATCTTTGAATGACTGTCCTTAACCCATCTCAGATCTATGAATGACTGTGTCAAACCCATCTCAGATCTTTGCACAAACATCACAGTTTTTTACAGTGGTTGCAAATACACATAGAATCTCTAATACTTTCCTAAATGAGATAGATTTACACTAGATATTCCCCCCCTTCACACACATACACACAGCGCACTGCTGATAACATGCTTGATAAATCTAATTCACTTAGTGACTTGATTTCAGAAGATGGATTTATGGTTCTTCGCAGTTTATTGTTGTAAATGAAGGTTCCTAATAAATGTACAAGGGGAATTGCAACAATTTCATTATGCTAACTCTTAGTGTAATGAATCCCAATTTAATGACAGATTAATGACACAGTGTCCCAGACAATATTGTCAACCTGCATGAGAAATTGGCAATGTTAATAGCTGCTTGTGAACAAGTTTCTATATTTTGTTGCATAATCACACACTTTCCTATACTGTAGATAACTTTACATACAGATTGATGTAGCAGTGTTCAATAGGGATGAATCTTATACAGTATATATACATTTTGTGGGGTGAACTTGATTCCTCTTGATGGATTTGCAAGGTTCCTTCTTTTCGTACTTACCTCCAAAGGAGCCCCTGATGTATGGGTCTTCTGAGTGCGAATGACAATGATCCTTCCAGCAATGATACACTCTCTGATGCACCAAGGCTGGAAAAGGAGGACTAGTTTGGCCTGCAAACCCAACAAGGCAACAATTAGAAAATGCCAATAGCAATAAATAATAACAAAATATAATATATTAAATATATAGCACTCTTCTGGAAAAACAGCAAAATATTTTGAATCCACCCAGACCAACACATATACAAAATGAATGCCGGAAATACTAACAAATCGGTTAAACATAACGAATATGATGAAACTTCTTTAATGAACATATGACAGAGAACCTCCAAACCTAAAACAAGAAACAAAAACAGAATAGTTGCTAGCACCTAACTAAATTACCAAAATAGTGAAAAAAATTAACAAGGGGGATGGTGCTGCGCTACCCCAACCCGATATAAATAAGTGAAATGAATAGAATGACATGTGAACAAATAAAAGAGTGGATCATGAACTCATAAGTACGAAAAGAAGGAACCTTTCAATCTAGTGAATAAAAAACAATAAGGTGAAAATTATGCTTCCTCAATGACAAAATAATACATGTAGTGATAAAATAAATGAAAAATTATCAGGGGAATAGTGAACAAAAATAAATAGAGTGAACTCAATACAGTGAATATTGCAACTCCTCTTGACCTAATAGTGAATGCAACCAAAAAAATCTAATATATATGTACTTAATACATAATGAATAAAGGTACTAAAACATCTTGAATCACATGACATAGAAACCCCATGTGCCTAAAAAATCATAAAAAAACGAAAATGTGACCAAAAACAATATTATTGTGCACAGTCAAAAAAATTCTGTGTTCATTCAATAGATGACAACATCCGGTGATCACTCCAGCAAATGAATCTGCCACCAGCTAGCATGCACAATCACCTCCACGCTGTGACCCCCAGGGGTCAATACACTTCAACGTACCACTCAGAGGAGCGATCCTAATCACATCTGTACCCTTTATTGTATACCAGGAAATGTACCAATAGTGTTGGTATCCCCTCACGGAGGTAATCAGCCAATCTCCTCTCAAGCGGTCCCCATAAAAAAGGTTAGAAAAAAAGGACTCCCATAATGCAGTAAGCTTGAAATATTTATTAAATAAAAACAGCCAAAAGAAACGCAGGGCCTGCAGACCCACAAGCATAAAACCTGCAGAGAACACACAAAGGTGTACTTACATGGGTGTACCAAGATGGTTGCTGCTGTCCACACCGGGAAAATAACTTCACCACACTTCTGTCCTACGCGTTGCATCACAAATTATGTGACTTCCTCAGGGCCATCACCGGACATTGTCACCTATCGAATAAACACAGGGTTTTTTTGGACTGTGCACAATAATATTGTTTTTGGTCACATTGATGTTTTTTCACTATTTTTTTGGCACATGGGGTTTATATGTCATGTGATACAAGACATGTTAGTACCTTGATTTTGTATGTATTCACTTCATATATATTAGATTTTTTTGGTTGCATTCATTATTAGGTCAAGAGGAGTTGTAATATTCACTGTATTGAGCTCATTCTATTTATTTTTGTTCACTATTCCCCTGATGATTTTTCATTCTTTTTGTCACTACATGTATTATTTTGTCATTGAGGAAGCATAACTTTCACCTTATGGTTTTTTATTCACTAGATTGAGGTATAGTTCATGGTCCACTCTTTTATTTGTTCACATATCATTCTATTCATTTCACTTATTTATATCGGGTTGGGGTAGCACAGCACCATCCCCCTTGTTCACATTAATGAACATATGCATCCAAAACTAAATGAAACAAATATTTCCAGTGTGCACATGTCTATCCAAAACTCCTGTTAATGCCCAGTGTGGTATTAAATTATGAGACCCAGAGTCCTGTGGTGGAGCGTTCGGATCTGTTTGTAGCCCATGGTAAAGGACGTTATTGTTCAAACTACGTCCCAAGTTAGGGTGATGCTGTTTCTTTAAGAGGAGGTTAGGGAGGTTGTGGCCAGTGGCCTCTCACCACTATACAGTTTGTGATGAAGCCCCCTTCACATCTCTGGTGAATGGAACCTCTGGTGTTGGTGGCGACTTTGACCTCGGGAGTGGTGGCCTCTCATAAAAGCAGTGACATCCCTTTAGTCCAGTTTGCTGGGTCTCTCCAACAGCAGCACCCACCATGCAGACATGGCAGCCCAGCTCTCCTGGACACTGCAGTAAACCCTCTTGATGGGCAGCTCTCCAATTCAGCAGCCTAGTTTCTGGTCACCTCAGACAACCTACATGAGACTTCCCTGAGTGCCCTTCTCCAGCTTTTTGTCCTCCTGGGACTTGTAATTAGTTAGAGTCCATGGATTTATATATAATATAACTCTGGAGACTACATCCCTCATAGTTACAGGAGGTTCCCAGCAATCTGTTGTCTTTCCCAGGCTGCACAGCAGCTAATCATAGTGACCTCTGCAGTCCTAGGCAGGGTGTCCTCCAGCAGCTGTGGCTGAAGCCCTAGAAAAATGTCATCGACAGGTGAATGGAGCTTGTGTGTTGGCAGCTACAGCATTATAATGATAGTCAGCAATGTGCAGGCGCATCACAGACCTGGGGTTCCACAAGCAACATTTTTTACATGCATGCAACTGGAATATAGCACCCAAAATTTAAGCAACTATGTAAAGTAAATGGCCATGAGTGCTTTGCCACAAATGCAACAAGTATGTACCAACAGGCAATGAAATTGGTAGAATAGATCATTTTTGCATTGAGAATAAGGAAGGAAGATTGTGCAGTTCTTATAGTGAACATAAAAACAAAATAACAAGACTAAAGGAAATCATCAGAAAATATGTTGTCTACTCAGTGTGCATTAATACGGTCCGTTACTGCGGTCCCTGCACAGCACTTGTTTACTACCACTCTGCACAGAGTTCAAGGTCTACTTTCATTTATACTCTTGTTTTTGTGTTCTCTTCTGCTTGTGTCTCATTGCTTTCCTGTTTTTCTGCATTTTCCTTTTCTTACATTACTTTTCTTTGCATGTATTCTCTTACTCTGTTTATTTAGAGTCTTTCCTTTCCTGACATCCTTTCAATCAATTATTGAGAATACTTCTCTTTGTTCAGATTTATAACATATCCTGTACTTGGAATATGTATCTTCCCCAGAATGTTATCCCCAAGCAGCTTGGGACATAGTTTGAATATCTTCAGTTTGCTTCTCTGTAACAAACAGACCTTTGATGTAATTGTAGAAACGAGATAGATGAATATGAAGTGTTTGTATCTGTACTGACCACATAATTTAACCCTCATTAGGAAGTTAGGAAGACTGCAGACTTTTCTATTATTACTTGTAATGGTGCTCCCATGCCTCTGACACTGACGGGTCCAATGTGAAAATGTTTAAAGTACACCTGCACTTTGTCCATTTAGGGCAGAGTGATAGGTTTCCTTGATAGCCCTTTCTATCTTCTGTTGGTACATACAGTAACTTCATTGCTCTCCAGATATACAAGTTTATTCAGTAAAGCCCAGCAACAATACAGAAATACTTTCTTTATAGCCATTATGCTCTGTATTAACTATTAAACTAGGCAAGTGTGTTCCAGAATCACTGCTTCTGAGATAACTAATACACTGGTTATCACACACTACAAGTTGCATGATAATGAATTGTTAACCAAACCAAACTCAAAGTTCCTCACTGCTAAGTTCCAGTGTAAATGGATATACTCAGTGTGGGATGCCTTATCAACTTGTGCAGATCCCTACTGAGAGCTATAATATTTGTGGTCTGGTACAAGTTAAAAGTTTAAAAAAGGTCTACAACTCCTGCAATGCAGCTATAGGAAAACACATTGAGGCATGGATTTGCATAAATGGTATATTTACTGTCCAAAAATAACCCATACACATCCATTCTTAACCATTTAAGGACCACTCACCCGCAATCTATGGACGGGTGGCCAATGCAGATACACCTGCGGACTGGTATGTTGCTGCCTGCTTCCGGGTGTAGGGCGCACACATGCACGTCCCCCCAATGACCGCTGACACCCAATGTGATTGTACACAGCAGGAGTCTGTCAGCAAGTCCCGGCCAATGACTCATGTCCAGGACCTACTGATCGGCTATGTCCAATGACAGCCCTGAGCTCTGTGTTGACAATCAACACAGGGCTCTGTACAGAGGGAATGATCTCTCTGTTTCTTATTCCTGAAAATCAGGAATAAGAAACAAAGAGATCTGTTAATAAAAGCAGCACATGTTATACACATTAAACATTGTTAGGCACACATTTAACTCCTTGATCTCCCTAGATGTTAACCCCATCCTAGTCACTGTCATAGAGTATTATCACTGATCACTGTATTAGTGTCACTAGTGATGTCATTGGCAGTTAGTTAGTTCCCCCCAGCATCAGTTAGTGTCAGGCTGCCTACCACACTATCGCAGTCCCATTCCCAGTGACTGATCACTGCCATTAGTGGTATAAAAAAAGAAAAGAAAAACCCAATATACGTACAGTAGGTACCATAGTTTGTAGACACTCTAACGTTAACGCAAATCAATCAATATACACTTACTCTGATTTTTTTTTTTTTATCAAAGACATGTAGCAGAATATATTGTGGTCAAAATTTATGAAGAAATTAGATTTTTTTATTGGATGTTTTCTAGCAGAAAGTAAAAAAAATGTTGTTCTTTTTTCATTTGTATCACCAAAAATAAAATCCCCAGTGGTGATCAAATACCACCAAAAGAAAGCCTATTTGTGTGATAAAAAAATATCTGAAATTTGTTTGGGTACAGTATTGCATGACTGTGCAATTACCAGTTAAAATAGTGCAGTGCTGAATAACAAAACAACGTCCTGGTCATGAAGGGGGTAAAACCCTCCGGAGCTGAAGTGGATAATGGCCCCCTAATCTAGTTTTTTCGAAATTTCTTGCTGTGTCTTGTAACATCCTATATGAGCTCCTGAACCTTTTTCTGATCTCCCTCACTTCCATTTGTTTGGAAGGAGCAGTGCTTGTTAGTTGTGGTCTTGTGTAGTGCACTATGCACATTACAAATCTTATCTTCCAAAGTCCATCTCGGGAATGAGAAAGAGAGGGTGATACATTCACCACCACCAGTGAACAATATTTGCCATACTAATCTGCAAACAATACTTGGAAGCCATCTATGGGCTTTAAGGAGCAAGTGACAGCATGTATAAAAGTGACAACATTTCACTTGCTGGAGGCATCTACACAAGAGAATGGACCCTCTTAGTTTCCTCCAGTATGCAGAACACCTTTATTGTATAGTTACAAGGTTTGTTGTAGAGTAGTTAATGTCTATGGTGTCTTTGTTTTGGTTTGCTGTCAGATTGCAATGAATACAGAAGTTCCATGGAAGCTATAGCCATGTCTGTTACAGCAGAAACAACAAACCGGCCACCCTCTGGCCGATTACACCTGCAAATACCTGCCACTGATGTATTGTTTCTACCCATTTTTGGTGGCCTTGCACTCTTCGATAAATTATCAATTTCTTTTCTGATTGATCTCTTCCACTTGGAATAATCGATCTATAGTCAATAACCCATTTGATCAATATACCACACACATGGGGAACTGGATTTTGAATGATAGCTAGGATATAATCCTAAATTATGATAATACATTATCAATCCCTTTTCTGTTTTCACAATGTAATCTTATGATCTGATCAAACAAAATATGATTTGTATTAATGAGCACAACATCTTAGTGTTGCCGAGTGATGCAAAACAATCAATAATATTAATTTTCTACCCTGGCCAGTCGACTCAGTTTGATTGAATCAAAATTATGTTTAAATCAATCAGAAGGGAAGTGATGGTTGTTCAATTGTTTGCAGATTCCATTGTTTTGATTTGAAAAAAATGAAACATGTATGGTCACCATAAGTCTTTGAACTCAGGCTGGATTTATACACAGTATATAAGTTTGCAGTGACTACTCTGTCAAAGTCTGACAAACATAATGCTCTATTCTAGGTTATATTTTATTTAGTATGGTAAGAATTTAGCCTTGTAAATTCAGACCAAGGAAGAAAAATGATTTATTACACTCAGAACCATTGCATTAATCCTTCAAATCTCTGAACAGCTCAAGTATGATTTACATAATCATTGTTTGTTGTTTCCTGTGTGAACTAGAAAGGTCGAAGGTTTCTTATAGCAACATATGGAGCATAATGAAAGCTCGGGCCGAAATAGGAAAAAGTCATAATACTGAAGACAAGGACAAATGTGTCATCCCTGGTTCTGAAATAATAGAAGCTGCTTTGGAAGGAAAGCAATATCTGGGTATCAGCGCGTTACCATGGATTACCCAATTATATGCCACTGGAGACCATCTGACTAGTGTTTCCATAGTGATGCATGCAAAGCTATTTCAATTAGTAAACAGCATTGAAAATAAGCGTATTTTTATGAAGCGGCGCTGCGATATCAATGTCGCTGTCAGAGGTATACTTGTACCAAAGACAGAAGATTTTCATGTTGGTTTAGTTATGAGGACTGGTCAGTGATGACTAAGAGCAAGGTCAGATTATAATAGAGGTATTTTAAAGAATAACTCCACTTTCCCCTATGTACATTGCAAGGATTTAACCACTTCAAGTCCGGATACTTTTATCCCCTTCCTGTGCAGGCCAATTTTCAGGTTTCACTGCTATCACACTTTGAATGACAATTGCACGGTCATGCAACACTGTACCCATATGAATTTTTTTGCATTTTTTTTAGACAGATAAAACTTTATTTTGGTGGTATTTATTCACCACTTTTTATTTTTTTTGCTATATAAATGAAAAAATCCACACATTTTGAAAAAAGTGTTTTTCTTTAAAATTTTGCAACTAAATAATCATTATTCATAAATCTTGGCCAAAATGTATTCAGTTATCTTTTTAGTAAAAAAAAAACCAAAAACAAATTAGTTTATAACCAAAAACTATAATTTTTCTAATTTTTTTTACATTTTTATTTAATTTTTTTAATATTATTATTTGTTTTTTTTTTTACATAATGTCACCCTAGCAGTACAGTGTCACCATAGTGACACTGTACTACTTGTGGGGGGTTATGAAGATTTTTTTTTTCTACATTGATTGCTTTTACACCCATAAAGGCTGTAAAAGCAATAATTTGTCCTTCTCTCTGGCTGCATTCTTGCAGATATTGAGAAATACTGTGAGAGCTGTGATTGGTCACAGCTTGTCACATGGTACAAGGCTGTTGTGAATAGCCTTGTACCATGTGACCTCTGTGATCATTCACAGATTTCACAAGTAGTAAGCAATGATGTCAGGAAGTGACATCTTGCTTACTACTATTCATGTGATCACTGATTGGCCAATCAGTGATCACGTGATCAGGACCTCACACAGCGTGCACACAAGCAGGGAAGCGGGAGGACGTTTACAAACCCGTTCCTGCACTGCTCCTGTCCAGTCGTTTATGTACATAAACGGCCAGACGGGAAGTGGTTAAACAAACCTTGTTATTCTGAAGAAATGGCTGTTTGTCTGTGTTCGTGTGGAAAGTGAATATAATGGGAGTGATTTTATAATTATCAATCAGCTGCTGCATTTGCAGGGCTCTAATAAGGAAAGTAGCAGGGTCTGCATCCCTTTAGACATGGTTTCCCCTTGGAAGTATGTAACCAAATATGATACTTTTGTTGTGGGGGATGCCCAAAATCTGACGTATCTTAGTGCAGACTTCTGGTAAAATGAGTAAGCCGATCACACAAGCAGGAAATGACATTTCCGGTCGCCATATGGCATTACACTTTTCTGAAAATTCCAGCACTGCAGATTGAAAAGGAGAAGTAATTTGTTATAACATTCAATTACAATATGACTTGTGTTGCAATTGTATAAGGCAAAACAAGGAAAGCGCCATCTAAGTGCAGCATTATTGGAAAAGTTTACTAAAGTGGTATTAAAGGTTTGACTTTAAAAAAAAAAAAATTTCATACTTACCTGCTCTGTGCAGTGGTCTTGCACAGAGTAGCCCCGATCCTCTTCTTCTGGGTCCCCCGCCGATGCTCCTCCCTCTTGATCAGCACCCCCCAATAGCAAACCACTTGCTATGGGGGCATTGGTATGTGCTCACTCCCAAGCCAAGGCTCTTTGCGTGCATGAGACACATAGAACTGCGGCTCAGCCCTGCCATGCTCTCTCCTCATTGGCTCACTGGCTGTGATTGACAGCAGTGGGAGCCCATGGCTATCGCTGCTCTCACAGCCAATGAGGAGAGGGAGTCCAGGGACAGTCAAGGCTCTCGCACACATAGCTGGATCGAGAGGGGGCCCAAGTGAGTATTGGGAGGGCTGCCTTTAGAACCACTTTAAAACAAGTATATTAGCATAATGTAAAATGCTCTAACAGTACACATTAAAAGTTTCCAAAGCTACAACAAACTCTCCGTCCTGCAGATCCTGCTGATGGAGGTAAACACAGCCACTCCGAGGCAGAACTACAGGTGCCGAGAGAAGCCTCGGTAGCCAGCCTGGAATGCATGGGGCGAAAGTGGAAGTTGGGACAACATTAATCTGGAGCTGGCAGGGCGTGTCTATGCATTACGGAGCATGCATACTCCTTCCTCAGGCCACCAAGAGCTTGTGGTGGCTTTGGAAACTTTTGATGTGCACTGTGAAAGCTTTTTACATGTGAGTTGTCAATTTACTGGTATTAATAAACTTTTCCAATAATGCTGCACTTAAATGGTGCTTCCCTTGTTTTCCCTTAGTTCCATAGAGCTCTCTTCTTACTTTCAGCATCAAGCTGCCAGAAGTGCCATTGGACTGTTTTATTATCATTCATTACACTTAGAGACCTTACTCTCTGAGTCTGCTGGACTTCCTTTATTTTCATATTCATTTTGGTAGTTGTTAATACCCCAATTTGTGTATCTTTTTTTCCCTCCTCCCTTTTCCATCCTCTTTTCCACCAACACCCCCTTGATTCAGACTCGACTTCCTTTATGCACCACTTATTCCCCAATTTTTTTATTTGATAATTTTTCCCACAAAAGTGGCGTTACCTTTTAAGTAATGCAGACTTCTGGGTGGCCCATAGTCACCGGTCCCACAGACAAACTGTTTTCTGGTCAGACACGCTGTAGCTCTCAACTTTTTCACGTGATGCACATGCCTGGTACACATTTTAGGAGGATCAGAGAGTGCATCCCAGTCTTACTCTTTTTTATTAATACCAACATAGACTACAAGCTGTGACAAGTCTTGTAAATTGTGCAAATATGACAGAAAGGACACAATTTTCAATGGTCAGACTACCAAAACTGTGCAATGCAGTATATTTTATATCTGAGCAATTCTTTCTTTTACCCAGTCTTTTGATCTATCTGTATATATATATGTATGTATGTGTGTGTGTTTTGGAAATGTACTCTGACATCCTGTCTCAATCCAAAAAGTTGGATCAATAGGCTTTGTATTAGATTATTGTCTAGTTGTATACCTTGTTATGTTTTACAATTACTGGATTTAAAGCTGCAGGCAAATGGCTAATTACGAAGCTGAAGCATATACATGTGGACTGCTTTACCTTCCAAATGTTTTGAAATTCTGTTTAGCCACTTTGTAAACCTAGCATTCCTGCCAGATACAGTCCTTTGACTGTTCAGCAGACTTCATTTCAAAAAAGCAATACAGCTTAATACAGAACCCACCCCTAACTGTGAGACTGTGATTGGACAATAAAGGAGCATAAGCAACACTGATCTAATCAACTTTGTACTCTCCCCTTGTGTATCCATACACAGTAACTGACTGTTCAGTAAATTCCTATTTGTCTCAAAGCTTTGACCCTTACTCCCCCGTCTGAGTTTTGCTGTACAGAAGATTGCTGGAAGCAGGGGCGGACTGACCATTTGGAAACTCGGGCACTGCCCGAGGGCCCGGGGTCAGTAGGGGGCCCCATGAGATGCCCATGGTACCTTTTTTAGAGGTTTTTTTGAGTTTGTGCAAGGACACAGGGGCCCCATGATCCCCTATTGCCCGGGGGCCCCATGAGTTGTCAGTTCGTCCCTGGCTGGAAGCTCATATCAATAAGATTATTATTATGCTAGTTCTATTTAAAAACAAATTTAAAGTAGCTGTAAACCATAACTTAATGTAAACCATAACTTAATAACATTTAGTCCTGTGTATCATTAACAATTACCATCACAGTTCTGCTTGAAGTGCTCCCTAGCAGCAAGTCATGGCCAAATCTCCCATCCAGAGGACTATAGTTCAGTTCAAGTAGTGCATAATAGCAACACAGGAGCTGGGTTGTTAAGCCAGTTGATGGCCCAGACAACTGCTTGGCTTTGCAGGGAATCCACCAGCTTTATTTTAGTCTCAGGTTCCGTGCACACCTTTACCCTTAGGCCTGGTCAAAAATAAACATACATACACAACCACTGTATATGTCTGTAGCATCGGTCCGATGCTGCAGCTGTTCCCTGCTGACTGTAAGACCAAGAAAGGAGTGATCACATGACCGCTGATCACTTAGTTCTCAGTTTGCTCTGACAGAGACGGGTGCCTATTAGTCATCACTTTCTGCTCTGTCCCTCCAGTGCTCGCTGGAGTGCCAGACTGTACAGGGGGTGGGAGCTACTGGCTCGACCTCTCAGCATGATGATTGGTGGGATCCTTAAAGAGCCTGGTCTGGCTATGTGACATCAGCTGACCGTGGAATGCTGTCTCCTGATTCTGGGTCACAGGAGTGCAAAAGTAAATTCACCCCTGTGACACAAAAAAGAAGTACCAAAAAAGCTTTGCCCATACTTCTATTTTAACTATACTCACTACACAGCCAGGGCTGCCATTTTCACACCCACCTGAGTCAGCTGTAACATACACTTTTTACATTTCCAATGTAAAGTAAACTGGAATTATTCTTGCTGAAACTTTGCTTTACCAGTACAACAGGTGTTAAACTGTCCATAAAGCATAGCTTTTTACAGTGAAAGGCAACATAGCTTGCAACAGTCCACAATCTCATGGTTCCAGCTGGCAAGGGTTTTTTATGCATTGTTATGCAGATTCAAGGGGTCTCTAATAGAGCCCTCCAGCTTTCTGGCTGCCCACTAAGGGGAACTTTGGTGATTACATTTATACAAGGAACAGGCCCTAAGAATACCACAGTGTCTAAGGTCCTCACAGCTCCACTGACTCACTATTGTCTTCTTCCTTGCACCACACACTATGACTGGCTCTACCCCTGCCTAGAAAGAGGAGATGTCTATTGGGGAAGTAAGGAAAGGCTAACCCTGTCCTCAGCATGGGCTACAGTAGGGCACCAATTTCCCCTGCCTCCTTTTCTTTGGACCGCTCTTGGCTCAACTAATTAAAAGTGGGCAATGCGCTCCACCAATTCACTGAACAATAGCAAAACAATCATGACTTTACAAAAAACTAATTATTTAACAAACCCAAGTACATCATTACCCTGAAAACCACCAGAACAGTTTTAGGTACAAACATAGTGAAACAAGAGTGTTCAACAACAAGGCACTCTTCATGTGTAAAAGCTGGAGTCCAGCATATGGACCATCTTGCCAGTCTTAGGATGCAGTCTAGTGACAGACAAAGCTATGTCCTCAGCCTAGGAATGGAACAGAAGCACTTTGTCTTTTAAGATATGTCTTCCCAGACTGATTGTACAGTACTTTTTAAAATCTTTTGTACACAATATTATCTGGGAATTTCTATGTGACCCCAAACAATCCTTTCATACATCTATTGCCTCTCATCATTGATCAGGTAAAAGACGTCCACTGTACCATATGGAAATTCACAGCCGAAAGTCAAGGTGTCCTCCATATTGTATGGAACTTTTGCTCTAGACAGATTTACTGATGGTGACAAATGTAAACCATGCCGAAACAATGTGTGCCATCATGGAAGATTGCTTGTGACAGAGTGACAATGCAGGAGCACAGTTGGGACACCGTTGTCACCTCTTAACAAAAAGTGTCTGAGCAAGGAACTTCATAGCAGGATCAGCTGGCTATTATTTTAATGAAAGCTGCAGATTTAAAAAGATGGAAAACAACTTTTTAAATTACATTAACATGGTGTAGCTTATAAGACATTTTAGTAATTGGGTTTACATATACTTTAATGATTTCTTAAAATCATTTTCTGTGTCAGGAATATATAAATGGATTAAAAGTTCATTTTTAATCCGTTTGGAGCTCAGCCAAAAGTTTGACTCTCTGCCAGGCTCTGCCTACCTGCCATCAATGTTCCATTGTAAAGCTATTGTTCTACTTTAACTCTCATAGTGTATTACCCTTTTTTTTATGTATAAATCAATCCACTTTCTATGGGTTATATATATAACATATAGTGACTCAGTGAACCAAGTGAAAAAATCAGTGAAAAAGTGAAAAACGGTGAATGATCAGTGAAAAATTAAATATATAACATTCTTTTGTGCCACAGCAAAATCCAAAAACATCTCAAAACCGGTGTACACTTCTATTTGAGTCAAGGTACCCTTACCAACCATCCACATAACATATGCCTATCTCACTCCAGGAACTGTATGGACCAGATATCCTGTGGATCAAAGGTGTATCCTGATACCACGACACCCTCTAGAATCCTCTGGTATTCTGCTCTTAATATCTCCAAGAGAGCAAATAGACCAACATAGTGTAATACCGCCAGGCTAATATACAATATGTACTTTATTTGTAAAACTGCTCACATTGTATAATTGTAAAAATCGCTTTAAAATAGTGGAAGGAGTCTCACAGCCATCCGGAACAGCGTCCAGGAACTCCTGTACGTTCGT
The DNA here is from genome assembly GCF_062004578.1 of Staurois parvus. Taxonomy (NCBI): domain Eukaryota; kingdom Metazoa; phylum Chordata; class Amphibia; order Anura; family Ranidae; genus Staurois; species Staurois parvus. Next base: position 12,304,492 of record NW_028318515.1, read on the forward strand.
TTCCCTTCTCCAAAATGGCCGCCGGTCGACTTCCGGTTCCGGTAAACGTGTTGACGTCACTCTCCCTTAGGGGGAGTGACGTCAACACGTTTACCGGAACCGGAAGTCGACCGGCGGCCATTTTGGAGAAGGGAAACGAACGTACAGGAGTTCCTGGACGCTGTTCCGGATGGCTGTGAGACTCCTTCCACTATTTTAAAGCGATTTTTACAATTATACAATGTGAGCAGTTTTACAAATAAAGTACATATTGTATATTAGCCTGGCGGTATTACACTATGTTGGTCTATTTGCTCTCTTGGAGATATTAAGAGCAGAATACCAGAGGATTCTAGAGGGTGTCGTGGTATCAGGATACACCTTTGATCCACAGGATATCTGGTCCATACAGTTCCTGGAGTGAGATAGGCATATGTTATGTGGATGGTTGGTAAGGGTACCTTGACTCAAATAGAAGTGTACACCGGTTTTGAGATGTTTTTGGATTTTGCTGTGGCACAAAAGAATGTTATATATTTAATTTTTCACTGATCATTCACCGTTTTTCACTTTTTCACTGATTTTTTCACTTGGTTCACTGAGTCACTATATGTTATATATATAACCCATAGAAAGTGGATTGATTTATACATAAAAAAAAAGGGTAATACACTATGTGAGTTTTCTTTTTTTGAGGTGGATGCGGTGAAAGAAGTGCGGTTCATCTTTTTGGAGTGGACTATTATTTTGGATTATTATTTTTTTGGATTGCAATTTTTGTAGTGGACATTGACTATATATTTTTTGGTATGATTATGACTTTGGGGGATTTTTGATCATTTGGGATGATAGGTTTATTTACACTTATTAATTAATATATGATTTATACATCTTCAGGGGAAGGTGTTGATTAGAGTGTGTGGGAACTATATAAAAAGTATATAAGTATTTGGGAGGTGGTTGTTATATAATAACTACTTTAACTCTGTCAGCATTATCGGCCTCAGGTTGCAACAATGAGCCAAATTCACTGGCATTTATTGCCAAAATTTTCTAGTTTGGTCACTTCCATGCAAGACACGTAAGGTGATTTCATTGTTGATAGTGATAACTTCCCCACTCTTTGATTCCCCATTCACTTTGATTCCAGTATTTCTCACATTTCTGCTCACTGCAAAATACACATTACTGTACTTATCAGCAAGAGAAGTGCATTTAAAATTATCCAGAAAAAACACTTTCGAATATTAAAACATGGCTTTTCAACCACCTGCAGTCTGGACACTTTTACTCTTTTTCCCCAGTTATTTTTGAGTTTTCAGTACTCTCACACTTTGAATGACATACAACACTGTTCCCAAATGAAAGTTTTGTCATTTTTTTAGACAGAGTTTTCCTTTGGTAGTATTTAGTCAACTAATAATTTTGAAAAAAACACATTTTACTTAGTTTCTGGTATAACATTTGGAAAATAAATATTATTTCTTCATAAATGTAGACCAAAATGTATTCTTCTACCTTTCTTTGGTAAAAATAACCCAAATAAGTCTATATTATTTAGTCTACACATGGGAGTGTCCTTCCAGAATGACACTTGTCTGCCCAGACCGCATTTGTACATTGGTTGTGGAGGAGATGGTTAGGGTAAATTAAATTGTATTTACACTTTTTGCACTCAAAGTTGAGAAAACTCCACTGTATGTCTGTTATCTGTTCCCATTTACACAGCACGCTTTATTTATTTATTTTTTTAAATATATTTCTTACCTTTTAGATATTTTTTCAGTAGAAGGTGTCATAGCTGAATGCAAGGTTTATTGAACAATGTTAGAGTGAGCCTGTCCCAGGTCTGGCCTCATTAACATAGAATACCAAAAGAGCAGAACCTACACCCTTAACCTTTTGTTAGGATAGACAGTGTTCAAATCTAGTTACATACAACTGATAATGAAGATCTCTCTGCACAGTACAGGCAGGGTTAATTATGGCAAATACAGTTGCTCAACCCCATTCATCAACAAAGAGGATAAGAAGGATTTTTTCCTTGCTGGAGGGTCCAGAATAGAGCATCTAAAAAAGTCATGCTATGTGAATTGGGGGCATGAAATAAATATAAAGTAGGTGTTTTGGTTGTAAAAGTAGAAACATACTTTAGCCCCTTAACGCCGCACATCCTAGCCCTTAAAGAGGTTTCTGATGCTGGGAGGTGGGGTGGGGATTATGATCAGGTGACTGCCGTAACTGGCTGTCACAGTGGTCACATGATCGGAAAGCTTTCCGTTAGGCGCTGGTAACTGTGTCAGGTGTGCATGCTCTTGGCTGAGGTTTATTTACATTTGGGTATGCAAATATGCAGCCTCTCAGTGTCAAGGCCTACCCAAAAAAAGACCACATATTTGCGTAAAGGGTCTAAAAGAAAAGTATAGTCAAAGCTATTTTGGCTATACTTCTCCTTGGGATCACAGGAGTGCAATTTGTTCTGCACTCCTGTGACCCATTTTCAGGTGACACTGAGCTAAAGCTCTCTGTCAGCTGACATCACAGAGCCGGTCCAAACTCTGAAAAAGATCATGACCACATGGTCAGGATCCACCCAGATGCCTGGACTGGCAGATGGCTCAGCCTCTCAGCGAGCAATTGAGAGCCTGATCCAGCCCTTCCCGCCCCCTCCACAGCCCAGTTCTCCAGTGAGTGCCAGAGGGGCAGAGGAGAGAGCCAGTGACTGACAGTCATGGGCTCTCTGCTCACTGAAGGCTGAGAACTGATTGATCAGTAGTCTTTGATCGCTCAGTTTTTAGTCTTAGAGTTGGCAGGGACAGATGCAGCATCGGAATGATGCTGTATCCACCTAGATGAGTATAAGGCCTCCTTTACACCATATGCGCAGAAAAACTGATGGAAACTAACATGCAGATTTCACTTACAGAGACATCAGTTTACATCAGTTTTTATGTACCCTGAAGGGCTCTTTCACACCATGATGAAGAGGCGTCAGTTTTTCTGCACACATTCTGCAAGGGCAGAACTAAATCAATTGATCTCTAAGTGCCCAGTTCACACCCTTATAGAACATGTAGTTCCTCAACAGGAGGAACTACATGGAGGGCTGCAGTTGCCCAACTCTGATTTCCACAGTGCGGAAATGTTAAAATCTCTACCAAATTTTGCTGCTGGCTGAGTACTCATCAGGGAAATTTTCTGTTTTGACAGACATGACAAGAGTGAAAGAAAATACCATTATAGTGATGGAAAATCACACCTTTGACACATACAAAGTTCTATACAAAATGGTATTTTGAGTTGGAATGATAAATACTTTGTATCACCCTATAATTTTATTGTTTTGTCTTAAAAATGTATATATTTTCATTAATAACATTTAGGTGATTTTATACATTGGAGATTCCTGTGAGGTACCTAATCCAAATCAACTTTTTCTGAATTTGGATTGTTATGATATCAAGAATGTGGTACCAATTTGGTCTTTGTCTTTCCATATACTCTGTATCATCAAAATACTCTCATTGGTGCAAAAGGCTAACACTTTACAAGTTATCTGCCAATGTTTAAAGTGTTACTAAACCTCGGACCCTGCATTTACTATACCTGGTCTCCACAGTACACAGAACATGGAAATACAATTATTTTAGTAAATATAAACTGCTAAATACCTTTTCTCATCAGCAGTTAGAGTAGTCTTTGACATCTATCAGTGTCCAGCTGAGCAATAATTAAAGCGTGTAGGAGGAGTCTTCTATCTGCTCTAGGAGGGTGCAGAACCCCTGACCTGTGTCCCGACAGTGCTGATTGCCCCTGTGCTGATCACATGCACTCTTCCAAGAAAAAAAACAACTCTCTAGCAATACACACCAAACTGAGCATGTGCAGAGTGTCTCCAAATGATATGTCTTATCAGGACATAGGGGGACACTGAAGGAAGGGGAGAATCAGAGAAGTTAGGATCAAACAGCGATTTTACATGGCGCGGAGGATTAACCCCTTAGTTCCCACAGTGAGTATAACCAGCATGCTTTACTGCATGCCAAATAGCGTTTGACAGGCGTTAGACAGGCGTTTGGGAAGCATTTGTAATGCTCTTCAAACGCTCGCCAAATGCCCTATGCATGTTTTAGAGGCATTTGATAGGCGTTTTCCAAGCATTAAAACCACACCACAAATGCCTATAATGAAGTTTAATGGTATTAACACTCCGCAAACACCTCGCAATCACCTCGCAACTGCCTCACAACCACCCCGCAAACGCCTGCCAGGCATTTGAGGAGCATCACTTGAATGGAGGGCTTCAACTCCTCCTGACTTGACATGAGGCGTCAATTTTGCTGTGACGTGATGCTAACGCTTCAGTGTGAAAACTACAAGCTGACAGCCGCTAATGCTGCCGGGACTTACAGAACACTGTGAATGAATGAAAGTTCCAAAGGTGACCTTATCCTGTAAGCCCTCGTTAACACCATTGTGACTTGTCATACGATTTGACAGTTCAAATCACACAACAAGTCGCACCCTAAGATCGGCAATAGAATTGTTCTAATTGGTATGACTCTGACTTCAGCAGAATTGCACCGGTTTAACAAGTAGTTCCTGCACTACTTTTTCTGATTTCTGGTGCAACTTGCATTGACATCTGTGCTTGAAGTCATACAGATGTACACCTGAAGTCACACTGACATGCGATTTTGAAATTGTGCGACTTCAAGTGAAGTCGTACAATTTCAAAGTCGTATGCAATGTGAATCAGGCCTTAAAGTGGTAGTGAAGTCCATTTGGACATTTTTACCTACCGGCGGGGATTTGGATAAGGGGGTACCAGCAGTCCTCCTGTACAGAGCCCAGGCCAGCAGGGAGGCCCCAGGTAGCTGGGTGAATTGGATATGGGCAGGGACGTTGATCGGCATGGCAGCGGGGGAGTCATTGGAATGGATCACCTGGTTGGCTCTCTCTGCAGCAGCCGAATGCTGGCTTCTGCTTTCCCTCCTGCTTGCTTTCAGCTGCTGCAAAGATGCATACAAGGGATCAGGTCCAGTAATTGCTCCCCCACTGTCCTATCACCCTTTCTCTACACCATACGTTTCCCCCTGCTGTCCAGACCCCCCTGTGTGCCCCTACTCCTGCAGTACTGCTGGCTTCCCTCCTTTCCTTCCCATCAGCAGCTGCAAGCACAGAATAGAATCCTTCAGGATGGAGGGTGAGGTGCGGTAAATATGTCATTTACTGGCCCCTTTGTTTCCTGAATGAACACAGTGAGTGATTACAATTATCATTACTGATCACTCACCGTGTTCATTCATAACTGAAGCACTGTAAACTGTGTTTTTTGGGGGGGCCCTATCAGGTTGGCCGTATGGAGACCTGTGGTTTCTAACAGCAGCCCTGCCTACAGGTAAACATATAATAAAGCTTATAGGTACAATGAATATCTCCTAAGCTGACCAATCACAGCTCTCACAGTATTTCTCAATGGCAAGAATGGAGCCAGAGAGAAGGAGAAATAATTGCTTTTACAGCCTTTGTGGGTGTAAAAGCAATCAGTGTTATGAAGAAAGATTATTTATTTGCAAAATTTTATAAGAAAAACTTTTTTTCAAAATGTTTGGACTTTTTCATTTATATAGCAAAAAAAATAAAAATCCCAGTGGTGAATAAATACCACCAAAATAAAGTTTTATCTGTCTCGAAAAAATGCTAAAAAAATTAATATGGGTACAGTGTTGCATAACCGCGTAATTGTCATTCCAAGTTTGATAGCACTGAGAGCTGAAAATTGGCCAGGACAGGAAGGGGGTAAAAGTGTCCGGACCAGGGGTGGACTGACCATTTGGAAACTCGGGCACTGCCCGAGGGTCCGGGGTCAGTAGGGGGCCCCATGAGATGCCCCTGGTACCTTTTTCATAGGCTTTTTTGAGTTTGGGCAAGGACAAAGGGGCCCCTCGATCCCCTATTGCCCGGGGGCCCCATGAGTTGTCAGTCTGCCCCTGGTCCGGACTTGAAGTGGTTAAAGCTGGGTGCAGAGTAGAACTCAAAAATATTTTTTTAAACCAATGAATAAAAAACCAAAAGAAAAAATTATTTTTCATGAGCTGTGATCCACATGCTTTTTCTCTCTGGTACTAATTCGGTCTGATGGCAGCACTGAAATGCTGTTCTCAGTGGTGTGTCTTATACTTAGCTCCAGAATATAAAGATGTCTAACGAATAATAAAACCCCAACAGCCACTGGGAACATAGCTCACTATATTAGTATTGCTACTAGGATGTTTCTAGACATGGGACTAAAATATATTAGAGAGACTTGATCTTACATTAAACTGACAATGAAAACTATTTATATACTGTAACACTGTCCAGCAAGGCAGTTCTTACACATAATACAGCTACACTCATTTATGGGAAGTGTTCTCTTTATTGTACACCTGCCACCTCAAAATGGCCTTTTTTACTATACTGTACTGTTTCAAAAATCCCTTTAGAATATCATCTGCTGTAATAAACAAATTAAAATGTGAATTTAGTTTACATTAATATAAATGAGAATACTACTAGAAGTGGTAACTACAGAATGTCTAAATGAGAATTGTGTGTAATTGAACACTATAAACAGAATTCTATTTTATATAGCTGTGGAAATAACCATAACCATGAATTTACTTCTAAATTGTTTTAGATAAAGCACTCTAGTAATTGCCGGTTTTTAATTTTTAATTGGAATATAATGTGTTTGGATAAATAATTGACATTGAGAAGTGGGTGGAAATGATACACAGTAATATAATGGTAACACACGTATGGATGCAATGGGGGGAAAATGGGGGATGTTTTGGGTAGAGTGGAGAAGGGTGAGAGCCTTTTTGTAGCTATATGTGTTTCTATTGAATAGCTGCAGCCATGATCCTGATATCCCTTTATGCAGCCAGCGATCGATTTTCATGTAAAAGTTATCCAAGAGGATTTACAGCTGTCTGGTCAGTTTTACAGAGCTCAGAAGGGCTTCCCGCATGTGCCCACCACTGTTTCCAGGCTCTCCTGTTCCACCAGAGAGCCCAAAACTGTTGTAAGTAGTGGGAACAGCTAACCACAAAGGAGATGGAAGAACACCCATGCCTCCATCTCTTCTGTGATGAATGAAGCCAGAAGCCACAAAGGTTTAGTCACTTCCAGTTTCAGTACTGTGTTTCCCAGGCCCTAACAGCTAGAGAAGCAGCTGATTAAAAAAAAAAAGATCTCTGTTTGACCAGCTGCCTTGGAGGGCAGAGGAGGTTGAAGGGTCTAATTGCCCCCTGATCTCTCCATAAAGAGTACCAGTCATTGTCCAAAGCTATCACAAGGGGTCCTGTTTACCCCTTGTGATAGCAATAAAGTTATATGAAAAAAAAGAAAAACGTGTAAAAAAAATTACATATAATAATAAAAAATAATAAATAAAGCACCCCTGTCTCCCCATTCTCACGAATAGATGGACAGCATTTACAGTATATGTAGACAATGATTACAACACACATGTGCGGTATCACCACAAAGATCAATGTGAGCAATAATTCTAGGCCATAACTCACATTTTGCTCTAAATTCATAGTCTGTAAAGGCTTTTAAAGCATTGCCTATGGATAATTTTAGTTTGGCGACATTTGAGGCATGAGCAATTTGAAATCATGTTTGGTATCAATTTACTCGACAAAACATCATCTTTTATATTTTACAAATAAATTGGATATTAGATTCTGTTTGTGCGTGTGTGCACTAAAATTTAAGTGCATTTAACGTGGATTTTTTTTCCTGAAAATAACGCATTTGATAAACGGCTGCAGTTATTGTGCAACATAAAAAATTGCAACAACCACCCATTTTATTTTGCAGAGCTTCTGCTTTCAGGAAATAGTAATGTTTGGGGGTGCTATGTAACTTTCTAGCAAAAAAATTATTTTGACATGTTCGTGAAAAATAACAAGATTGTCCTGCATGCCAAGTGGTTAAACCAACAAAAACAAAACCTGGTAATCATTCTCTAATTTATTATTCTAGAACATGATCTTCAAGTAGAATTCCAGGTTTCAGGCCACATCAACCACTTACAGATCAGTGGCAGTTAGGCAGTTCCCACCCAGTGGCAGTTAGTGTCAGAATGCCCACTGCAGTCCCACTATAAGTTGCGGATTGCCGCCATTACTAGTATAAAATAAATAAAAATTCCAGTATGCAGTATATACTGCCATTTGTAGATGCTATAGCTTTCATGTAAACCAATTAATATGCACCTATTGGGATTTTTTTTACCAAAGACATGTAGCAGAATACATTTTGCCCTAAATTTATGAAGAGATTTTATTTTTTTATTATTTTATGGGATATGTTTTATAACAAATTGTCAAACATAATTTTTTTAATCAAGAGGTGATTAAATACCACCAAAAGAAAGCTCTATTTGTGGGGAAAAAATGCCATAAATGTAATTTATGTGCAGTGTTGCATGACTGCGCAGTCAGTTGCCAGTTAAAGTAACGCAGCACCATATCGCAAAAAATGGCCTGGTCATGAAAGGGGGTAAATCTTCCGGAAGGCAAGTAGTGAAATAGTTTGCTTGGACCAAACTGGCCCAAATTAACGGTTTTCATTACAAGCTGCCCATATGGAAGAAAAATATATCTGAAATATATTTTAAAAATATTCTTCCCAAATATATTGCCATATATTTGAAATACTACAATTGTGGCCATATTCAATAATTTCAAAATATATTTCAATATATATACTGCATGTTGAAATGTGTTTTTATTACAAAATATATGAAAAATATTTTTTAAAATACATTTCAAATATACTGTATGTCTTTAAAAATACAAATCTACATTTTTGGAATGCATTTTATATGTAAAAATATAGGTTAAAATGACTTTTTTATATGTTAAAAAAAATCTGATGAATACATTTAAAAAATATATATATTTTTAAAAATATATATGTTTTAAATATATTCTTCAGATTTTTTTTAACATATAAAAAAGTCATTTTAACATATCAAAAAGTCATTTTAATATATATTTTTACATATATTTGTAAATGCATTCCAAAAATGTAGATCTGTATTTTTAAAGACATACAGTATATCTGAAATGTATTTTAAAAAATATTTCATATATTTTCATATATTTTGCAATAAAAAAAGCATTTCAACATGCAGTATATTTTTTATATATATATATATATATATATATATATATATATATATATATATTTATTGAAATATATTTAGAAATATATTGAATATGGGCAAAATTGTAGTATTTCAAATAACTGGCAATATATTTGGGAAGAATATTTTTAAAATATATTTCAAATATATTTTTCTTCCATGTGGGTGATGTGGCCAAAAGCTATAAAGGTTTAATTACCCTGCTCTTTTAATATTTTCTGTGTTGTGTTTAACTAATATGCAGCTTGCATATGTATATAAAATGCTCTTCCCAGCTTAATAAAGAGAAGCAAGGCTTACCTAGCGATACAGGAAGGCATTATGGTAGTTTAATTATTCCTGCACAGTAAATTACAAAGAAATGAGTTATATCACCTTCATTACCACAGCAATTGGCATGTTTCTTACATAGTAAGGAGAGGACATAAAGTAATTGGGTAGTGCAGCCGTGTCATTGTAGCGTAATGTCCCTAGACTAATTAAAGTTCATTTGCTTCTTATTGTCAAGAGAGAAATTATTTTGGTGTTTCCAGTTCATTAGGTACCGTTCAATAATTGTTTCATATGAATGTGGTTTTGTTTGTTGCTCAGGTGTGGGTCATAAAAGCCATGCAGAATTGCTGATTTTTTTAATTTTATTTTTTAATATTATATGTTGTATCTTTTTCATTTATGTGAAAGATTTTAGAAGCACAGCTATTTGCACATTGCCAGTCTGAAAATTACCTCCATAGCAAAAACAATCAATTTTAAATATAAAATGTCATGTTTTTGTATAGATCAAGATAGTTTTACTTCTCCGTGGAGGCTTGTTTTTGATCCTTTTACTGATACAGCACTGACATGTTTATTATTACAGTAACCTTATTAATTGGGTTTATCTTACTGAGTTCAGGATCCATCCAATTAATAACTGTTGTTGACATATTCCCTGTCTCTGTGGCTGACTCACTTGCACTCTTCATCTTGAACTTGCCCTTGTGAATGTATCATCAATCAATGATATACACCACAGCTAGAACACAACATAGACGGAGGTGGTCAGCAGGAGGATGGAAATAAAAAAAACATTTAGAAACAGAGAAAAGATGACGACCTTTATGGCCAAACTGGACAAGCAGTAATGTAGTAATTTCCAATCATAAAATAGAATTATTTTATGTTATAAAGTTTTTTTTTTTTTATAGAAGGTCTTTTACCTGGTGCATAGGAAGGAGATGTAATTCAGTCCATATAAAACATCCATTCAAAGTGTATAGTATTTATCTAGTTTTAAAATGTTTTAATGACTGTAATGAACATCAATCCCAGGTATACCTAAAGGCATTTTTTTTAGCTTTGTATAGAGTGGTGAGAAATGAAAACACCTGTCAGGTTTTTATTGCTGTCTGTGCCCCTGTTAGAAGATTTGTGCTCTCTTTTTGTCCTGTTTACCGTTATCATTGAAAGTAAAAAAAAAGAAAAATAGAAATTTGGGGTTTTCACCAGAACAGGAAGAGAGGGGAAATTCTTTAGTTCTGGTGACCCTGGTGATGACCAGGGATCTCATCACTTTGGAGAGATCTTCTCTCGCTTCCTGTTTATGCTGTGGGACAAGATATAAAAGGAAATCTCCCCAAAGGGACATGGCTGGAAAAACAACCTGGCAGGATTTATAATGATCCATAATGCCAGCCATACATGGGTTGAAAATCCGACCTAAGAATAATTGGCCGATTTTCGCTCTGTTAGTGGGTCAATGGCACCGGACGATTTTCGTGGTTCCTCCCCTTTTCGATGATCGGGCATGTTGGAAAATTCGTGAAAAATGACCGATTTTTGACTCAATGCTGGTCAAATCATACGATCATTTTTTCCAAAAAGAATATGCGCATGAGCCGTGACCTGGAAGGAATTTCGCCTGTTATATGGGGTGAAATTTATGACTTGGTCGGCTGATTTTTGTAATCAATGATGGCACCATCAGATTACTGAGCAAACGATGTTTTCGATTTTCTGATGACAAAATCGTTCGGAATTCGGCCCATGTATGGCCTGCATAAGGCCCTGTTCACACTGGTATTAAAAACAAGAGTTTGAGGCATGCTTATAACTCTCCTCAAACTCCTAGTAAAGCAGTCTGCAGTTAATACTATGGACAGCACACAGTGCTGTTCACAATATCAAAACATGAAGAGTTTGCGTCTTGCACTTCAAAAATGAAGCTTCAGGTAGAGTTTGGAAGGAGTTGAAGCATCTCAGCTCCTTCTATTCCAGTCTATGGTAATGCACCATAAAGTCACTAGCATGTGTTTGCAGCGAGTTGGTGATGTGTTTGCGTAGTGTTTGCAGGGAGGTAGACCTTGTTCAAAGAAGCCAAGAAAATACCTAGGCATCTGGGGTGCGTCTTTGATGCTTGTCAGCTCATATCAAAAGCGCATAGGGCGTTCGGGGAGCATTTTAACTTAACAAACAACTTGCATTAACTCTATAGGCATGTTTGTTGAGAATCAGTATACTGAGCAAGTGTGTTTAAGGCCTTACGCTAATCAAAATGAAAACAAAGTTTTGACTTTAGTTCTACTTTAAAACTGGCCATAAACATCTACATCTAAATTTATCTATGGGGAAAAATTACTAAAACTGGAGTGTGCAAAATCTGGTGCACCTATGCATAGAAACCAATCACCATCCAGGTTTTATTGTCAAAGCTTAATTGAAAAAGCTGATTGGCTACCATACACAGCTGAAACAAGTTCCAGTGTGTTCCAGTTCTAGTAAATCTCCCCCTATCCCTACTATTTATATTAGGAATGCACCAATAGCTTTTTTTTTAATCGGAGAGTATGAGTACCGATACTTTCGGTCAAGGACACGCCGATACCGAGCACCAATACTTGGATGCAAATTGCACTACAAAGAACAGCATGCGATTCCTGTTTAAATGGCATGAGATTTCCCCACTGCTCCTGTGTGAACCCAGGCTGTCATAGCCTAAGTTCACTCAGGAGCAATGCAGGGAGGTTTCCCACAGTGGAGAGTGGGCATGTATAGCATGGTGGCAGATGCTCTGTATTCTCAGTGGTCTTGAAATCCCCACTACTTTCTCTTCTCTCCTTGCAGGTATGACAGTTCGGGCTAGAGGGCTTTTGATTGGTCAGCATCATCGCATAGACGGTACTGACTAATTAGAAGTCGTCTAGCCTATACTGTCATACTTGCAAGGAGAGGAGAGAAATCCGCTTCACAGGTCAGGGGATTTGAAATTCCAGTCGCTTTCTCTCCTCTCCTTGCAGTGATCACAGTACAGACTAGACGGCATCTGACCAATCAAAAGCCCTCTAGCCAGAACTGTCATCCCTGAAAGGAGAGGAGAGAAAGCAGAAGGAATTTCAAATCCCCAGCGCTTTCTCTCCTCTCTTACCGCTGAGAATATGGACCATCTGTTTCAATAATATGCATCCCCACACACCCACTCTCCACTCAGCATGGGATGCCTGCAGGGAGGTTCCCCACACCGCTCTTGTGTTTACACAGGAGCAGTGGGGAAACTGCATGCAATTTGAATAGGAATCATATTCCTGTTCAAATCGCATGCTAATCTTTGCGATGTAATTTTTATTGACGCAAATCGCACCACAAAGTATCGGTTTTCGGTATTGGGAGCAGTTTCATGATTACGAGTACTTGTGAAAATACTCGGTATTGGCACCAATCCCTAATTTATATCTAAACAGTCTTATAGCAAATGCTTCCCTCTGATTTCAGCCATGAACAAAAATTAGAGCATTGACTTTACTGAAAAATCTGGGTGTTTGGTGAAAATCTTTACCTTTCTGCAATATGCATTGGCACCACACTTAACAGAGCTGCCTTGATCTGACAGCATGTCTTTACTTGTATTTGCAAATGTACACACCAACATTTCTATTTGTAATAGATTCTATTTGTGTTTTTATATGTTGAAACGTTCATTTTTTTTAGTGCTGCCTAGCTGGACATTTTGCTGAGACATTTTTATTTAGCTTGGTGTAGATTACTAAAATAAATAGGCTGTCTGATATGGGTGGAACGACTATAAAACAGCTACATTTACTGAAGTGTGACAAAGCTATTCATTGTTAAAATTAAAACATTACTTAGCTGATCACATATTACTGCTTGTCCGCCTTTTACTTTAGATGGAGTTGGTCTCTTCTGTTATTTTCTGCTTAGTACTCAAAAGAATGAAAGCAACTTACATTATGGGTCATCTCCTGTATTTATAGATTAGGTATCACATTTATGGTGACAGCTAGAGAACTAGAAATTGTGAGCAGCTTTTTCTGGCATGGCAGGTAAACTTTAAAGAGTTCTCTGCAATATTTAAAGCCTTGTGAACATTGTATTTACTAGAATGATGGTAAGACATCACAAACCCATTGTGACTTGCAGTAAGTATGTGTGTGCCTTTTAATATTTTTCCTTCAGGTTTCAAGAGATCCATTGTAGTGAAGATAAAAATTGGATATTAAGTTTAAGTTTCCTGGTAGAAAGTGTAAATGGATTGTACTTTTGTACTTGTTTTCTTTATATTCTTGGCAGCATTTCTTCTTGATATTCACTGAAATTCAACATACTTCTATTCTCCCTCTGATTCAAAGGCAGGAAAGACAGTGAGAGCTGCTTTATATCTTCAAGTATGGAGATGTTTGAAGATATCTCTAGTGCTTTTCAAGGTTATTTTGGCTTAAAATGACATCATATCACAAAATGTATAAGATTTCCAGAGAAGTTTTAGCAATCAACACTTTTCACTAACTTTTTTTTAAATGTAGGATGCAGTGGGGGAGGGAAGGGGGTTATTGTTCATGGCAGGGTCTTATTGCTGTTTGTGACACCACTGCAGAGCCGTCCCTAAAAAACCCTGTCCCTTTGACACCAGGACAAAAAATGGTGAATTCTTGGTTATTTGGTCTTGAGGTTGGGGGGGGGGATCTTTCAAATGGGAACACAGATAACAATAAATATTATTTGCCACGCTATCCAGCCTTAAAAGTTGAGCTTTAAATCTATCACTGGCCAAAGTGTTTCTATTTGTTTTTGGATAGTATAGAGATAACCCTGAGGCAGCAAATGGCAGAGTTCCCCTTTAATATGGACCAATGTGGTAGCACCCAGCTAGTTCAGAGTCCCCCTTAAATATGTTAGGTTTCAGCTTGCAGAGTTGAGCTAAGCTCTGACTCCTACCCCCACATTTCCTGGTTGTTCTAATTTAGCAGGTGACAGTCTGAGCAGAAACTACAAATATTCTGTATGTTGCTTTTCACGGTTACAAGAAATGTCAAGAGGAAAATATATGCCTTGTGATGTAATCGCTAGTATATATGCTTGTAAGAAGTGTATGCAGTTCATTTAGCAGATGAGAGCAGCGTGGACCATCTGCTGGGTCAAAACAGTGCTGTTTTCAATAAACTTGTATTCCTCAAGAAGTCCGCGTCCGTAGTTTTATCTGAATTTCCAAACATTGCTACAACAACCCCTTTCAAGATATTATCTTTGCCTGTCTCTGTTTGTCCCGGTGACCATTATCATTAAAGTAGAACTATAGGCAAAACTGGATAGGAGAGGATGGGATGGAATGGATGGTAGATTTACCTGTCCCATAGCAAAACAGGAAGTGAGAGTAAATCCCTGAAAATTAAGGTAATTCCTTGGGGCCCCCAGATCACCAGAGCTAGTGTCTCCATTGGAAGATTTCCCCTCTATTACTTTTCAGGGGACAATCCAATATTTGAGGTTTCCTTTTACTTTCACTTTCAATGATAATGTAAACAGGACAAATAGAGAGGGTGAATCTCCCTAACGGGAGCACAGACAGCAACAAGAACCTAATAGAAATTCTAATCCCTCTCCACATCATCCAAAACAAAAAACAAGTTTTGCCTTTAGTTATACTTTAAAACAGAAAATCCAAAATTGTACATTTCACACCAGAACAGGAAGTGAGGGTAAATTTTCAAAAAGGAACACCTGTTCCAGTGATTGCTGTAAAAGAATGGGGTTCTTTCTTTGGGAAAGATTTACACTTACTTGCAGTTGTGGCTTTAGGACAGGAAGTTGGGATTCTTCCCAATGGGACATACTGATCCACTTAAAAAACACAGCAAAAATGCATAGGCGTTTTTACTGCGCTTTTGCCGCACTTTCTGAGTATTTTTAAGGAACACACAACTTAAAAACTGCACCAAAAACACTTCTCAGAGGCGCTTTTCACGTGGTTTCCTTTGATTTCAAATAGAAGATGCGTTTTTGGGGTGTTTTTTTAACTCACTAAACATGCCCCAAAGATGCTGCAAGTAGGAGTTTTTACACCGTACTGCAAGCACAATGCCTCAGTGTGAAAACATACATAGATATACATTCACATACAGAGGGAAGCTTTTTTCTTGAGCTTTTTGGGCGCTTCAAAAACGCTTCAAAAACTCCTTAGTGTGAAAGTAGCCTAACAGCAAAAGAAACCTGACATGGATATTAAACATTCCTCAGGATATCCAAAACAAAAAGCAAAGTTGCATTTGAATAATGAAAGCAGTATATTGATATTAAAACAATGAATAGTGGAACAAAAAAACAGATGTGTAGTGTATACAAATGGCCCATGTCTCATTTAGTAATAACCAACTGATAGTTAGAAGGGTAAATGAAAAAGGGAGAAGCAAATAAAATATTGTTCAAAAATATACTGTGTTTGTGTTTTTGTTAATAGTATACAGTATTATTGGGGTACCTGTAAAACTTAAAATCAGATTATGTAACAGGTACATCACAGAAAAACCAAATTTTTACTAGAAATACAGTTTAAACCTACTACTGTTCAACTGTTAGGTGCATGTCCAGCTATCATCTAATGTTGTGGCATGGAATTTTCAATTAGGAAACACTAGGGATAAGGAAAATTGGGAGCTATTGTTTCCCAGCAAAAATCAAAAGTCAGGAGATTTCTGTAAAACGGATCAAAGTCAAAGGGGGAGGTGAAATTGTGATAGGTTTTGGAAGGTTTGAGGGTGCACTGAACATTAATGGACTGTAATATATGTAAAAAAATGATATACAGTTGCAAGAAAAAGTATGTGAACCCCTTGGGATTACGTGGAGTTTTGCATGAATTGGGCATAAAATGTGCTCTGAACGTCATCTAAGTCACAACAATAGAAGAACACAGTCTGCTGAACATAATACTACACAAACATTAGATGTTGCCATGGTTTAATTGCACATAACATGTAAACATTCACAGTGCAGGGAGGAAAAAGTATGTGAGGCCCTAGCGTAATGACTTCTCCCAGAGCTAATTGGAGCCAGGAGTGAGCCAACCTTGACTCCAATCAGTGTGATGATATTGGATGTGTTGCTGACAGCTGTCCTGCCCTTAAAAAACACACACCTGTTTTGGGTTTACTGGTTTCAAGAAGCACTGTCTGATGTGAACCATGCCTCGCAGAAAAGAGCTCTCAGAAGACCTACGATCAAGAATTGTTGACTTGCATGAAGCTGGAAAGGGTTACAAAAGTATCTCCAAAAGCCTTGATGTTCATGTGTCCACGGTAAGACAGACTGTCTACAAATGGAGAAAGTTTAGCACTGTTGCTACTCTCCCTAGGAGTGGTCGTCCTGTAAAAATGACTGCAAGAGCACAGCACAGAATGCTGCATGAGGTAAAGAAGAATCCCAGAGTGTCAGCTAAAGACCTACAGAAATCTCTGGCACATGCTAACATTTTTGTTGACACATCTACAATAAGGAAAACATTAAACAAGAATGGAGTACATGGGAGGACACCACGGAGGAAGCCATTGCTGTCCAAAAAGAAGATTGCAGCACATTTGAAGTTTGCAAAAGAGCACCTGGATGTTCCACAGCACTACTGGCAGAATATACTGTGGACAGATGAAACCAAGATTGAGTTGTTTGGGAAGAAAACACAACACTATGTGTGGAGAAAAAAAGGCACAGCACACCAACATCAAAACCTCATCCCCACTGTAAAACATGGCGGAGGGAGCATCATGGTTTGGGGCTGCTTTGCTGCCTGAGGGCCTGGACGGATTGTTGTCATTGATGGGAAAATGAATTCCAGAGTTTATCAAGACATTTTGCAGGAAAACGTACGACCATCTGTCCGCCAACTGAAGCTCCGCAGAGGATGGGTGATGCAACAGGACAATGACCCAAAGCATACAAGTCATTCAACAAAACAATGGCTGCAACAGCACAGAATACACCTTCTGGAGTGGCCCAGTCAGAGTCCTGACCTCAACCCCATTGAAATGCTGTGGCATGACCTTAAGAGAGCGATTCACACCAGACATCCCAAGAATATTGCTACACTGAAACAGTTTTGTGAAGAGGAGTGGTCCAAAATTACTCCAGATCGTTGTGCAGGTCTGATCTGCAACTACAGGAAACGTTTGGTTGAGGTTATTGCTGCCAAAAGGAGGGTCAACCAGTTATTAAGTCCAAAGGTTCACATACTTTTTCCTCCCTGCACTGTGAATGTTTACATGTTATGTGCAATTAAACCATGGCAACATCTAATGTTTGTGTAGTATTATGTTCAGCAGACTGTGTTCTTCTATTGTTGTGACTTAGATGACGTTCAGAGCACATTTTATGCCCAATTCATGCAAAACTCCACGGAATCCCAAGGGGTTCACATACTTTTTCTTGCAACTGTATATATATCATATATATATATATATATACACTATATTGCCAAGTGTATTGGGACATCCTTCCAAATTATTGAATTCAGGTATTCCAATCATCTCCATGGCCACAGGTATATAAAATCAAGCACCTAGGCATGCAGACTGCTTCTAAAAAACATTTGTGAAAGAATGGGTCACTCTCAGGAGCTCAGTGAATTCAAGCATGGTACTGTGATAGGTTGCCACCTGTCCAATAAGTCCATCTGTGAAATTTTCTTGCTACTAAATATTCCCCGGTCAGCTGTTAGTGGTATTATAACAAAGTGGAAGCAACTGGGAACAACAGCAATTTAGCCACGAAGTGGTAGGCCACGTGAAATGACAGAGCAGGGTCAGCGTATGCTGAAGTACACAGTAGAAGTCAGCAACTGTCTGCAGAGTCCATAGCTAAAGGCCTTCAAACTTCATGTGGCCTTCATATTAGCACAACAACAGTGAGTACAGAGCTTCATGGAATGGGGTTCCAATGCCGAGCAGCTGCATCCAAGCCAAGTGCAATGCAAAGCGTCGGATACAGTGGTGCAAAGCACGCCGCCACTGGACTCTAGAGCAGTGGAGACGTGTTCTCTGGAGTGATGAATCATGCTTCACTGTCTAGCAATCCAATGGACGTGTCTGTGTCTGGCGGTTGCCAGGAGAACGCTACTTGCCCGACTGCATTGTGTCAAGTGTAAAATTTGGTTGAGGGGGGATTATGGTGTGGGGTTGTTTTTCAGGTGTTGGGCTTGGCCCCTTGATTCCAGTGAAGGGAACTCTTAAGGTATCAGCATACCAATACATTTCGGAGAAATTCATGCTCCCAATTTTGTGGGAACAGTTTGAGGATGGCCCCTTCCTGTTCCAACATGACTGCGCACCAGTGCACAAAGCAAGCTCCATAAAGACATGTATGATCGAGTTTGGGGTGGAGGAACTTGACTGGCCTGCACAGAGTCCTGACGTCAACCCAATAGAATACCTTTGGGATGAAATAAAGTGAAGACTGTGAGTCAGGCCTTTTCATTCCACATCAGTGCCTGACCTCCCAAATGCGCTTCTGGAAAAATGGACAAACATTCCCATAGACACACTCCTAAACCCTACAGACTAAGACTGGGATGCCATTAAAGTTCATGTGCATGCAAAGGCAGATACCCCAATACTTTTGGCAATATAGTATGTATGTGTGTATTATTATTATTATACAGTATTTATAAAGCACCAACAGTTTGCTCAGCACTGTACATTGTAAAGGGAGACAGAACATGCGACAGTACAATAAAAATACAATGTGATACAAGAGGGGTTCAAGGGCCCTGCTCTTTCGAGCTTACCATCTAGGAGGGAGGGGATAGTGGTACAGGAGGAGATAGCTGTGGGGGATGGAGTGGTAGAAAGAGTGGAGGAGGTCGGAAATTAGCAGGGGGTGGGGTAGGCTTCCCTGAAGAGGTGGGTTTTCAGGGTGCGCCTAAAGGAGAGGAGAGTAGGTGATAGTCTGATGGGTTGGGGCAGGGAGTTCCAGAGGATGGGTGACACCCTGGAGAAATCCTGGAGGTGGGCATGGGAGGAGGAGACCAGGGAACTAGAGAGAAGGAGGTCTTGTGAGGAGCGGAGTGTGTGTGTTGGGTGGTACTTGGATATTAGGTCGGTGATGTAATTTGGGGCAGTATGGTGGACAACTTTGGATTTTTTAAGTGTTAGCATTTTGAATTTGATCCGTTGGGCAATCGGAAGCTAGTGGAAGGATTGGCACAGGGGGGTGGCGGAAACGGAGCGGTTGGTAAGGTGAATGAGTCTGGCTGCCGTATTCAGGATCGACTGAAGCGGGGATAGTCTGTGGTGAGGCAGGCCAGTGAGGAGGGAGTTGCAGTAGTCGAGTCGTGATATGATGAGGGAGTGGATGAGTTGCTTAGTAGTTTCTGGGGTTAGGAATGGGTGTATTTTGGAGATGTTGTGGAGGTGGAGTCTGCATGAGTTTGTTAATGATTGGACTTGGGGCTGGAAGGATAGGTTGGAGTCCAGAATGACACCAAGTACTCTGGCCTGCGGGGCGGGCCTGATAGTGGTGTTGTTGGACATGATGGAGAAGTCAATGGGGGGTGGTGTCCGGGCTGGGGGGAAGACAAGAAACTCGGTTTTGGAGAGGTTCAGTTTAAGGAAGCGGAGTGACATCCAATCTGATATGTCGTTCAGTAGGCTTGTGATTCGGACGGAGACTGAAGGGGTGAGGCGAGGGGTCGAGAGATAGATTTGTGTGTCGTCGGCATAGAGGTAATAGTTGAAGCCGTGAGAGTTTATGAGTTGGCCAAGGGAGGAGGTGTAGATGGAGAAGAGAAGGGGCCCGAGGACGGAGCCTTGAGGGACCCCAACAGAGAGGGGGAGTGAGGGGGAGGTGGTAGCGTTATAGGTAACGCTGAAAGAGCGTTGTGACAGGTAGGATGAGAGCCAGGAGAGAGCAAAGTCTCAGAGGCCGAGGGAGTGTAGTTTTTTGAATATATATATATATATATATATATATATATTTTTTTTTTACACATAAAGAAAAAAGTATGCAAAGTAAAAAAAAAAAGAAATAAAGTAACAGTACACAAATATAAATCAACACGCATATGTATTAGTGAAGGAGATACTTTGTTTAGACCAGTTTGGTCCAAATTAACTATTTAAAGTTGAATGAATCCTGGAGTTTAGTTTTATTTTCACTACCTTATGTTTTTCTTTCTCTTTGTTACCAGGTGAATATTGGTATACTAATTGCAGTAACCAGGATCATATCCAGAATCAGTGCTGACAACTACAAAGTCCACAGAGATGCAAATGCATTCAAGTAAGCAATATTTATGATGTGAAGCTTGGGTGGACACAGGGATAATATTTCTAATAAACTTGTGCTTTTTTTGAACATATACAATAAAAGTTAAAAACCATTTTATAATTTAGTGCCAGTCTAACATTGAAGATTCAGCATTTTTAAAGTCCATGTAAACCCTAACAATGAACTTCAATAAGTGCACAAAATGTTTTGATCCTGACAGAAATCCAGTCAGCTGATAACTTCCTGTCTGTCCTGCACTCTTATTAGTTACAGTACATTGTGCCAGCTATCTGTGCGGACTGCACACGCTTCTCCCCTATGTTTTTAAAAAGAGAAGAGGGAAAGGTCATCTATAGTCCTGTCTTAGAGTGACAACATTGTTCATCAATATTTACAGTACAGAGACTGAGCTTCATTACCATAGGCAAGAAGTGTGTTATTGGAAGGATCTCCAGGTGTAAATATAGGGAACAAAAAACAAAAACAAAGCATGATTGCAGCCACCATATCTAGGGACTGGTAGGTAGCAGTGAAATTCAGATCTGGAGCCACCTTGAGTTCAAAGAGGATTTCACAGTTTTTCAGTTTAGCCAAGATTAGTGACTGAACCTATAATGCACTGCATGACATTTGTCCCTGGTCTGGGACGTATTTGAGAGCCATTTATCTGAAAGAGCAGAGAAGCCATCTACTTCACAATAAAAGGGTGGGCTTTCAGCAGCTAGATTGTCAGTGTATATTTGAGTTGATTCTAGAAAGCTGACAAATCTGTTTAGGGAGCACCTGAGGACAGACTACTATATACTGTGCTATACTGTGAATTGCAGTGTGGTGGGATACTTACCCTTGCGCACCCCTTTCTGTCTTGTCAGCCTCTGTGCCACTCCTTTGTGGCTTTTTAAAAAAAGTGAATTGTAGTGTTTTTTCTTTCAGTAAATATTTATATATCTTTTTGTATTTATACTAGGCTTAAAATAAATACATAAATTAAAATAGCGGGCTTTAATCTTTGGTAGTTAGTCTTTTTAGGGTCTATACACACACTTTTTTGGGCTATACAGCATAAACGTGTTGCTGAACAATTGTTAGAGTTGCATATTTTACCAAGCATGCCACTGCTAGCCATGCCATTCTCCTCCACACAAAATACTACAATGACTGCTGAGCTATGCAGACCCAGTTTGTAAATAACATTGGCTTCTGCATGTTTTACAATGCTGCAAGATGCTACCATTATTAGGTTGCTGAAGAAGAGAGTTGGTGGCTGGAGAAGAGGAGGAAGCAGACAGGCTTCCAGTGGAGTTTACAATCTTTCCAAAACTTGAGTGGGGTGAGAAATTGGAGGACAAAACTTAATAAAAAAATGCTTTTTTTTCGGAATTAATTGAATTGAGCCAGAGCCAAATATGCTTGCTAGCCCCCTTGTTGTAGTAATCAATTTAAAGAAAAACATAATTTTATCATATAAATAAACATAATTTAAGAATTTAAAACACCCTTGTTACCCCTGTACACACCCCAATTCAATGCACAGCTTAGAATGAGCATGTTATTATTATTATTATTATTATTATAATACAGGATTTATATAGCGCCAACAGTTTGTTTACTGCGTTACAATATAACGGGAGACAATACAGCAACAATACAGTTCAATACAAGAGGGTTAGGAGGCTCCTTGGAGCTTACAATCTAAGAGGGAGGGGCTAGTTGTATAAAAGGTAATAACTGTGGGGGATGGACTGGTAGGAGGAAGAGAAGATTCCATTATTAGCTGAAGGCAGGATAGGCTTCCCTGAAGAGAGAGATTTTCAGAGATCACCTAAAAGTGAGCAGAGTAGGTGATAGTCTGATAAATTGGGGTGGAGAGTTCCAGAGGATAGGGGAGGCTCTGGAGAAGTCCTGGAGATGGGCATTGGAGGAAGAGACAAGGGAGCTAGCGAGTAGAAGGTCGTGGGAGGAGCGGAGAGGACGGTTTGGGTGATATTTGGAGACAAGATTGGTGATGTAATTTGGAGCAGAGTTATAAATGGCTTTATATGTTATTGTTAATGTTTTGAATTTTATTCATTGGGCAATGGGAAGCCAGTGGAGGGCTTGGCAGAGAGGGATGGCAGATATGGATCGGTTAGTAAAGTGGATGAATCTGGCAACAGCATTCATGATAGACTGAAGATGGGACAGCTTGCGATGATGTAGGCCAATGAGGAGGGAGTTACAATAGTCAAGGCGAGAGATAACCAGGGAGTGATTAAGTTGCTTAGTAGTTTCCGAGGTTAAGAGCGAGCGTATCTTGGAGATGTTGCGGAGGTGAAGTCTACAAGATTTGGACAGTGATTGGATTTGGGGCTGAAAGGACAGATGGGAGTCTAGGATTACACCTAGTACCCTGGCATGAGGGGAGGGACTGATGATTGTATTGTTGATCTTGATGGAGAAGTCAGGGAAAGTGGGCATGGGCTCGAGGGAATAGTATGAGCTCATTTTTGCAAAGATTGAGTTTGAGGAAGTGGAATGACAACCATACCGATATGTCACTTAGTAGGTTAGTAATGCGAGAGGAGAC
Organism: Staurois parvus; assembly: GCF_062004578.1. Lineage (NCBI taxonomy): Eukaryota > Metazoa > Chordata > Amphibia > Anura > Ranidae > Staurois > Staurois parvus. The sequence continues at coordinate 12,327,765 of NW_028318515.1, forward strand.
TGAAGGGGTAAGGTGAGGAGTAAAAAGATAGATTTGTGTGTCATCAGCATAGAGATGATACTTAAAGCCATGGGAGTTTATCAAGTGACCAAGGGAGGAGGTGTAGATGGAGAAGAGAGGTAGTCCAAGAACAGAACCTTGAGGGATCCCTACAAGAAGAGGAAGTGGAGAGAAGGAGACAGAGTTATGTAGTATTCAAGCCTAAATTGTGCGGCATATAAAAAGTCCTCACTAGACCCCACCATTCTTAACAACCTACGGCCCATCTCCTTACTCCCTTTTTCCTGAAATCTCCTTGAGCACCTGGTCTACAACCAGTTACCATCTCACTGAGAATAATCTTCTTGATCCCCTTCAGTCTGGATTCTCCCTCAACACTCCCTGAAAACTGCTCTTCTTGAATTCCCAAAGGATTGACTAACAGCTAAAACCAATGGACACTAATCTGTACTCTTATTCCTGGAACTCTCTGCTGTCTTTGACACAAGGGGGACCACTCCCTCCTCCTCAAACAATTCTACTCCTTTGGTCTTCGCAACTTTATTCTTCATTGGTTCTCATCCTACCTATCCCACTGCACCTTCAGTGTCACGTACAATTTTACTTCCTCTTCTCCTCTTCCTTTCTTCATTGGGGTTCCCCAAGGTTCTGTTCTTGCACCCCTCCTATTCTCAATCTACACCTCCTCCTTGGGTCAGTTGATTGCCTCCCATGGCTTTCAATACCATTTTTATGCTGATGACACCCACATCTATCTCTCTACCCCTTAGCTCACTCCATCAGTCTCCACACGCATCACTAATCTACTAACAGACATATCAGCCTGGATGTCACACCAATTCCTGAAAATCAATCTATCCAAAACCGAGCTTATAATATTTCCTCTCCTACGTGCCCCTTCCCCTGACTTCTTTGTCAAAATCAATACCTCCACCATCAACCCGTCCCCACATGCCAAGGTTTTCAGCCCCACATCCAATCACTGTCCAAAGCTATCCGCCTCAACCTCCGCAACATCTCCAAGATACTCTCCTTCCTAACCAATGACACCACAAAGCTTCTAACTCACTCCCTGGTTATCTCCCACCTTGACTACTTCAACTCCCTCCTCATTAGCTTACCTTTGCATAGGTCAGGGGTAGGCAACCTGCGGCTCTCCAGCTGTTGTGGAACTACATTTCCCATGAGGCATTGCAAAGATTACAAAACTGACAGTTACAGCTATGACTTGCAGAGGCATGACGGAACTTATAGTTCTGCAACAGCTGGAGAGCCGCAGTTTGCCTACCCCTGGCATAGGCTATCCCTCCTTCAGTCTATCATGAATGCTCCTGCCAGACTCCACCTTACCAACCCTTCAGTGTTTGCAACCCTCTTTGCCAATCCCTCCACTGGCTCACCAAACAAATTAAATTCAAGATACTTATAACAACTTATAAAGCCCCCAGCTACATCACTACCCTTGTCTCAAAATACCAGCCAAATTGTTTTCTTCATTCCTCCCAAGACCTCCAGCTTTCTAGCTCCCTTGCCACCTCCTCCGATGATCGCATCCAGGATTTCCCCAGAGCTGCTCCCATCCTCTGAAACTCCCTTCCACAATGTGTCCCGCTATCTCCTACTCTTTGCACTTTTAGACAATCCCTGAAAACTCTTCAGAGAGGCCTATTCTGTCCCCACCTAACAACCGTACATGTATTTTCTCTATCAGCCCATCTCCCACAATTATTACCTTTGTATCTCTTGACCCTCCCTCTTAGATTGTAAACTCTAACATGCAGGGCCTTCTGCTCCCTCCTGTATTTGTATTGTACTGTCTGCCCTTTTGTTGTAGAGTGCTGCATAAATTGTTGGCGCTATACAAATCCTGTAGAATAATAATATGTGAGGTATCACTGCAAATGTCAGAGTGAGAACAGTAATTCTAGGGCCATCATTCATAGTTCACTCTAAATTGATAGCATGTAAAGGCTTTTGAAACATCTCTATGAACAATTTTTGGTACCATAAATTTTTTTTAAAGCGCTGCCTATATATCACAAATAATATAAGTTAAAGAATAACATATAGAGAGTCCACAAAACAAATGTCCATGTAATTGTGATCACTGCAGTGACAAAAGTCACACACTCTAGTGATTCAAAGAAAAAATTGCTTGTACAAATGAATGTTCCTCCGAGAAAAGACAGCTCACATGGATTCACATCTTACTCACCGAATGGAGCTGACCACTTGTTATTAGCAAGTGAGTCTAAAAGGCTTGTGTGTATAAGACCAGGTATAAATGGCTGTCAGTTCCTCCACAAATCTTACTTCAGCTCTATGGTAAGTATACAACATTTCCCCATAAATTAAATCTCAAAACAGTCATTCTCCACATAGATAATACATAGCAGAGGAGCCCTGCATAGTGAAAATACAGTATGTTTATTAAAAAAAAAATGAAAAGTACTGCAGTTACATTAACCACTTGATCTCCAGAAGGTTTTACCCCCGCTATGACCAGGGCGTTTTTTTGCTATTCAGCACTGTGCTACTTTAAATGGAAATTCTTGGTCATGCACCATTACCCAAATAAAGTGATTTAATTGTTTTTTACATAAAGCTTTCTTTTGGTGGCATTTAATCACCAAAGTTTTGTTTTATTTTTTGATATACAAATGAAAAAATAGCAAAAATAGAAAAAAACATGTTTTTAGTTTCTATTAAAAAAAAAATTTGCAAACAAACAATCTTTCTTCATAAATTTAGGCCAAAATATATTCTGCTACATTTCCTTGGTACAAATAACCCACATCGGTGTATATTATTTAGTCTGTGTGAAAGTTATAGAGTCTATTGTATATATATTTGAACTTTCATCAGTCCTGATGTACTGATGGCCTATCTCATTTCTTGAGGACCTAAAATAACAGGACAATACAAATACCCCCAAAATGGCCTCTTTTTGAAAAATAGACAGTCCAAGGTATTTATAGAAAAGGAACTTCAGCGCAATATGTACCTCCTTATGATTGCATAGCTAGCATATAATGTGTTCCCACATATAACAAACGAAATATTGAAAAAATGTTTTTTCTTTTTTACTATTTTTTTTACATATTATCATCAGAGTGACACTGTGCTACTCTGGGGATGTGGTGATCAGGATTTTGTTTTACACTATTTTTACTTTTAACAGTAATGATCACTGTTATTGCCAATAGATTTAACTGATATGAATGGCTTTCATTCATGACCGCTTACTTACTATTGTGATTTGTGAATCAAGCTGCCATGAATGGAAGGCATTAATTTACTGTGGGTGGGCAGCAAGTAGTTAAAAGAAACTGTCACCAGCCTGTAATAAAATTGGAAGTTGCCCTCATCCAAGATGGCCGCCATGAAGATTGACCCCTTTCCCAGTTTAGACAAATATATGCAAAAAAAAAAAAAAAAAACAACAGAAGGCAAGAATAAAATATGTTTTTTTTATACAATTTCATTTACTGTAATTACATTCTTTGTATAACCCCATGAAAGTACCCACTTAGCATATAGAGTATATCAGGTTATGTTCTTTCAGTTGGATTGTATTCATATATATTCTATCTCTGTCCAATGAATTTAAGCAGTAATACCATGCTAAGATTTTTTTCCTCAGCTTAGAGTGTTGCATATAAAACTCTATCCATTATTGTGTACTACACAACCCATACATATGTTGTCCTGGAAACTGCAATGCTTGGAGGCAGAGGATATAAATTAGACCCTCTAGGGCGAGATTAGGGATTATCCTCTGTGTATCTGGCCAGACGATTTTGTTTTCTGATAAGCTGTTTTACAATAGAATGCCGATCTGTGCTTATTGACACTATTATCACAATAAATTGGTAAAGCGCATTATTTGCGGCCTTTCAGTTTCTAAGACTGATAGATTTTCTATGTTTTATATTTTTCAGGGTTTTTTTTCAATCTAGTATAGATTTGTAAAAGGGGACAATATAATTGAATCTTTGTAGGTAGCCTGTGAACGCTGTCACTTGACCTTTACCTACCAGTTTTATTAAGAATGGTAGCATTCATCCATAACTTTATTTAGTCTATTGCTGAAAAGCAAGTTCTCTTGAATAAAAGGAAGTGCCTGCTGACATCTGAGCAATGGCACAGCACACAAGAAATAGCAGAAGTAGCAGGGAGGACAACATGTGATGTGCCATACAAAATATTGTATGCAGTATTATATCCTTATTCATTCAGATCATAGATAATACTGGTACAAAAGATTTCTTTCTTTATCAGTGATTATCAAGCATGTTTCATGAGGTTAGCATAACATTAGAATGTTGACGTAGGTTTACTTTCTGTGTTGTGTTCTGATAATTATTTTCAAGGAATAGCTGTTTTGTTTAGCCACATGCCGCCCAGCCACTGTAGAAATACAGCGGCAGGGCGGCAGGGCGGCAGGGCGGCATGGCTGGGCAAAACCACGTTTTAAAACGGATGTCAGTCGTTACCAGCTATGTCCCGGCGATCGTCGGCAATCGCTGACAGAGAGCACAGCTGCAGTAGCTGTGCTTTCTGTCAGTTCCCTGACAGCTCCAAGATACGCTGATCGGGACAGAAGAGTTTCTCTCTCCCGATCAGCGGTGTTCCCTGCAGTACACACCCCCGCCCCCTAGTAAAACACTCCCCTCACACAGTTAACCCTTTCCCTAAATAATAAACTTAACCCCTTCCTCCCCAGTGCCATTAGTACAGTATCTGTGTTTTTTTTTTGCACTGATCACTGTATTGGTGTCACTGGGGATGTCAGTGACCCTAAGTCAGTACCCCCCAATGTCAGAATGTCCGCCACAGTCCCGCCATAAGTCGCTGATCGCCGCCATAAGTCACTAATCGCCGCCATAAGTCGCTGATCACCACCATTATTAGTATAAAAAAAAACTCAATATCCCAGTATCTTTCCTGCCATTTGTAAACGCTATAACTTTCACGTAAACCAATTAATTTACATGTATTGGGTTTTTTTTTAGCAAATGTCGCAGAATGCATTTTGGCAGAAATTTATGAGGAAATTTGATTTTTAAATTTTTTTTACTGGACATGTTTTATAGCAAAAAGTCCAAATTATTGTTTTTTTTTCTCAAAATTGTCAGCCTTTTTTTTTTATAGCGCAAAAAATAAAAACCGCACAGGCGATCAAATACCACCAAAAGAAAGCTCAATTTGTGGGAATTGCATGACCGCGCAATTGTCCGTTAAACTAGCGCAGCGCTGTATAGCAAAAAAATGGTGTAAATTGCAGTATCTATACCATAGTTTGTAGACGCTATAACATTCACACAAAGCAATCAATATACACTTATTGGGATTTCTTTTACCAAAAAAATGTAGCAGAATACATTTTGGCCTAAATTTATAACTAACTTTGAGTTTACTATATTTTTTTTTTAGCTGAAAGTAAAAAATATAGTTTTTCTTCAAAATTTTTGGCCTTTTTTTGTTTATAGCGTGAAAAATAAAAAGCGCACAGGTGATCAAATACCACCAAAAGAAAGCTCTATTTGTGTGAAAAAAAGTACGTAAATTTTGTTTGGGTGCAGCATTGTATGACCGCGCAATTATCAGTTGAATTAGTGCAGCGCCGAGTAGCAAAAAGAGACTTGGTCATTAAGGGGGGTAAATCCTCTGGAGGGCAAGTAGTTAACAAAAGTACGTATTCATACACATGTTTATAGTCAAGTGGTTAAAAACGTGATACAGTGCTATGAACAATTCTAAAGAAATGAGTGTTCACTTGCTATAAAAAAAATATGAAAAAAACAATGAGGCAAAAAGATTAGGAGGAAATATTATAAAGAAAGGTAAGGAACAAAAAAAAAAATCCACTGGCTGGGAGCATTGTGAACAGTAGGGATATATAACCTAGTTATTCACAGATACTGACTTATTGCTGACGTAGAGAAAACAAACGTTCTGTTTTCTTAGATGAAGTTCTGTTCTGGGTCTTGGAGACCAGAGGCTTTGTATAGATTTGGGTGGGATAAAGTCTTCATTCCTAGTACCATAACTTACTTGGCAGCCAGACTTCATTATTAGTCTCGGTTGTCAACAAGCCTTTATACTGTAGATGTGAGCTGACTGATGCTTAGAGCTCTCTCTGCTGTGGGAATTAAGAACACTAAAAGGGACTGCCTGTTCGTTTTGGGGAACCTATCAGTGGGCACCTTGTTAGTCAGCCCTCATCCATTGACTCTACATTTTATTTGCATTACTTTTATTTTTAAAAAATAGTAAAGGACTTGTCAAAAGTATGTGATTATCTACTATTTACATTTTATTTGTGAAAAGGTAGGGGTACTATGCACCTTTTTCCCATGGTGGGGTAGCATCTGGAGCCCCCTTATTGTTAAAAGGGGCTTCCAGATTCTGATAAGCCCCTCCCTGCATATCTCTTCAACCATTGGGCCAGGGTTGTAGAGAAATCTCCTTGTTCTCATCAACATAGGGACAAGGTGCTTTGCTAGGGGGACTCCCCTAGCTTGGTAAGTCTCCATATTGAGGGCATGAGGCATATTATTGTCCGTTGGGGGGGCACATGCTCATCCCTGTTCTTTTCTGGCCAGCCATGCTGTATACTCAGATAAGAGTTTGGTATGGATTTTTTGGAGGGACCCCACTTTTTATCTTTATTTTTGTGTAGCATTCACCTTTAAAATCCTGAAGGGTCTGGTAGGAGTTATAGGGGAATCTCATGCCATTTGTTTTATAACTGTCCCCGACTTCTTTGTTTACATGGCCATAGACCACAGCCAGCAAGTGGATGGAACTGGTTGAAGTCAGCTGAACTCTCTGTTTCTGTAAATGCTCTGCCTTTAGTATCTGTGTCAGATCTACAGTAATTACTGTGTAGTTCTCAACTGCAAAAACACTAGACAGAGAGACCCAGGAATTGTGGGACATGTATTTTCTTCTTCAGGAAGTGTCAGGTCTCAAACTACAGACATACGTCATGCATTAACCTGTGCAGTGTCATACGTACATGTTTGGACACAAATGAAACTTCTGACACAGGAATGTGAAGATTTCCTCTACTATAGGCAGTGTGGACAGGGCAAAAAATGACACTACACTACATGATTAATGGACATCTTATGCAGTTGAAAAACAAAGGGCTGTTTTGACAACTTGGTCTTTCTGCTGAGAGTGCGCAGTGAGCAAGCTCTCAGTACATAAACATTGGCTGCCCAGTGATGCATATGTGCGGTGTGTGGGCATTAAAGCTTACCCTTTTGCAGCCACATATATGTTTTGGTCATAAAGAGGCTTTTTAAAATTTATGTAATAATATTAAAACTTACATAATATTTTACCTTGCTTGGAAGCATAAAACATTTCCCCATTAAAACCCAGCGTATGCTTAAATGGAATGTCCTCATTAAAGTTTCTCTGAGTCAATTATAATCCTCTGTATTCCCTTACTTTGGAATATTACACAAACTGTCAAGAGTGACTTTATTTCAGTAACTTCAGTAACCTGTTCTTTCTCTTCAGCTCTGTCCCCAAAGGCTGCAGACTTGCTGATGAAACACCTTTATTTAACAAACCATTTACTCTAGAAACAGCTGGGAGACACAGTCAGTCTACCCTGACATTAAAGGTTTGTGTAATAGCTTCGATGTCTCCCTCCTATGTTTTATTTGTGGAGTCGGAAGTGCAAACCTTCTTGGCTAATCAAGTGCAGGGATCAAAGGGAAGGTGAATATTACCTGTGGCTGACAGGTACAGTGACATTCAAGTGTTATCTGTTACGGCAGATAGTAAAGCATTACGTAGTTCATATATGTATAGCATACTATAGTGTATTCCATTCATACATCGCTGTGGAATATGGCAGGTGTTAATTAAAAACAAAGGGATACATTTAAAAAGTCAGGAGGAGCTCACAATCATGCAACCTGTTAAAGTCACATAACCAGCCCTCTTGTTTACAGAGCTCTCTATGCCAAGTCAGGCAGAAAGAACTCTGTGGGGAAAGGCAGGCTACACACTGCCTGCATTTTATGAGTAGGGGTGGAATACAGTGGAGAGTGGATATAAATGTGCCCCTGAGTGTAAGGATCCTTCAGCAGGTAAAGGGATCTTTGCAGTTGCAGCAAGGATATTGGAGGATGCTCCTGGTTTCAAGAGGTTCAGCACTCAGAGTAAGTGCTGGTTCACATATATATGGATTGGATGTGGTTTGAACCACATCCAATCTGCATGATATGTGAAATAACATTACTTCCTATGGTGACTGTTCATATATGTCCGGTGCACTGGCAGTGCGGATTCAGTGTGGTTTGAAAAAGAGTCCTGACCGATTTCTAAGCAGTGCGGTCTGGTTCAGGTGTGGATTACAGGCTATTTACTTCTATACTTTCTAAACCGCACGTGTGTGAACATGATAAAATTCTGACCTAATCCTGTCCTCAACCTGATGTAAACCTGACATGAACCGCTGAACAACTACTGTGTCAATTAGCTGTGAAATCTGAGCTTCAATCTGCACCGCACACATGTGAATCAGGTCTGAAGGTCAGTTCAACCGTATCTTCCTGCTTACCTCCTCTCTGCAGAACAAAAGTTCTATTGCTTTTCAATAACTTTGGGGAGTGCTCTGTGCTCTGCGTGTAAGGACACATATCTGCTCCCAGCATACACATCGCACTTACCAGTACATATGCCAGCAAAGAGATGGTCAGTCCAGTATAGAGATCTCTAGCCAGACTCATATGTACTATCTCTAGCAGATTTATTCATCAATGACCAATCTGCAGCGTAAAATTAAACATGGTTTTCCCAACACACACATTCCTATGAATGTCTGTTTAGTAGTGTTGGGTGTTGCAGTGACCACGGACTGGGAACCACAGACAATCCAAGTGGAAGAATGTCACTAGCACACCAGGGAAACCTCAGAAGGGTCAAAAGCTTTATTTAATGGTCACATAACATATACAGCGGCAAAGTTTCGGAACCACGCAGGGCCCCTTTGTCAAGTGACAATGTGCAGTGGAAACCAAAACACATTTAAAAGGGCCAACCAACTTACCTATATATAATAAAGATAAATGTACTCAGTGAGCGCTTCAAATGATAGCAGCTATAGCACACAAGGTAACCAAAAACTAAAAATAATTAAACCAATAGTGCCGCGCTCCCATATAAAACTATATAGCAAAAAACATTAATATACCTTGTGATACTGTCTCCAAACTGAGAATTAAATATATATCAGAAATATAATATATAACATATATTAAACCCTATAATGATCAAATTAATACAGTGCTGATTATCCCCTGTGAGATCTGAAATTATTATCAGTGAACCAAAGTCAATATATTAACCACTTGCCACCCAGCCACCGCATATAAACGGTTGCAGGGTGGCACTCGTAGGCAAAACCACGTTTTAAAACGTGGTTCTGCAAAACAGGTAGGGGGCGCACGTGAGGCACGCGCCCGCCCTGCCTGTCCCGCGGGTGTCAGCAGCGGGTCTCCGCCGCCGAGCGGTGATCGCTGACACAGAGCAGGGCTGCATTGTTTACACACAACCCTGCTCTGTGACAGTTCCCCGACAAGCTGAAGAGGGAGAGAAGAGTTTCTCTCCCTCGATCAGCTCCCCCCTCCCTCCCCCCATCCAGTACACACCTCCGCCCCCTAGTAAAACACTCCCCTCACACAGTAAACACTAAATATGTTAACCCCTTCCTCCCCAGTGACATTAGTACAGTGTCAGTGGGGTTTTTTTTCACTGATCACTGTATTGGTGTCACTGGGGATGTCAGTGACCCCAAGTCAGTTCCCCCCCAGTGTCAAAATGTCCGCCGCAGTCCCGCAGTCCCACCATAAGTTGCTGATCGCCGCCATATGTCGCTGATTGCCACCATATGTCGCTGATCGCCACCATTATTAGTATAAAAAAAATTAAAAATCCCAGTATCTTTCCTGCCTTTTGTAAACGCTATAACTTTCACGTAAACCAATTAATTTACACGTATTGGGTTTTTTTTTTAGCAAAGACATGTCGGAGAATGCATTTTGGCAGAAATTTATGACGAAATTTGATTTTTGCATTTTTTTCTACTGGACATGTTTTATAGCAAAAAGTCCAAAATATTGTTTTTTTTCCTCAAAATTGTCAGCCTTTTTTTTATAGCGCAAAAAATAAAAACCGCACAGGCGATCAAATACCACCGAAAGAAAGCTCAATTTGTGGGGAAAAAAAGGATGTAAATTTCATTTATGTACCATATTGCATGACCGCGCAATTGTCCTTTAAACTAGTGCAGCGCTGTATAGCAGAAAAATGGCATAAATTGCAGTATTTATACCATAGTTTGTAGACTTTTTTTTTTTTTACCAAAAACATGTAGCAGAATACATTTTGGCCTAAATTTATAACCAACTTTGAATTTACTATATATTTTTTATAGCTGAAAGTAAAAAATATTGTTTTTCTTCAAACTTTTTGGCATTTTTTTGTTTATGGCGTGAAAAATAAAAAGCGCACAGGTGATCAAATTACACCGAAAGAAAGCTCTATTTGTGTGAAAAAAAGGGAGTAAATTTCGTTTGGGTGCAGCATTGCATGACCGCGCAATTATCAGTTGAATTAGTGCAGCTCCGAGTAGCAAAAAGAGGCCTGGTCATTAAGGGGGGTAAATCCTCTGTAGCTCAAGTGGTTAATAAACGCAGAGTCCTCTTCCAATTCAATTCCAAAAAGGAAATTCCACTCCAAAATCCCAGTGCAGTGTGATCTTATTATGCGCTCACCTTATGTTTTACCTAAGAATATAGGCAAAACTCGCTTTTTGTCCTCAGAGGACTGATGTAACCATATTCCTCCTGTATACGATTTCTCCAAATGTTATATGGATAGTTGTAATTAGATATTATTCCACCTGGGGTCTCTCCAATCAATTGGTCTTCTGTGTAAAGGAATGGATGGATGTCTCCCTTTTCCCCTCCAGGGGTCTCCTCCCTCCTTTAGTAACCTCTCTCCAATGTGTCACCGCTGCTTAGCCACCAAACTCACATGAGAGTGGCGGCGGGACCTCTGGCGTATCAATATACAATCTCTCTCTAAAGCTGTTTCGCCCAAACGCGCATGGTCAGGGTTCTTAGGCAAAACACCCAGAGAAAGGAGAGTCCAGCTCGTCCATCACATCCCATGAGGGGGACCTCTGGTTTATTTATCACAGGCGTATTGAAAATACGCATCTGGTGAGTGCGCATTTCCACTATTTGTCACCAGACCACAGGATCGGAGAAGTCACTATCAACTTCTGAATAGTTCACCTATCGCGAACTGTCACTATTCGTTTATTCATTGTTTTTAACATTTTATTGTATTAATCCTTTTTTATCCATGAAATTTGGAGAGCATACTGATTATAATATATTTTATTGGAGTATATATATTTTTTAGTGCTGCAATTCCTAACTTACCTACATATGCCCATGAACATGGACATATCAAGATATGAACACACAATATTCAGTGTTACAATTGCCAAAATTCAGTGTACAGTAAGACCTGCCAGTATGAGGATGTGTAAAATTTTCACTGCAAATCATGGAATTGCAGACATTACAGTTGTAACATTTGTAACAGGCCTGACTCTGTTATAGCCTGAAGACAGGTATGGCATATTTGGATCCGGGGTCCTCCTGGACCAGTAAGTCCCTCAGGGACCTTCCACGTTTATGAACCAACAGTGGTGGGTTCTTTAAACTTGTCATATCTTATCATCAGCTTTAAGAATATTGAGGTTGAGTGAGGCTACTTGTCTAATACAGTCAGATTCACAATTGAACTTCTGTATGAACAGTGGTCCTTGAGGGTCTACAACAATCTGTGGAGGCTCTAGTAAGGGCCTGGTCAAGTAGAGGCGTGGGATACCCCCGCTCTCAACAAATTTTTTATACATAATCTCAAGTTGTTGGTTTCTCATCTTCTCTGGAGCAGATGAATAGAACTCTCTTGAACTGGGACATAAGTAAACTGTTTAAGAGGTGCCTGGGATGCGCACTATGGTAATGGAGCAAGGTATCTCTGTCTGTTGGTTTTTAAAGATTGTAGTTTTAAGAAACCCATTATTATTCGTGATCATCACGTCAAGGTAGGTGATGCTGCAGGTGGATATCTTATCTTGGGATGAAAAGCTATGCCAGGGAAAATCCCATTCAAGTAATCAACAAATGCAAAAAAAATCAGGTTCAACACCATCCCAAGTCAGGAAAATATCATCAATATATCTTAGCCAACACCTCACATGGTTAAAGAAGGTGGTAGTTAAATAGATATCTCTTACTATAGCTCTTCTATGTATAGCTCTTCTATGTATCCTACAAACAGATTTGCAAACGAGGGGCTGCTGAACTACCCATGGCTGTGCCTCATGTTTGGGCATATTTTGTTCCCTCAAACACAAAAAAAATTATTCTCCAATACAAAGTGTAAACATTCAATCAGATAACCAATTGGAAGACTCAAAGTGGTGACTTGGCTAAGAAATGTTTAACCAGCTGCATTAGGTACGCTTGTATATAAAGATGAGATATCCATAGTTGCTATTAGAGATGAGCGAAGAAATGAAAAATTCGATTCGACTGATTCGGCGAATTCGTGGACAATATTCGATTCGAGTCGAATAAATTCGCTGTGAATTTAACTTAAAAAAGGGTGTTTCTAGGCTTCAGAGAGACTTAATATTAGTGCAGAACACTGTACCTTTAATTTAAATGCCCTTGGAGTCTGCTGGGGAAGAGAAATAATACTGTCTGTCAGTATGACATGCAGATGAGTGCCGTCGATCTTAGAATCACTGCACACTTCACTCCTTTGGCCAGTCACGGGGCCAAAACCAGTGTTTGGAGCCACAGTGTGGCGGTGGAGGCAGCAGCAATGGGAGGCCATACAGCAACCTATGACAAAATGGAAACCAGCAGGAGCGTGAGGAGACCTGAAAGTGGCACATGGCAGAGTGGGAGCAATGGGAGGCGGTACAGGGACCCAGGTCACACTGTGGGCCCAGCAGCAGCGTGACCAGGCGGTACGGGGGCCCATGGCCGATATGGGGCTTGGTGGCACCTATGGAAGGCCTGTAATCTGCCAGCAACCTATGACAAAATGGACAACCGCAGGAGTGTGAGGAGATTTCAAAGTGGCACATGGCAGAGTGGAAGCAATGGGAGGCCGTACAGGGACCCAGGTCACACTGTGGGACCAGCATCAGCGTGAACAGGCGGTACGGGGGCCCATGGCCGATTTGACCTCATTCATCCCATAGTCCTGCCGACTCACGAATAGCGTGGCCTCCTCAAAGGGCCTGAGCAAGCGCAGGTGTCACACATGAGCTGACAATGGCTGACATCTAAGTTACACAGGGAGTACCTTTATCCGCTTTTAACATCAGGAAATCTGTGATGGCCTTTAGCTGTTCGTAAAGGCGGTCTAACATATGTAGGGTTGAATTACACCTTGTTGCAACGTCACAGCATGAGGAGTCGGTACGGGGGCCCATGGCAGATTACATGTCTGGCAGCAGCAATGGGAGGCCCGTAATCTGCCAGCACCCTATGTCAAAAAATTTAACACACCAGCAGTGTGAAGAGACCTGAAAGTGGCACATGGCAGCAGAGTGTGGCGATGGAGACAGCAGCAATGGGAGGCCGTACAGGGACCCATGAGAGACTCTGGACTTGGCAGCAGCATGAGGAGGCGGTATATAGGGGCCCATGGCAGATTAGGGGCCTGGCAGCAGCTATGTGAGGCCCGTAATCTGCCTGCACCCTATGTCAAAAAATTAAACACACCAGCAGTGTGAAGAGACCTGAAAGTGGCACATGGCAGCAGAGTGTGGCGATGGAGACAGCAGCAATGGGAGGCCGTACAGGGACCCATGAGAGACTCTAGACTTGGCAGCAGCATGAGGAGGCGGTATATAGGGGCCCATGGCAGATTAGGGGCCTGGCAGCAGCTATGTGAGGCCCGTAATCTGCCTGCACCCTATGTCAAAAAATTTAACACACCAGCAGTGTGAAGAGACCTGAAAGTGGCACATGGCAGCAGAGTGTGGCGATGGAGACAGCAGCAATGGGAGGCCGTACAGGGACCCATGAGAGACTCTGGACTTGGCAGCAGCATGAGGAGGCGGTATATAGGGGCCCATGGCAGATTAGGGGCCTGGCAGCAGCTATGTGAGGCCCGTAATCTGCCTGCACCCTATGTCAAAAAATTAAACACACCAGCAGTGTGAAGAGACCTGAAAGTGGCACATGGCAGAGTGTGGCGATGGAGACAGCAGCAATGGGAGGCCGTACAGGGACCCATGACAGACTCTAGACTTGGCAGCAGCATGAGGAGGCGGTATATAGGGGCCCATGGCAGATTAGGGGCCTGGCAGCAGCTATGTGAGGCCCGTAATCTGCCTGCACCCTATGTCAAAAAATTAAACACACCAGCAGTGTGAAGAGACCTGAAAGTGGCACATGGCAGAGTGTGGCGATGGAGACAGCAGCAATGGGAGGCCGTACAGGGACCCATGAGAGACTCTAGACTTGGCAGCAGCATGAGGAGGCGGTATATAGGGGCCCATGGCAGATTAGGGGCCTGGCAGCAGCTATGTGAGGCCCGTAATCTGCCTGCACCCTATGTCAAAAAATTTAACACACCAGCAGTGTGAAGAGACCTGAAAGTGGCACATGGCAGCAGAGTGTGGCGATGGAGACAGCAGCAATGGGAGGCCGTACAGGGACCCATGACAGACTCTGGACTTGGCAGCAGCATGAGGAGGCGGTATATAGGGGCCCATGGCAGATTAGGGGCCTGGCAGCAGCTATGTGAGGCCCGTAATCTGCCTGCACCCTATGTCAACAAATTTAACACACCAGCAGTGTGAAGAGACCTGAAAGTGGCACATGGCAGCAGAGTGTGGCGATGGAGACAGCAGCAATGGGAGGCCGTACAGGGACCCATGACAGACTCTGGACTTGGCAGCAGCATGAGGAGGCGGTATATAGGGGCCCATGGCAGATTAGGGGCCTGGCAGCAGCTATGTGAGGCCCGTAATCTGCCTGCACCCTATGTCAAAAAATTTAACACACCAGCAGTGTGAAGAGACCTGAAAGTGGCACATGGCAGAGTGTGGCGATGGAGACAGCAGCAATGGGAGGCCGTACAGGGACCCATGACAGACTCTAGACTTGGCAGCAGCATGAGGAGGCGGTATATAGGGGCCCATGGCAGATTAGGGGCCTGGCAGCAGCTATGTGAGGCCCGTAATCTGCCTGCACCCTATGTCAAAAAATTAAACACACCAGCAGTGTGAAGAGACCTGAAAGTGGCACATGGCAGAGTGTGGCGATGGAGACAGCAGCAATGGGAGGCCGTACAGGGACCCATGAGAGACTCTAGACTTGGCAGCAGCATGAGGAGGCGGTATATAGGGGCCCATGGCAGATTAGGGGCCTGGCAGCAGCTATGTGAGGCCCGTAATCTGCCTGCACCCTATGTCAAAAAATTTAACACACCAGCAGTGTGAAGAGACCTGAAAGTGGCACATGGCAGCAGAGTGTGGCGATGGAGACAGCAGCAATGGGAGGCCGTACAGGGACCCATGAGAGACTCTAGACTTGGCAGCAGCATGAGGAGGCGGTATATAGGGGCCCATGGCAGATTAGGGGCCTGGCAGCAGCTATGTGAGGCCCGTAATCTGCCTGCACCCTATGTCAAAAAATTTAACACACCAGCAGTGTGAAGAGACCTGAAAGTGGCACATGGCAGCAGAGTGTGGCGATGGAGACAGCAGCAATGGGAGGCCGTACAGGGACCCATGAGAGACTCTGGACTTGGCAGCAGCATGAGGAGGCGGTATATAGGGGCCCATGGCAGATTAGGGGCCTGGCAGCAGCTATGTGAGGCCCGTAATCTGCCTGCACCCTATGTCAAAAAATTTAACACACCAGCAGTGTGAAGAGACCTGAAAGTGGCACATGGCAGCAGAGTGTGGCGATGGAGACAGCAGCAATGGGAGGCCGTACAGGGACCCATGAGAGACTCTGGACTTGGCAGCAGCATGAGGAGGCGGTATATAGGGGCCCATGGCAGATTAGGGGCCTGGCAGCAGCTATGTGAGGCCCGTAATCTGCCTGCACCCTATGTCAAAAAATTTAACACACCAGCAGTGTGAAGAGACCTGAAAGTGGCACATGGCAGCAGAGTGTGGCGATGGAGACAGCAGCAATGGGAGGCCGTACAGGGACCCATGAGAGACTCTGGACTTGGCAGCAGCATGAGGAGGCGGTATATAGGGGCCCATGGCAGATTAGGGGCCTGGCAGCAGCTATGTGAGGCCCGTAATCTGCCTGCACCCTATGTCAAAAAATTAAACACACCAGCAGTGTGAAGAGACCTGAAAGTGGCACATGGCAGCAGAGTGTGGCGATGGAGACAGCAGCAATGGGAGGCCGTACAGGGACCCATGAGAGACTCTGGACTTGGCAGCAGCATGAGGAGGCGGTATATAGGGGCCCATGGCAGATTAGGGGCCTGGCAGCAGCTATGTGAGGCCCGTAATCTGCCTGCACCCTATGTCAAAAAATTAAACACACCAGCAGTGTGAAGAGACCTGAAAGTGGCACATGGCAGAGTGTGGCGATGGAGACAGCAGCAATGGGAGGCCGTACAGGGACCCATGACAGACTCTAGACTTGGCAGCAGCATGAGGAGGCGGTATATAGGGGCCCATGGCAGATTAGGGGCCTGGCAGCAGCTATGTGAGGCCCGTAATCTGCCTGCACCCTATGTCAAAAAATTAAACACACCAGCAGTGTGAAGAGACCTGAAAGTGGCACATGGCAGAGTGTGGCGATGGAGACAGCAGCAATGGGAGGCCGTACAGGGACCCATGAGAGACTCTAGACTTGGCAGCAGCATGAGGAGGCGGTATATAGGGGCCCATGGCAGATTAGGGGCCTGGCAGCAGCTATGTGAGGCCCGTAATCTGCCTGCACCCTATGTCAAAAAATTTAACACACCAGCAGTGTGAAGAGACCTGAAAGTGGCACATGGCAGCAGAGTGTGGCGATGGAGACAGCAGCAATGGGAGGCCGTACAGGGACCCATGAGAGACTCTAGACTTGGCAGCAGCATGAGGAGGCGGTATATAGGGGCCCATGGCAGATTAGGGGCCTGGCAGCAGCTATGTGAGGCCCGTAATCTGCCTGCACCCTATGTCAAAAAATTTAACACACCAGCAGTGTGAAGAGACCTGAAAGTGGCACATGGCAGCAGAGTGTGGCGATGGAGACAGCAGCAATGGGAGGCCGTACAGGGACCCATGAGAGACTCTAGACTTGGCAGCAGCATGAGGAGGCGGTATATAGGGGCCCATGGCAGATTAGGGGCCTGGCAGCAGCTATGTGAGGCCCGTAATCTGCCTGCACCCTATGTCAACAAATTTAACACACCAGCAGTGTGAAGAGACCTGAAAGTGGCACATGGCAGCAGAGTGTGGCGATGGAGACAGCAGCAATGGGAGGCCGTACAGGGACCCATGAGAGACTCTAGACTTGGCAGCAGCATGAGGAGGCGGTATATAGGGGCCCATGGCAGATTAGGGGCCTGGCAGCAGCTATGTGAGGCCCGTAATCTGCCTGCACCCTATGTCAAAAAATTAAACACACCAGCAGTGTGAAGAGACCTGAAAGTGGCACATGGCAGCAGAGTGTGGCGATGGAGACAGCAGCAATGGGAGGCCGTACAGGGACCCATGAGAGACTCTGGACTTGGCAGCAGCATGAGGAGGCGGTATATAGGGGCCCATGGCAGATTAGGGGCCTGGCAGCAGCTATGTGAGGCCCGTAATCTGCCTGCACCCTATGTCAAAAAATTAAACACACCAGCAGTGTGAAGAGACCTGAAAGTGGCACATGGCAGAGTGTGGCGATGGAGACAGCAGCAATGGGAGGCCGTACAGGGACCCATGACAGACTCTAGACTTGGCAGCAGCATGAGGAGGCGGTATATAGGGGCCCATGGCAGATTAGGGGCCTGGCAGCAGCTATGTGAGGCCCGTAATCTGCCTGCACCCTATGTCAAAAAATTTAACACACCAGCAGTGTGAAGAGACCTGAAAGTGGCACATGGCAGAGTGTGGCGATGGAGACAGCAGCAATGGGAGGCCGTACAGGGACCCATGAGAGACTCTAGACTTGGCAGCAGCATGAGGAGGCGGTATATAGGGGCCCATGGCAGATTAGGGGCCTGGCAGCAGCTATGTGAGGCCCGTAATCTGCCTGCACCCTATGTCAAAAAATTTAACACACCAGCAGTGTGAAGAGACCTGAAAGTGGCACATGGCAGCAGAGTGTGGCGATGGAGACAGCAGCAATGGGAGGCCGTACAGGGACCCATGAGAGACTCTAGACTTGGCAGCAGCATGAGGAGGCGGTATATAGGGGCCCATGGCAGATTAGGGGCCTGGCAGCAGCTATGTGAGGCCCGTAATCTGCCTGCACCCTATGTCAAAAAATTTAACACACCAGCAGTGTGAAGAGACCTGAAAGTGGCACATGGCAGCAGAGTGTGGCGATGGAGACAGCAGCAATGGGAGGCCGTACAGGGACCCATGAGAGACTCTGGACTTGGCAGCAGCATGAGGAGGCGGTATATAGGGGCCCATGGCAGATTAGGGGCCTGGCAGCAGCTATGTGAGGCCCGTAATCTGCCTGCACCCTATGTCAAAAAATTAAACACACCAGCAGTGTGAAGAGACCTGAAAGTGGCACATGGCAGCAGAGTGTGGCGATGGAGACAGCAGCAATGGGAGGCCGTACAGGGACCCATGAGAGACTCTAGACTTGGCAGCAGCATGAGGAGGCGGTATATAGTGGCCCATGGCAGATTAGGGGCCTGGCAGCAGCTATGTGAGGCCCGTAATCTGCCTGCACCCTATGTCAAAAAATTTAACACACCAGCAGTGTGAAGAGACCTGAAAGTGGCACATGGCAGCAGAGTGTGGCGATGGAGACAGCAGCAATGGGAGGCCGTACAGGGACCCATGAGAGACTCTGGACT
Organism: Staurois parvus; assembly: GCF_062004578.1. Lineage (NCBI taxonomy): Eukaryota > Metazoa > Chordata > Amphibia > Anura > Ranidae > Staurois > Staurois parvus. The sequence continues at coordinate 12,346,875 of NW_028318515.1, forward strand.
TGGCAGCAGCATGAGGAGGCGGTATATAGGGGCCCATGGCAGATTAGGGGCCTGGCAGCAGCTATGTGAGGCCCGTAATCTGCCTGCACCCTATGTCAAAAAATTAAACACACCAGCAGTGTGAAGAGACCTGAAAGTGGCACATGGCAGAGTGTGGCGATGGAGACAGCAGCAATGGGAGGCCGTACAGGGACCCATGACAGACTCTAGACTTGGCAGCAGCATGAGGAGGCGGTATATAGGGGCCCATGGCAGATTAGGGGCCTGGCAGCAGCTATGTGAGGCCCGTAATCTGCCTGCACCCTATGTCAAAAAATTAAACACACCAGCAGTGTGAAGAGACCTGAAAGTGGCACATGGCAGAGTGTGGCGATGGAGACAGCAGCAATGGGAGGCCGTACAGGGACCCATGAGAGACTCTAGACTTGGCAGCAGCATGAGGAGGCGGTATATAGGGGCCCATGGCAGATTAGGGGCCTGGCAGCAGCTATGTGAGGCCCGTAATCTGCCTGCACCCTATGTCAAAAAATTTAACACACCAGCAGTGTGAAGAGACCTGAAAGTGGCACATGGCAGCAGAGTGTGGCGATGGAGACAGCAGCAATGGGAGGCCGTACAGGGACCCATGAGAGACTCTAGACTTGGCAGCAGCATGAGGAGGCGGTATATAGGGGCCCATGGCAGATTAGGGGCCTGGCAGCAGCTATGTGAGGCCCGTAATCTGCCTGCACCCTATGTCAACAAATTTAACACACCAGCAGTGTGAAGAGACCTGAAAGTGGCACATGGCAGCAGAGTGTGGCGATGGAGACAGCAGCAATGGGAGGCCGTACAGGGACCCATGAGAGACTCTGGACTTGGCAGCAGCATGAGGAGGCGGTATATAGGGGCCCATGGCAGATTAGGGGCCTGGCAGCAGCTATGTGAGGCCCGTAATCTGCCTGCACCCTATGTCAAAAAATTTAACACACCAGCAGTGTGAAGAGACCTGAAAGTGGCACATGGCAGCAGAGTGTGGCGATGGAGACAGCAGCAATGGGAGGCCGTACAGGGACCCATGAGAGACTCTGGACTTGGCAGCAGCATGAGGAGGCGGTATATAGGGGCCCATGGCAGATTAGGGGCCTGGCAGCAGCTATGTGAGGCCCGTAATCTGCCTGCACCCTATGTCAAAAAATTAAACACACCAGCAGTGTGAAGAGACCTGAAAGTGGCACATGGCAGCAGAGTGTGGCGATGGAGACAGCAGCAATGGGAGGCCGTACAGGGACCCATGAGAGACTCTAGACTTGGCAGCAGCATGAGGAGGCGGTATATAGGGGCCCATGGCAGATTAGGGGCCTGGCAGCAGCTATGTGAGGCCCGTAATCTGCCTGCACCCTATGTCAAAAAATTTAACACACCAGCAGTGTGAAGAGACCTGAAAGTGGCACATGGCAGCAGAGTGTGGCGATGGAGACAGCAGCAATGGGAGGCCGTACAGGGACCCATGACAGACTCTAGACTTGGCAGCAGCATGAGGAGGCGGTATATAGGGGCCCATGGCAGATTAGGGGCCTGGCAGCAGCTATGTGAGGCCCGTAATCTGCCTGCACCCTATGTCAAAAAATTAAACACACCAGCAGTGTGAAGAGACCTGAAAGTGGCACATGGCAGCAGAGTGTGGCGATGGAGACAGCAGCAATGGGAGGCCGTACAGGGACCCATGAGAGACTCTGGACTTGGCAGCAGCATGAGGAGGCGGTATATAGGGGCCCATGGCAGATTAGGGGCCTGGCAGCAGCTATGTGAGGCCCGTAATCTGCCTGCACCCTATGTCAAAAAATTTAACACACCAGCAGTGTGAAGAGACCTGAAAGTGGCACATGGCAGCAGAGTGTGGCGATGGAGACAGCAGCAATGGGAGGCCGTACAGGGACCCATGAGAGACTCTGGACCTGGCAGCAGCATGAGGAAGCGGTATATAGGGGCCTATGGCAGATTAGGGGCCTGGCAGCAGCTATAGGAGGCCCATAATCTGCCAGCACCCTATGTCAAAAAATTCAACACACCAGCAGTGTGTGAGGAGACCTCAAAGTGGCACATGTTTGAGGCATGATTCATGGCGGATTTAGTCAGTTGTGTCAGGAACTGGTGGTTTGAAATCCAGACTAATCCACGCCTGATTCATTTTCACAAACGTGAGTCTCTCCACACTTTGGGTGGACAGTCGTGTCCTCCGCGGAGTTACAATACCTCCTGCCGCACTAAACACGCGCTCCGATGCCACGCTACTGGCCGGGCATGACAGCCTTTCAAGGGCAAATTCAGCTAGTTGGGGCCAAAGGTCAAGTTTCGTTGCCCAGTAGTCAAGGGGATTGTCTACCTCGGTTGGCAGGGTGCTGTCCAAGTAGGCCCAAGCCTGTTGTTTGAGCTCCTGCTCCAGGTCCACCTGATGCTGCTGCTGCTGTGGCTGGTTAGTAGTTTCCTCACTGCGCTGGTGAAGAAAGCTACTCATCATCGACTGCAGACTGAGGCAGCCACTGCTGGTGGAGCTGCCACTGCTCCTACCACCCCACCCCTCCCCTGCTGCCATGCCAGCGGAACGCGAGCGCACAGGGCCCACAGTGTCTGAGGATGGACGTTGGCGCACAAAGGCAGAGACCAACTGACTACATAGGTGGTTTTTATAGTACGTAATTTTGGCCTCCCTCTCAGCAGGTGTGAAAAAGGCCACCATTTTGGACCGGTAGCGAGGGTCCAACAAGGTGGACAGCCAAAAGTCATCCCTCTGTCTGATGGTTATTATTCGGCTGTCGCTACGCAAGCAACCGAGCATGCTATGGGCCATTTGTGCCAAGGAATGCGAGGGACTCCCTGCCTCCATCTCCACAGCATACTGCCACGGTGCGTCTGGGTCCTCTGTCTCCTCCTCCTCCTCCTCTACCAGATGCTCCTGCTCCTCCACTCCTGTCCGCTGAGTGGAAAAACCACCCATTTCACTCAATAATTCCTGAGCACAAATGTCCTCCTCTACCTCCTCCTCTTCTTCCTGTCCTGCCCCCACAGGGGTCATGTGGCGTTGACATCTGTGCGCCACGTCTACCGCACCCTGACCAGCCATTGTTAACAGCATTTGTTCCAGGACGTGCAACAGAGGAATGACGTCGATCATCCCATAGTCCTGCCGACTCACGAATAGCGTGGCCTCCTCAAAGGGCCTGAGCAAGCGGCAGGTGTCACGCATGAGCTGCCAATGGCTGACATCTAAGTTACACAGGGGAGTACCTTTATCATGTAATGTAACATCAGGAAATCGGTGATGGCCTTTCGCTGCTCGTAAAGGCGGTCTAACATGTGTAGGGTTGAATTCCACCTTGTTGCAACGTCGCAGATCAGGCGATGCTGTGGAATTCCGTTCTGCCGCTGCAGCTCAATGAGGGTGTTCTTTGCGGTGTAGGAATGGCTGAAATGCATGCACAGTTTACGTGACATTTTAAGGATGTCTTGCAGTGGGATGGTGGATTTTAGGAACCGCTTGACAACCAGATTGAACACGTGAGCCATGCATGGCGCATGGCACAACCTTCCTTGACGCAGAGCAGACACCATGTTCTTTCCGTTGTCAGTCAACATGGTTCCGATTTTTAGTTTGCGCGGAGACAGCCATCTGTCGATTTCTCTGTTCATTACACTCAGCAGTTCCTCCCCTGTGTGACTACGTTCGCCAAGGCATACCAGGTGCAGCACAGCGTGACACCGTTGCGCCCTGCACATGTGATATGCCGGTCGGGTAATGGGACTTGGCACGGGGGTGGCGGCTGAGGACACGGCGGAAAAAGAGGTGGTAGAGGCGGACATGCTTGCTGGACCAAGGACGTGCAAACGTGGAGGCAAAAGCGTCGTGACCTGTCCAAGTTGCTGGTGCGGCTGTGCTGGCACCACGTTCACCCAGTGGGCCGTAAATGACATGTACTGTCCCTGACCGTAGTTACAGCTCCACACGTCGGCGCTGCCGTGCACTTTGGCAGAGACCGACATGCTCAAAGACTGGCCCACCATCTCTTCTACATGTGAATGCAGGGCTGGCACTGCCTTTTGGGCAAAGAAATGACGGCTTGGCACTCTCCACCGCGGCGCGGCACAAGCCATCATTTCTCGGAAAGGTGCTGAGTCCACCAGTTGGAAAGGGAGGGACTGCAGCACCAGCAACTTGGACAGGAGGACGTTCAGCTTTTGCACCGTCGGGTGCGTGCTCGCAAACTGTTGTCTCTTGGATACGGATTCCAAGAAAGACTGTTGACGGAATCCGAGAAGAGGAGTAGCAGGAGAAGGAGCATCTGAACGAGCGGAAGATGCCAATGAGCGACAACTCCCCTCAGCAGAGGTGTTGGAGCCTTGACTGGCTGATAGAGGGCGATTGACGACGTCGGGTGACGGAGCAAGTAACGGAGCGGGTGATGGAGCGGGGGCTGGGGCAGGCAGAACCGCCGTATGTTTATCACGGTTTTCCCAGGCCACCGAATGGTGACGCTGCATATGCTGACGCAACGCTGTAGTCCCAACATGGGCCCCCTGGCCACGCTTGCATTTCTGGCCACATAGTCGACATACGGCTACGTTTACTTCCTCGGGCGGCTTGAGGAAAAATTGCCACACCACCGAGTAGGAAACTTTGCCCCCGCTACTCTTCACTGGCTGACTGCTACTTCCTCCGTGCGCACCGGCACCACTACTGGCCGTGGTGGTAGGCTGCAGTGGAGCTGGTGCTCTACTCCGTGGACGTTTGGCTCCACTGACACTGATGCGACCCTGCTGCTGTCTCCTGGGCAACCCACCGACTGTTTTGCTCGCTGCCAAGCTGCCACCCTCTTCTCCTGATGATGCGGAAGAAATTGCCTGATGACGACGAGGCTGCCAAGTGCGATCAACCTCCTCATCATCAAGTAGGGTCTCCGCCTCACTACTAGCCCCCTCGGCTGCGTCTGGGTCAGGAGACAGACCTGTCTCTAGACCGGCTACCGAGCCACTCTCCTCGCCAGTACTTGTTCGCTTGGCTGCTGAAAAGGCCGATGTCTCCCCCCGTTCCTGACCGCCCTCTGTTAGCTCTTCCTCACTGTACAGTGGGGCTGAGCCCACAGCATGCGATACTTCGCTTGGTGAGGGAACAGCAAAGGACAGGGGCAGGTAGAGGACACGTGATTTCAGTGGGCTTGGTCCCGGGCCATGCCAACTAACGGTTGTGTCTGACGTACCCACCGACCGTTGGCTGTAGGTGTCAGAGGTGACCTGGGAAGAGGAAGACGACCGAGCCAACCAATCAATGACGGCAGGGTTGTCGGTGGAGACACGACCGCTGGATGACACCGGGAGCACTGGCCTCTGGCTGCGAATACTGCTGCCTCGACCCCTTCCTCTGCTGCCACGTCTGCTCGCTCCTAAAACATTGCCTCCTCTGCCACTCCTCTGCATGTTGTCTGACATACTATTTAATTCAACGATTAGGTGTCCCTGAGTAACAATTCTCTGGCACTCAGTAACAATTCTGTCTGTCCCTGAGTATGAATTCTGTGGCCCTGAGTAACAATTCTGTGTCTGTGCGAGTAACAATTCTGTGTCTGTGCGAGTAACAATTCTGTGTCTGTGCAAGTAACAATTTTGTGTCTGTGCGAGTAACAATTCTCTGGCACTCAGTAACAATTCTGTCTGTCCCTGAGTAACAATTCTCTGGCACTCAGTAACAATTCTGTCTGTCCCTGAGTAACAATTCTCTGGCACTCAGTAACAATTCTGTCTGTCCCTGAGTATGAATTCTGTGGCCCTGAGTAACAATTCTGTGTCTGTGCGAGTAACAATTCTGTGTCTGTGCAAGTAACAATTTTGTGTCTGTGCGAGTAACAATTCTCTGGCACTCAGTAACAATTCTGTCTGTCCCTGAGTAACAATTCTCTGGCACTCAGTAACAATTCTGTCTGTCCCTGAGTATGAATTCTGTGGCCCTGAGTAACAATTCTGTGTCTGTGCGAGTAACAATTCTGTGTCTGTGCAAGTAACAATTTTGTGTCTGTGCGAGTAACAATTCTCTGGCACTCAGTAACAATTCTGTCTGTCCCTGAGTAACAATTCTCTGGCACTCAGTAACAATTCTGTCTGTCCCTGAGTAACAATTCTCTGGCACTCAGTAACAATTCTGTCTGTCCCTGAGTAACAATTCTCTGGCACTCAGTAACAATTCTGTCTGTCCCTGAGTAACAATTCTCTGGCACTCAGTAACAATTCTGTCTGTCCCTGAGTAACAATTCTCTGGCACTCAGTAACAATTCTGTGTCTGTGCGAGTAACAATTCTGTGTCTGTGCAAGTAACAATTTTGTGTCTGTGCGAGTAACAATTCTCTGGCACTCAGTAACAATTCTGTCTGTCCCTGAGTAACAATTCTCTGGCACTCAGTAACAATTCTGTCTGTCCCTGAGTAACAATTCTCTGGCACTCAGTAACAATTCTGTCTGTCCCTGAGTAACAATTCTCTGGCACTCAGTAACAATTCTGTCTGTCCCTGAGTATGAATTCTGTGGCCCTGAGTAACAATTCTGTGTCTGTGCGAGTAACAATTCTGTGTCTGTGCAAGTAACAATTTTGTGTCTGTGCGAGTAACAATTCTCTGGCACTCAGTAACAATTCTGTCTGTCCCTGAGTAACAATTCTCTGGCACTCAGTAACAATTCTGTCTGTCCCTAAGTAACAATTCTCTGGCACTCAGTAACAATTCTGTCTGTCCCTGAGTATGAATTCTGTGGCCCTGAGTAACAATTCTGTGTCTGTGCGAGTAACAATTCTGTGTCTGTGCAAGTAACAATTTTGTGTCTGTGCGAGTAACAATTCTCTGGCACTCAGTAACAATTCTGTCTGTCCCTGAGTAACAATTCTCTGGCACTCAGTAACAATTCTGTCTGTCCCTGAGTAACAATTCTCTGGCACTCAGTAACAATTCTGTCTATCCCTGAGTATGAATTCTGTGGCCCTGAGTAACAATTCTGTGTCTGTGCGAGTAACAATTCTGTGTCTGTGCAAGTAACAATTTTGTGTCTGTGCGAGTAACAATTCTCTGGCACTCAGTAACAATTCTGTCTGTCCCTGAGTAACAATTCTCTGGCACTCAGTAACAATTCTGTCTGTCCCTGAGTAACAATTCTCTGGCACTCAGTAACAATTCTGTCTGTCCCTGAGTAACAATTCTCTGGCACTCAGTAACAATTCTGTCTGTCCCTGAGTAACAATTCTCTGGCACTCAGTAACAATTCTGTCTGTCCCTGAGTATGAATTCTGTGGCCCTGAGTAACAATTCTGTGTCTGTGCGAGTAACAATTCTGTGTCTGTGCAAGTAACAATTTTGTGTCTGTGCGAGTAACAATTCTCTGGCACTCAGTAACAATTCTGTCTGTCCCTGAGTAACAATTCTCTGGCACTCAGTAACAATTCTGTCTGTCCCTGAGTAACAATTCTCTGGCACTCAGTAACAATTCTGTCTGTCCCTGAGTATGAATTCTGTGGCCCTGAGTAACAATTCTGTGTCTGTGCGAGTAACAATTCTGTGTCTGTGCAAGTAACAATTTTGTGTCTGTGCGAGTAACAATTCTCTGGCACTCAGTAACAATTCTGTCTGTCCCTGAGTAACAATTCTCTGGCACTCAGTAACAATTCTGTCTGTCCCTGAGTAACAATTCTCTGGCACTCAGTAACAATTCTGTCTATCCCTGAGTATGAATTCTGTGGCCCTGAGTAACAATTCTGTGTCTGTGCGAGTAACAATTCTGTGTCTGTGCAAGTAACAATTTTGTGTCTGTGCGAGTAACAATTCTCTGGCACTCAGTAACAATTCTGTCTGTCCCTGAGTAACAATTCTCTGGCACTCAGTAACAATTCTGTCTGTCCCTGAGTAACAATTCTCTGGCACTCAGTAACAATTCTGTCTGTCCCTGAGTAACAATTCTCTGGCACTCAGTAACAATTCTGTCTGTCCCTGAGTAACAATTCTCTGGCACTCAGTAACAATTCTGTCTGTCCCTGAGTATGAATTCTGTGGCCCTGAGTAACAATTCTGTGTCTGTGCGAGTAACAATTCTGTGTCTGTGCAAGTAACAATTTTGTGTCTGTGCGAGTAACAATTCTCTGGCACTCAGTAACAATTCTGTCTGTCCCTGAGTAACAATTCTCTGGCACTCAGTAACAATTCTGTCTGTCCCTGAGTAACAATTCTCTGGCACTCAGTAACAATTCTGTCTGTCCCTGAGTATGAATTCTGTGGCCCTGAGTAACAATTCTGTGTCTGTGCGAGTAACAATTCTGTGTCTGTGCAAGTAACAATTTTGTGTCTGTGCGAGTAACAATTCTCTGGCACTCAGTAACAATTCTGTCTGTCCCTGAGTAACAATTCTCTGGCACTCAGTAACAATTCTGTCTGTCCCTGAGTAACAATTCTCTGGCACTCAGTAACAATTCTGTCTGTCCCTGAGTAACAATTCTCTGGCACTCAGTAACAATTCTGTCTGTCCCTGAGTAACAATTCTCTGGCACTCAGTAACAATTCTGTCTGTCCCTGAGTAACAATTCTGTCTGTCCCTGAGAATGAATTCTGTGGCCCTGAGTAAGAATTCTCTGGCACTCAGTAACAATTCTGTCTGTCCCTGAGTAACAATTCTCTGGCACTCAGTAACAATTCTGTCTGTCCCTGAGTAAAAATTCTGTGGCCCTAATAACGTTTCTGTGGCCCTAAGTAACAATTCTCTGGCACTGAGTAACAATTCTGTCTGTCCCTGAGTATGAATTCTGTGGCCCTAACTAGCGTTTCTTTGTCCCTAAATAACGATTCTGTGGCCCTCATTAACAAGTCTGTGTCCCTGAGTAATGGTTCTCTGTCCCTAAGTAACTTCTCTCTGTCCCCAATTCTCGTTTCTGTGGCCCTAACTCTGTCCCTGTCCCTAGTACAGAGCGGTCTGCCTCTGTTCAATGACTGCAGGCAAATGAAGATTTCCAAAATGGCCGCTATATATACCTCGACCATTACACAGTGCTGGCTGGCTGGCTGCTGATTGGCTGATGCGATCACATGTCGTTGAGGAATGCATTATGGGGCAGCGCGCCTTGTCTGCGCGCCTTCCCCGACATCCCCGCTCCGTCGCCGCACATGTCAGCCGCCATTTTCGGAAAAATTTCGATTCGCGCGTCCGAATTAGGCTGTTTTTCGGATTCGGCACGAATCGAAATTTTTCCGATATTCGACTCGAATTCCACTTCGGATACTTCGATTCGCTCATCTCTAGTTGCTATCTCCAATTCGTATCCACTGTCGAGAATCTCCCAAGTTCATCAAGAAAATCAGTTGTATCTCTGACATCTGATGGCAAACTTCTCATCAGATCTGCAGAGTAGATGCAATACTCCCCCAGTGAGCAGCACCTACAGATTGAGTGTCAATCCCCCAGTCACCAACCACCAGCTTTAAGTGTTAACCCCTCAGTGACCTGTCTGCAGTGTATATGCATTGTCCCCTCAATGATCAGCTTCAATATCATGTGCATCGACACTTCAGTGATAAGTGTGCAGTGCGTGAATTAATATCCCAGTGACTTGTCCTAGGTTTAGGAGCATTAACCACTTTGTTCCCAGTCCCCAGTTGCCATGCATTAACTCCTCAAGACATCTAAGCACTGCGTTTTAATCTCTTAACCACAAGTACCCAGCACATGTGTGTTAATCCCTCAAAAGCTGTTTTCCAGAATGTGTGTTGATTGGTCAGCAGCCACTCTTCAGCAACTATGCACCCCTCAGGGCCCAGGGTATGTGCATTAACACCTCAGCACCCAGTCTCCAGCTCATGAGATAATCCCTCACATTTATTCAATGCACCACACCTATCATCTCCACTGGCCTTAGTTCAATAGTAATCCTTGCTTTACTGCTTCTTTTCCTACCTAAATATTCTTCAACAAAGCCTTGTTCCATCTCCCACCTCCACTGTTCCTGGACTTTGTGAAGAAGTCCCTGCTAGTAACCTGCTTCCGTTTTTGTGTCTCCTTTTTAAACTCCATTGTCTTCAGCATCCTCTCCACTATCTTCACAGTCCGCGGCACTGCTGACATGCTCCCTGCCACCTCCATTGTCCCCACAAAATATTTTTTAATTTGAGCAAGCCGATTTGTTAGTGACCCATATAAAAAAACTTGGAGGGCCACTTAAAGCATTGCAAAACTTTTCCCTGTCTAAAGCACAGATCAGAAGATAGAAGGTGGAAATGCTGCACACCAGAACCCAGCCACTAGAGAGGTAAAGATATGGCTTCAGCCTGAACTCCTGCTGGCTATGCTTCTTTGACATGTCTTGCCCTGCCTATGCGGCTTAATCATAGAAATCCCAGGCTCTGATTTTGACCTCTATTCTTCCTCTGTAGAACCTTCTGTGTGTACAGCATGTACAGTTCAGCTCTCATTATAAACACCATTTTTTTACATTAAACGTTGTGAAAACAACCTTTTGTATGGTATTCTTTTGCATTCAGGTTATGGCACATTTAACACTTTTTAAGGGCTAAAACTGCAGCACAAAATGTTCACTTTGTATGAGCTGTAAGCCTTTTGTGTGTTTTTGCCCAAGCTCAAGAAACTATATCAAATTAATTTAGAGTCACAACCTTCTCCCTCATCCTGTTTGTTTTTCCATGGACTGAAATGTAGTAATCTAATCACCAGTCACCATGCCTTGTTATGTCATTAACTGCACAGTAATCTTCCAACTATGAATGCTGTTAAATATGTCTGTGTTCAGATAAAAAAATTACTCTGTAAATTCTACATAAGTCAGGGCTGGTAGCAAAGAATCGAGAAACCAAGACAATAGTAAACAGGAAAGCAAACACAGAGACAAATGGACAACTGGCAGCACCCAAAAGCAACAAGCTAACTTTGTGGCAGGTGTCAGGATCAAGTCATTACTCCCTGAATTGAGCTCGGAACTGTACTGCCTATACTCATGCATGTGCATACCACAGTTTGTGATTGTGAAAGCCTGCATGAGTGTTTATTTCTTGCAGGACTTAGAGTGGTTGTATACCTCTAATATGAAATATAAACAAAGCATATCCCTTTATAGTGTGTACTTGTCTCAATCCAGAGCCCTAAGTTTCATTTCTGTGTGCTGACCCCTTCCTCTGCTATCTACATTAGTTACTTCTGACAAGTTTTCCTGACATCAAGAGAAATAGGTCACAGGGGAGGGATCTCCATCATACATCCTGTGATTGACAGCCTCAGCTCTGTCCATATGTGTTGTGTGAAGAGGGAGTGTATAATTTCCCTCCAATCAGCTCTCACTGAGATCTGCAGGGTGTAACTTAAGCTCTCCCTCCGCTTCTTTCTATAAGCTCAGACAAGCTGTATAAATTGCACACTTTGAATGGATGTAGAAATAAATGGCTGCTGATAAACAGGTACAACCTATGTAGGAGGACTTGTTTCATCTCTGCATTTCACTTGAGGCTAGTCACTTCACTGGTTACATGTAAGGGTTCACAACGACTTTAAGTCTGCATAGATGGTGACGTCGGACATATGCAACACACTTTAGGTTTTTTATTTCTTCTCTTGTCAGCTGAAAAGCCAACTCCAGCAAAAACAGTTTACTTCATTTTATTCACAGAGCCAAAATAGTGAGATGGCCTACCAACTCCTTAAATTAAAGTCCAAGGTGACTGTGTGAACCAAAATTCACAAACAATTGCTAACCAAGCTACTGCGGAGAAAACCAATATATGAACCAACTGAATTAAAATATATACTGTGTATATATACAGTATATTACATTGTATTAGTACACAGACATAAAGTAAGTTATATATGAAATACCACAGTACAGGACAAACCCCACTAAAAGACCACCATGTCATATAAAGGACCCAAATATTGTGATTTGGGGTGATTAAACATAGTGGTGGTGAGCGATTTTAATGTGTCATGTCAGCCTGAGCTGTGGTTAAAACTTTTCTGGACCATTTTTATTAAACGAACAAAAAGAAAATTCCAATACACTGATTGTCCATGCAGGGATGTCGGCTTCACATAGAAAACAGTCAACCAACAAATATTGACCCACTTGTGCTCTTGGTAATGATCCATCAGACCCAGCTCTCTGGCTCTCCTGGCTCACCCAAATATAAGTTGGCATAAGCAGATGCACACTTGGTGCCCATAGCAGTTCCTCGTGCCTGGCAGTAGCATTTGTCATCAAATAGAGACTTATAGTGTTCTAAAAAATACTTTAGTGACTTAACAAAGTCACTTGTTAAGTCACCAATATGTATGCCAATATTGGTTATGCAGTCTGGTGTTCAAAACTTCTCATGGGGGATGGAGGAGTAGAGAGCCTTCACATTCAAGGTGATGAGTAATTCATGCTCTGGAATTTCACTTTCATTTAACAATTTTAGAATATGGGCAGTGTCCCTCACACAAGAAGGGAGAGCTATTACAAAGGGTTGTAAAATGTACTCACTACTTTTCTCACTCAGGGATCCCAGACCTGAAACAGTCAGTCTACACAGGGGATCCATGGCTGAATTATGTATCTTAGGAAGGCTGTGTCACTCTTATGAAGGCTTTGTCAATAAAAGACCTCAAACATTTCTGACCTATCTCCAAGCCTATCTCAGGTATTTTAGTATATGATTCCTTTTTCCTCAGGATCTTGATACACATGTCAATGTATTTGCATTTGTCCAAAATGACAAGGTTGCCCCATTATCACCATAGGTTTAGTAGAGAAAGAGTGCGTCTAGCAATGATTTTATTGTCTCTGCCTTCCTTAAGTCACTGTACCTAAATTAGAATCATGCAGTAGTTTCTGGATGCATTGCTTTCTTTGAGCCTGGGAGAGGAGGAAGTGTCACCCAGCTGGATTTCCACTACATTCAAAGAGGTAGAGTTTAATTTGTGATGGCATCCAAGGTCCAAAATTATATTAGAAATGCATTGCATCACATAAAGCACACAGACAGCAGATGGATTAGCAGGAAAACATTTCCAGTAATGTTTGATTATACTCTAAATGGATATGTGTTTAGCACTATTCTTTTGAACTGAGAACAAGTACACTTGAAACAGGATAAAATCGCAGAGCTTGTAAACATTCCTATACATTGAAAGATACTGTATGGTACAGATGACTCCATCAGTTTTATTGTATTGAAGTTTTCATGGCTGTTGACATGAGAGTTGAATATTGTCTGTGATACATTTTGTTATTTGCCCCTACAATAAGGGCTTGCTCACAACATAATGTGTGTTATGCATTTTAAGTTTGCACTAACAGTAAATGTTTTTTTTTACACCATAACATACTGTACATATTAGCTGTTATGCATTTTAACTGGCACTGCAATGTATTTTGCACATGCCTTGCAGTGAATTTTTTTAAACCTATTTTTCCTTTCCTTTTATTCATTTTATGGCATATTGCAATGTGTTACAGCATATTGGAATGCTGTAACAATGCAACAGAAATGCAATACAACATGTTAGTGTGAACTGAAACCATGCTTGGACCCCACTTTGGGATCGTATTGGGCATTGCTGCCCAATTAAGCCTACACTACTGGTATGAACAAGCCATTAATCTACAATACTTACCACTTCTTCAACGGTACAAGGTCCCTCACTAGCACCAGCATCTTCTACCCCTCTTGTTCCATTGTGTCTTGTGTCATTGTGTCTTCACTCCTGCACAGAAATTCAGCCATCTGTGCTGAAATGTAAACTAAGCTGCAGATATGCAGTTCAGTATACACTCCGTAGAAGACAGCAAGCAGGCAGGTAGGCTTATTATATTGCAGAAGAGACATTGCTTGTCTCTTCTGCAATACATTGCCTGCCTGCTCACAGTTTTCAGTTCCACTTTAAATTTTCAGGGAAGGCTTTGGGGGTCTACCCCCTTCTTCTTGGTCCAAACATTGATCAGTACTGCTTGGACAGAGAGGAGGGGGTAGACCCCCAAAAGCTTGTCCTGAAAATGTAACTGTTCAAAAAATAAATCAATAAAAAATAAATAAATAAATATATATATATATATATATATATATATATATATATATATATATATATAAACAGTACTCAACTATATTGTTGCAGGTGCACCTCTGATTTTATACAGTGCACTTATTCCACATGAAACAATAACGTAGTATAACAAATCCATTCAAGTCACAGCCAAGCTGTAAGCACCCTATTAGCATAATCAAGAAGAAAGGTCTGATGTAACCAAAAGTTCAGGACACTTCCAACTACCCACAGCTCACTAAGGGCATCAATCAAGGCCATTTGGCAACTGGCAAGGTAAGCTCAACTAATAAAGCTCTGAAAATAACAATAACAATGGCATGCTTCCAACAGTCAAAAATCTATTTCACCATGGCTCAAGGGCCCATGGCTCAATTCATCTAATGTGCCCTTTATCTGTGTTATGTGTCAGTGTTTCATAGGTTGTAACTAGAAGTGTGACCTGCATACACTAAGTGCAATTCTCCATACTGTTCGGATTTCTACCTTTGCTTTCTCTTTGGATAGCAAGCTGGCAGAATGTAAATCAGCTTCTGCAATACCCGTTATATGTATGCTTGTCTAATATGACCACTTCTACTAAAGCAACAAATTAAATAATTACTTCTTTGTTGTAGTTTCATTTCAAAACAACTTTAATTCCCCTTGTACAGATATGCTCAGATAGGTTTGCTTGCCTAGTATGGCATTTCTGCAGTCAATTAACGTTCTAGAATTGTACAAACAGGGTTATCAACAAGTATGTTCAGGAAGATTATACTTATGCGTATCAAAAACAATTTGGAGCATTTGTCCTTTTTTTCATGGTATTTGTGTAAAGCTGTTGAGTGTTGTGCATAATTAATGCCGATTCTATAAAAACCATAAGAGGCACTTGTTGCAATATGAGCCATTACAAAGTGGAACTGCAGCTTCATCATAATCAATCCCTGTTAAAAGTTCAAAGATTTTAAAAGACTTGTCTGGTACTATTGCTTTTCCTCAGCACGCCTGATATTGTAATGAACTGCTAACACTCATTAAAGTGGTTCTAAAGTCTCAAGGTGTTTTACCTTCATGCATTTTATGCATGAAGGTAAAAAAACCTTCTGTGTATAGCAGCCCCCCTGGGCCCGCTCCTGATCCAGCAATGTCCACGAGAGCCTTGGTTCTCTAGGGACTCTAACTCCTGACTGGCTGAGGCAGCAGCAGGAGCCATTGGCTCCAACTGCTGTCAATCACAGACAGTGAGACAATCAGGATAGGGAGGGGGCAGGGCCAAGCCATGGCTCTGGGTGTAAATGGACACGCAGAGCTTGTCTGCTCCGGTGCCCCCATAACAAGCTGTTTGACAGGAGGGAGGGGCCAGGAGCGCCAGCAGAGGACCCAAGAAGAGGAAGATTCATGCTGCACAGAGCAGGTAAGTATAGACATGTTTGTTATTTTTAAGAAAAAGAAACAAGACTTTAGTATCACTTTAAATATTTTGGAAGTGTGTTGTCATGAATGGATTGGTGTGTTGGAAACACTTTTGGTTTTTTAATTTCAGCTTTTGCTTTTAATGTTAGTTTTAGAAGTTGGTTCACACCAGAATGCGGCGCAGGGAAGGTATGTTCCATACACATTTCTAGCACAGTGCTTGAATGCACTGCCCTTGCAATCTGCATGGGTTCCAATTTATTTTTAATGGTTCCCCAAATGCAGATCGTAAAACAGCCTCTTATTTCTGTCAACTAATTATCTGTATTGAGCTTAAAGTAGAATTTCTGAATTACTCCAACTAATCTTAAAAATGCTCCCTTCCCTCTCCTAACATCTAAGCTTACTAACCTGTGTAAGAAAGATGCATATACTTAACTATTTTCAGTCCATTACGGTCCGGTCATGTGATCCAGCTCCCCTGTGTCAGTATCGTTGCATGGGAGTGAAATGAAGTGTGGACAATGGATAGGCCATTGAAGCCTATGGATGGTGTCAATGCTGCAGGCTTTACCAGATGTTGTTGAGCAATGTCCTCTCTCCCCTGTAGCTACTGGCTGACACGGGGAAGATAACATGACTGGACTTGGAGTGGCCTGAAAATAAGTATGTACATCTTTCTTACACAGGTTATTGAGAATAGGTGTTGGGTGGGGCTAGGGAGTATTTATAAGATTAGTTAGTTACCCCAGAATTCTCCTGTAAAACTGAACTCAGTGAAAAACATATATAATATAATGAGAGAGAAAAAAATAGCAGGTGGGTACTCCTTTAAACAAAATTACATGTATTTTTACATATAGCCGGCATAAGTACCTAAATCTTTCTTGACATAAACTTCCTTTTTAATGCCTTGCACAGCAGCCATGGAAGAGGGAGAGGTAGAAGTAGAAGCTAATCAGGTACTAACAGGGGACATGCTGACAGGAGGAGAGTAGATAATGACTTATTGTTCTGTTGCTCTTCCTTCCCTGTCCAGTCTTGCAAAAGGTGTATCGGGAGCTCTGGATCCCAAAGGGAAAAACATGTTTGATCTCCAGTTCAAGGGAGGCAGCTACCTGTTATGCGGGGTATCCTTGAGTGTCCCCAAGAAAGTCTAAGTAAAGTGTAGAGATGACACTGTGAAACTCTAATATATTTACACGTCAATGCCTAATGAAGACGGAGACACCACTTTATTCTCTACCTCTGACAGAAAGGTGGTGTCACCCCTATAACTAAGCTGCATGGCAGAATGAACAACAATAGTGGCTTGATAGAATAAAAAAACCCTATGATAAATAAGACAGTTTACATGTGTGCAGTTCAAATTGGTGTTTTCTTCTTTTTTATTGTGTCTAGTGATTGCTATTGAAATACAGTACATACAGATTTCAAAGCAGTCACCGTCTCTATTTCTAAAGTTACATATCATAATTTAACTAGATTGGTGAAGGTAAAAGAGTCTACAGCACTTGGTCAGGCAGCTTTCATTAACTGCATAAAGTAACATATTTCCTCCAGTTCTATCAAAGTCCAAATTTCAAGGGTCATGCCTCACAAAGATGATATTTACAGCTATTGCAAAAGGAACTTGCATTTTTTGTTGTATTAATAAAGTAGTTCTAAAGGCTGTTTTTTTCTTCACTTTAACCACTTGCCCTCCAGAGAATTTACCCCCTTTCCTAACCAGGCCAATTTTTGCGATACAACACTGCGTTACTTTAACTGACAAATGCACGGTCATAAAACACTGCACCCAAATTAAATTTATGTCCTTTTTTCCCACAAATGGAGCTTTCTTTCGGTGGTATTTGATCGCCTTTTTGAGTTTCTACTATTAAACATGTCCAGTAAAAATATGTAAAAAATCGAATTTCGTCATAAATTTAGGCTGCTACATGTCTTTGCTAGAAAAAAATCCTAATACATGTAAATAATTGGTTTACGTGAAAGTTATAGCATCTACAAAAGGTGTATATATATTCTGGAATTTTGTTTTACATTTTGTTTATACTAGTAATGGCGGTAATCAGAGACTTATAGCAGGACTGCTGATGGCATTCTGACACTAACTGCCAATGACATTCCCAGTGACACTAATACAGTGATCAGTGCTAATAAAAAGCACTGATACTGTACTAATGACACTGGGCAGGAAGGGGTTATCATCTGGAGCAATCAAAGGATTAACTGTGTGCTGTGTGTTTGTTTTACAGTGTAAGCACGCTGCTTTGTATTGCTCTGCTATGTCAGCTAGTGCTGACAGGGGAGAGATCTGTACTGTTTACATACAGACCTCTCCCCTGTCAGTGATACTCGGCGATTGCTGGATGCCGGCGAAGAATCACCGGTCGGGACCCGGTGATCGACAGCTGAAGCCGCCAATGGCGGCACGGGTAAGGCGAGCGTGCCCCCCACCCGGAAATGCAAAATCAAGTATATATATGTGCCGCCCTGTAGCAGTGTTTCTGCTATAGGGCGGTGGGTAAGTGGTTAATGTATTCCCTGCATTAAAGTAAAAAACACCCCACTATTTCCCTTCCCCCCCTTTCTAACACGTACCTGAGCCTGTCAGCAATCCAGCATTGTGCCTGGCTGCAGTCCTCTCGTCCTCTCTCCCCTCTCTTCCTCTTCTCACAAGGACACAGGCAGCAGCAGGAGCCATTGGCTGCCATCAATCAAATGGTGTGAGGAGGGGGGCAGGGCTGAGCTGCACTATCTGTTCTTCAGCTTTCTCCCCTCCTCCTCTGACATATTTTTGGGGGGAGGGAGCGGGTACCTGTTTTTGGCATTTGAAGTGTCCCCCCCACCTGCATCCTCCTGGGACACATCATGAGTCCCAGAAGGCTGCAGAACCATTCACAATGAGCAGCACGCTTGTGCATGCACAGTGGGAATCCAGCTGTGAAGCTGCAAGAAGTCACATCCGGCTGCCCACAGTTAAAATACTGGTGCTGGGGACACATAGACTGAGGAACAACCGACCTGGGTGGGGAAGGTTACATTAATTTATTCATATTAACTATGTAGCTATAGAAAGATAACTCTCTCTTTATGGCCAAATACTTCAGCTACTACATTTTAAACAAATACATATCCTACTTACATGTAGTATTTATTTATCTTGTTTTTGCAAATGAAAAACTTTCAAAACAATCAAAGCAACAAGCAGTGTGCTTTATTATAAATCTTAATGAGTCATGGCCACCTCCATAAAGGATTAACTAGTTGCCACCTGGCCTATAGCCAGGTGGTGGCTGGGCGAACACCTCGTCCCTCCGGGTGGATGCCATATGGTGTCCTTTGTGGACGTGCATTGCGCATTTCATCTTGCTCTAGGAAGATGCAGCACCCCTGACCTCTGTCTGGGCAGTGCTGATTTGCCCTGTGCTGATCACATACACTCTCCAAAGAAAATAAAACCTCTCTAGCAATCTGCACCAAACTGAGCATGTGCAAAGTGACTCCACACGATATGTCTTATCAGGAGCTAAGAGGGGGGCACTGGAAGAAAGGGAGGATCAGAGAAGTAGGGATCAAACTGCGTTTTTACACAATGCAGCAGATTGACCCCTTAGGTTCCACAGTGAGTATAACAAGCATGCTTTACTACATATACAGACTGATTTTACTGTTGTGGGTTTAGTTACACATTAAACATATAGATTTAAAAGACGTAAGAATTAGGGCGTTGAATAATAGCTAAGATTGTAGATACAGGAGGATTAATTTCTCTTGTTGTGAAAATAAGTGCTGTAGAGTACATTTTTTCAATTCTTCCATGTCTATTAGAAGTAGGTGGAAGGGGTTTCAGGGAAAGACGTATATGTTTGTAAAATTACTTTGAGCTTTCTGCCTTAGGGTGTAAACTCTAAAATTTAACTAAACTCAGCAAGTGATTTAGACTAACAATGAGTCTATTTTATCCTGTCTGATAGCAATGTGGAGAGGAAGAGTTTTCATCAATTTAGAGTACTGCTACATAGGCAGCAAAGACTATATATGTAATGCAAACTATACACAGAAACAAGATGTTCAAACATTAACACACTGTTACCCTTCAGGCAGGGGGGGACTGACAACTCAAGGGGCCTCCGGGCAATAGGGGATCATGGGGCCCCTGTGTCCCTGCCCAAACTAAAAAAAGCCTATGAAAAAGGTACCAGGAGCATCTCATGGGGCCCCCTACTGACCCCGGGCCCTCAAGCAGTGCCTGAGTTTCCAAATGGTCAGTCCGCCCCTGCCTTCAGGTGATAATAGTCACATATATACTTAAATAGTAATAGTTTTGTTTTCAAAATTGAACTGAAAATAGAGCTTACCTAAAATCTGCTGCAAAATAATAAAATGATTTGGGTTGCCTAAAGAAAAGCACAAAATGTAAAATCAGTTCATCAGCTTACAATAAAACGCCAAGAGTGAAAGTGTTTCAAAGCATTGTGGGCATTTTAAAGTGGCTACACAGTTAACATAGATATCTTGCCTTGACTAAAAATCTAATGCTCTTATGATCATAAAGATAGACCAAATGCTAATTAAAATACTGTGCTAAAATTACTATGATTCATATCTATTCCATAAAGGTGCACTTTGTCAAGTGTTTGTTTGAACATCTAATTTCAGCTGTCATTGTAGAAGGGCGTCTTGTCACCCTGAAGCCAATCTCTTACACACGTAAAACATTGATGGAATATAGAGAGTGTGAAGGATGGATTAGTGAAAGTCATTTGCGCTGATTTATAGAAAGAAAAAAAAAATGAGTGATGGAAAAGTAAATGTGTTTCTATATCAACCAATTATATTCTTTTTTTTTATACCTGAAGCGGGAAAATGACTACTGACAGTTGATGGGTTCCACCTCCGATTTTCTTTTGGGTAATCTTTTTTCCTGTTAACCAAATCAAAAATAACTTGATAACGTTATCACATAATAGATCATTATAACCAGTGATCATAATTATGAACAAAATGATTAAAAAGGATTATTTTCTGTTCTATTTTTAGATTACATGTAATGCCCCCCAACTAGCCAGTTCTGGACGGGCACACACTTGCTAGTACTTTTTTAAAAGCTAAACTAATTAGAAGGATAACTGATTCAACATCTCCTGCTGCATGTTTCATTTATTATTTAATGATGGTTTCCTTTAAGCATCAACGCTGTTGGTGGAAGTCCGAGTCAGATTCATTATGCTAATACTTTCCCATTAACTTTCAGTACATAAATACAAAGCATACTAATGAGATTTTTATTATCCGGATGTCTCCAAGATGCTAAGAATAGTTCCCTTAACTAGGAGTCAGGAGCTGAGAAATGAGTGGGTCATATCACTTTACAGACCCTCTCTTTCTCATGCTGTGCAGATCAGCCATAATATATGCTAAGCAGTCAGATTACAATATTATCTCAATTCAAGATGGCAGAAAACAAGGCTAATGTTACAGTGTTAACGTATGGCCGAGGTTATCTTACAGAGAACATGCGGAGCCAAGAAGGGTTTTAAAGATTAATAATGCTTTCAAATGTTTGAATTGAATGTAGGAAGGAAAGAGAGTTGTAATAAGCATATACTATGTGTATCAAGCAATAAAAACATTATTTTGAAGACAGAACATGCTTTGAGGGAAGGAATAAATATAGGTGAAAAACTGAAAAAGGTATTGTGTAAGATTTGGGTGCAAAGACACTATCTTTTCTTCCTAGTTCCTCATAATCTGTGTTTCAATCTGTACCAGTAGTTTAGCCTTTTTGGCAAGCTAAGGTTAGAGTTGGGCTGGATATAGGAACTGTGATACTCTAGCATCCAACCCTGGTCGGTCAGTCTCAAGTCCCCCAAGATAAGAATTACAGGAGTACAAACTAATGTGTAAGGTAGGGCATAGGTGATGCAATTTAATTTCCTGCAACCATGGGTTGCCCATGGGTGGAGTCTAGTAACTGGACTCCAAATGAATTGGCAAAGATTTTGTTGCATTCTAAATCTTTGCCAATACATAAGAAATCCAGTTACTTGACTTCACCTATTATAATTGACTTTTAGAGGGGTCCTCTTAAAAAAAACTCAGATGCTCGCAATTTGCAAACATTTATCAATCATCTAAATCAAATAGTAAATACATTTCATACAGGTGATGTAAACTGTTCATACAGGAAGGTACAAAGCTATAGCACAGAAGGCACCCATTGTAAAACACCTTGAACCAACATTACTGTACAATATAACAACATAATGCTTACATTAGTGTGCAGGAAATAACAGATCGGATTAGACATCTTTCGGAAAGTAGTACAACTGTAATGGAAATAGAAAGCATGGACCAGTCATCTGTGTACTGCACTGTTACTGTGGTGTTAGCAAGTTGTTTTGCTTTTATTCACACTGGAACTTACTTACATCTTTCCATGGATCCCTAATTGAATCAATTCTGCTTCAACTACATTAGCCCCTCTGCAGAATGTAATGAAAGTGCAGATAACTCTGGGCATAATGCGATCAAATGGAGGAAAATCAATAGATTCTATTAAACGTGTGAATCATCAAAGAATCAAAGAAGCTAGCTTCATATTTCACATATGAAGGTGATTTTTTAACCCTTTTGTTTACAGATATTTATGACATAAAAATGCTGAAAGCTTACAATATATTCAAACTTCTCTTGTGTTAGTCTAGTATGAACATTTGTAACCATTGCATGATGGAGCTGATTGTATAAACCCTAGACAGGCTCACATGTAAGGCATCTGTCTCTAAATGCCACTAGCATTTGCCGGACCTGCTGAACCCAGATGTGTAAGTCTATAAAGTTTAAGCTGCATCTTATAAAATATTGTAGTTCCGTGCATTTCTTTTCGCCCTTTACAATCTTGCATAGGATAAATATGAAAAGATAATGAAAATTTTACTAGTCCCATGCCTTCATAAAAGTTAAAGATAAAAGTTTATCTTTCTCTTTCTGATGACCTTTGTGGCTTTACTGTGTATTCAGGCTTGACCCTGTGTAGTAAATCATTACCAAAGGCCAATAAAGTGTTACATTTGCAAGGGAAATTGCATTTTGCTTGGGTCTTTTTTTTTTTTATTTTCCTTCCACATCTTTGGGTATACTTTGCAAAGTTAAATTTCACCACATTCACTAAGCTCTGAGAAAAATTAGCATGCAACGTGAACAGGAAGGTGGTTGCTTGGAACTATTACACCAACTATGGCATTTTGTGGACAGGGCCTAACATGCCCATGCATTAGGGGTACCTTTGCCAGAGACGCACTCATCAATGCCCAGGACCAGGCGAGACCTGCTGTGATGTGGAAAGACTAACAGTAAGGTGGTTTCCTGACTCAGAGATGAGCTGACACTACAAGTAGTATAAAGCTGTATCACTCTCTCTTCTAAGGGCCATCCCTTTACTTTACTCCCAGTGTGTTACATGTTTTGCATTCGGAGTAGCAAGTCGAGCTCATACTCCAGAATAACGAAAAGCCCAGGGTGCCAGGCTCCAGTCTTCCCACCTAATTTATCCCACAGATGGGCTGGCTGAAGAAAAAAAGCATACAAAACTGGTACACAGAACATTAACCCTACCCAACCAAGTATGGGCCAATACCTAACTTTTGAAGCAATTTCCAACCTTCTTACACGTGCAGCCTGTTGTTCACAAGTCGCCCAGCTGCAGCCAAATCAGCATCAAGGTATACAAAACGGCATAACAACTGTGCAACAGTAATAAAACAACATTACAAGAACTGGCAACTGGTAAAAAAGTAGAGTCTTTTTTGGCATTGTGACTAGAGATGAGCGAATCGAAGTATCCGAAGTGGAATTCGAGTCGAATATCGGAAAAATTTCGATTCGTGCCGAATCCGAAAAATAGCCAAATTCGGACGCGCGAATCGAAATTTTTCAGAAAATGGCGGCTGACATGTGCGGCGACGGAGCGGGGATGTCTGGGAAGGCGCGCAGACAAGGCGCGCTGACCCATAATGCATTCCTCAACTACATGTGATCGCATCAGCCAATCAGCAGCCAGCCAGCCAGCACTGTGTAATGGTCGAGCTATAAATAGCGGCCATTTTGGAATTCTTCATTTGCCTGCAGTCATTGAACAGAGGCAGACCGCTCTGTACTAGGGACAGGGACAGAGTTAGGGCCACAGAAACGATAATTGGGGACAGAGAAAAGTTACTTAGGGACAGAGAACCATTACTCAGGGACACAGACTTGTTAATGAGGGCCACAGAATCGTTATTTAGGGACAAAGAAACGCTAGTTAGGGCCCCAGAATTCATACTCAGGGACAGACAGAATTGTTACTCAGTGCCAGAGAATTGTTACTTAGGGCCACAGAAACGTTATTAGGGCCACAGAATTTTTACTCAGGGACAGACAGAATTGTTACTGAGTGCCAGAGAATTGTTACTCGGGGACAGACAGAATTGTTACTGAGTGCCAGAGAATTGTTACTTAGGGCCACAGAAACTTTAATTAGGGCCACAGAATTTTTACTCAGGGACAGACAGAATTGTTACTGAGTGCCAGAGAATTGTTACTCAGGGACAGACAGAATTGTTACTGAGTGCCAGAGAATTGTTACTTAGGGCCACAGAAACTTTACTTAGGGCCACAGAATTTTTACTCAGGGACAGACAGAATTGTTACTGAGTGCCAGAGAATTGTTACTCAGGGACAGACAGAATTGTTACTGAGTGCCAGAGAATTGTTACTCAGGGCCCCAGAAACTTTACTTAGGGCCACAGAATTTTTACTCAGGGACAGACAGAATTGTTACTGAGTGCCAGAGAATTGTTACTCAGGGACAGACAGAATTGTTACTGAGTGCCAGAGAATTGTTACTTAGGGCCACAGAAACTTTACTTAGGGCCACAGAATTGTTACTCGCACAGACACAGAATTGTTACTCGCACAGACACAGAATTGTTACTGAAGGCCACAGAACTGTTACTTAGGGCCAAAGAATTGTTACTCGCACAGACACAGAATTGTTACTCGCACAGACACAGAACTGTTACTGAGGGCCACAGAACTGTTACTTAGGGCCACAGAATTGTTACTCGCACAGACACAGAATTGTTACTCAGGGCCACAGAACTGTTACTTAGGGACAAAGAAACGCTAGTTAGGGCCACAGAATTCATACTCAGGGACAGACAGAATTGTTACGGAGTGCCAGAGAATTGTTACTCAGGGCCACAGAAACTTTACTTAGGGCCACAGAATTTTTACTCAGGGACAGACAGAATTGTTACTGAGTGCCAGAGAATTGTTACTCAGGGACAGACAGAATTGTTACGGAGTGCCAGAGAATTGTTACTCAGGGCCACAGAAACTTTACTTAGGGCCACAGAATTTTTACTCAGGGACAGACAGAATTGTTACTGAGTGCCAGAGAATTGTTACTCAGGGACAGACAGAATTGTTACTGAGTGCCAGAGAATTGTTACTTAGGGCCACAGAAACTTTACTTAGGGCCACAGAATTGTTACTCGCACAGACACAGAATTGTTACTCGCACAGACACAGAACTGTTACTGAGGGCAACAGAAACTTTACTTAGGGCCACAGAATTGTTACTCGCACAGACACAGAATTGTTACTCGCACAGACACAGAACTGTTACTGAGGGCCACAGAACTGTTACTTAGGGCCACAGAATTGTTACTCGCACAGACACAGAATTGTTACTCAGGGCCACAGAACTGTTACTTAGGGACAAAGAAACGCTAGTTAGGGCCACAGAATTCATACTCAGGGACAGACAGAATTGTTACGGAGTGCCAGAGAATTGTTACTCAGGGACAGACAGAATTGTTACTGAGTGCCAGAGAATTGTTACTCAGGGACAGACAGAATTGTTACGGAGTGCCAGAGAATTGTTACTCAGGGACAGACAGAATTGTTACTGAGTGCCAGAGAATTGTTACTTAGGGCCACAGAAACTTTAATTAGGGCCACAGAATTTTTACTCAGGGACAGACAGAATTGTTACTGAGTGCCAGAGAATTATTACTCAGGGACAGACAGAATTGTTACGGAGTGCCAGAGAATTGTTACTCAGGGCCACAGAAACTTTACTTAGGGCCACAGAATTTTTACTCAGGGACAGACAGAATTGTTACTGAGTGCCAGAGAATTGTTACTCAGGGACAGACAGAATTGTTACTGAGTGCCAGAGAATTGTTACTCAGGGACAGACAGAATTGTTACGGAGTGCCAGAGAATTGTTACTCAGGGCCACAGAAACTTTACTTAGGGCCACAGAATTTTTACTCAGGGACAGACAGAATTGTTACTGAGTGCCAGAGAATTGTTACTCAGGGCCACAGAAACTTTACTTAGGGCCACAGAATTTTTACTCAGGGACAGACAGAATTGTTACTGAGTGCCAGAGAATTGTTACTCAGGGACAGACAGAATTGTTACTGAGTGCCAGAGAATTGTTACTCAGGGACAGACAGAATTGTTACGGAGTGCCAGAGAATTGTTACTCAGGGACAGACAGAATTGTTACTGAGTGCCAGAGAATTGTTACTTAGGGCCACAGAAACTTTAATTAGGGCCACAGAATTTTTACTCAGGGACAGACAGAATTGTTACTGAGTGCCAGAGAATTGTTACTCAGGGACAGACAGAATTGTTACTGAGTGCCAGAGAATTGTTACTCAGGGCCACAGAAACTTTACTTAGGGCCACAGAATTTTTACTCAGGGACAGACAGAATTGTTACTGAGTGCCAGAGAATTGTTACTCAGGGACAGACAGAATTGTTACTGAGTGCCAGAGAATTGTTACTCAGGGCCACAGAAACTTTACTTAGGGCCACAGAATTTTTACTCAGGGACAGACAGAATTGTTACTGAGTGCCAGAGAATTGTTACTCAGGGACAGACAGAATTGTTACTGAGTGCCAGAGAATTGTTATTCAGGGACAGACAGAATTGTTACGGAGTGCCAGAGAATTGTTACTCAGGGCCACAGAAACTTTACTTAGGGCCACAGAATTTTTACTCAGGGACAGACAGAATTGTTACTGAGTGCCAGAGAATTGTTACTCAGGGACAGACAGAATTGTTACGGAGTGCCAGAGAATTGTTACTCAGGGCCACAGAAACTTTACTTAGGGCCACAGAATTTTTACTCAGGGACAGACAGAATTGTTACTGAGTGCCAGAGAATTGTTACTCAGGGACAGACAGAATTGTTACTGAGTGCCAGAGAATTGTTACTTAGGGCCACAGAAACTTTAATTAGGGCCACAGAATTTTTACTCAGGGACAGACAGAATTGTTACTGAGTGCCAGAGAATTGTTACTCAGGGACAGACAGAATTGTTACTGAGTGCCAGAGAATTGTTACTTAGGGCCACAGAAACTTTACTTAGGGCCACAGAATTTTTACTCAGGGAC